>NW_027362761.1:399481780-399934280 GCF_046119375.1 Phyllobates terribilis
TCCCCATCTTGCAGTAATGTGGTAAATTTGGTAAAGTCTAAAAAGTTCCCTTTTTACCTCATTAAAGTTCACTCTGTACCCCATCTTGACTGAAAAAAACAGAAATGTAGAAATTTTTACTAATTTATTAAAAAAGAAAAACTGAAATATCACATGGTCATAAGTATTCAGATCCTTTGATCAGACACTCATATTTAAGTTACATTTCCTTGTGATCCTCCTTGAGATGGTTTTACTCCTTCATTGGAGTTCAGCTGTGTTTAATTAAACTGATAGGACTTGATTTGGAAAGGCACACACCTGTCTATATAAGACCTCACAGCTCACAGTGCAAGTCAAATGAGAATCATGAGCTCAAAGGAACAGCCCAAGGAGCTCAGAGACAGAAATGTGGCAAGGCACAGATCTGGCCAAGGTTGCAAAAGAATTTCTGCATTACTCAAGGTTCCTAAGAGCACAGTGGCCTCCATAATCCTTAAATGGAAGACGTTTGGGACCACCAGAAGTCTTCCTAGACCTGGCCGTCCAGCCAAACTGAGCAATCGTGGGAGAAGAGCCTTGGTGAGAGAGGTAAAGAAGAACCCAAAAATCACAGTGGCTGAGCTCCAGAGATGCAGTAGGGAAATGGGAGAAAGTTCCACTGCAGCCCTCCACCAGTCTGGCCTTTATGTCAGAGTGGCCCGACGGAAGCCTCTTCTCAGAACAAGACAAAAAAGGCCGCATAGAGTTTGCTCAAAAACACATGAAGGACTCCCAGACTATGAGAAATAAGATTCTCTGGTCTGATGAGACGAAGATAGAACTTTTTCGTGATAATTCTAAACGGTATGTATGGAGAAAACCAGGCACTGCTCATCACCTGCCTAATACAATCCCAACAGTGAAGCATGGTGGTGGCAACATCATGCTATGGGGGTGGTTTACAGCTGCAGGGACAGGACGACTGGTTGCAATTGAAGGAAACATGAATGCGGCCAAGTATAGAGATATCCTGGGTGAAAACCTCTTTCAGAGTGCTCTGGACCTGAGACTTGGCCGAAGTTTCACCTTCCAACAAGACAATGACCCTAAGCACACAGCTAAAATAACAAAGGATGTGGTTTCAGAACAACTCTGTGACCATTCTTGACTGGCCCAGCCAGAGCCCTGACCTAAACCCAATTGAGCATCTCTGGAGAGACCTGAAAATGGCTGTCCACCAACGTTCACCATCCCACCTGACGGAACTGGAGAGGATCTGCAAGGAAGAATGGCAGAGGATTCCCAAATCCAAGTGTGAAAAACTTGTTGCATCATTCCCAAGAAGACTCATGGCTGTACTAGCTCAAAAGGATGCTTCTACTCAATACTGAGCAAAGGGTCTAAATACTTATGACTATGTGATATTTCCATTTCTCTTTTTTAATAAATTTGCAAAAATTTCTACATTTCTGTTTTTTTCAGTCAAGATGGGTTGCAGAGTGTACTTTAATGAGAAAGAAATGAACTTTTTAGAATTTACCAAATGGCTGCAATGAAACAAAGAGTGAAAAATTTAAAGGGGTCTGAATACTTTCCGTACTCACTGTACATAGTTTGTATCACAGGGGCTCTTGTAAATACATATCATTGTTTCAGAATCAATAAGCAGACAGCATTCAGGGTTATACAAATAATAGTCTGTGTTAATCAACTAAAGAAGAACACAGATTAAAGAGTCAACATAAAAATAAAGGTGTGCTGCTCTTGCCATCAGAAAGTATGTCTGGCATAATTAAGATTTTACTCTGTATCGTCACAGGCACGCTCCCCAGTAGAGAGGTGTCTGAGCAACATTCTCCATTCAGTAGTATTGTGCAACTAGGTCCCTGTATCCTGTGGTGTATGTGTCTGAACCTTTTCCTATATCCCGCGTTGCAAAGTCCAGAACTCTAAAGCCGCTTTGTGGTACCCCAGCCTTGAAGTCGCACCTGCCATACCTGAACCCTGACATTTTTTTGGCGGTATGTGAACCCTGACACGACACATGTGGTACCTGAAACCTGACACTGCTCTGGCGATACCTTGAACCTTGACATCGCACCTACGGTACGTGAAGCCTGAAACTGCTTCGGCAGTACCTTAGCCTGTAGTCGCACCTGCGGTACCTGAACTCTGACATGCGGTACCTGTGCCTGAAGCCGCACCTACGGTACCTGAAGCCTGGCACCACTCCTGTGGTACCTTAGCCTGAAGCTACACCTGCAGTATCTAAACCCTGAAGCCGCTTTAGCAGTACTTGAACCTGTAACCATTCCAGCAGTACTTGAACCAGCACCAGTGTCTTTCCTGGTTAGCATTCCAGAGTCCGTACTGTCAGAGCCTGTATCCAAATCCTGTCCTGCCAGTGACTCCAAGTCTGTGTCTGTTTAGCCCAGTGACCCAGGATTCGTGCTGTCTGAACAGTGCCAAATCCTGTCCTGCCAGTAACTCTGAGTCTGTGTCCATCCTGCCCAGTGACCCAGAACCCATGTTGTCTGAACAGTGTCCAAATCCTGTTCTACCAGTGACTCCAAGCCTGTGTCCGTGTCTGTGATCCTGACCCCTGGGGTCAGCAGCTGCTGTACCAGGGACTGCCTAGGATTGGTACCTGGCAGCTACCAGCAGCTCAAGTCTAACTCCACCATCAGGAGCTCTAGCTAGCACCATATAGCCGCTTAGCTACTGCCCTACTAGGTAAGCCCGGATTGTGGCACAGTGGGTCCACGATCCACATGTGTGACAGTATCTTTCCTTCAGCTTTTAAACACGCCAGCATATACCCATTACTTAAAAAAAATCCCTCGACCAGAACTGCACTGCTAATTATAGACCTGTCTCTAATCTCCCTTTCATCTCTAAACTCCTGGAACGTCTGGTCCACTCCCATCTGATCTGCTATCTCTCAAATAATGCTCTTCCTGACCCTTTTCAATCTGGTTTCCGCTCCTTACACTCTACTGAAACTGCCCTTACTAAAGTCACTAATGATGTAAGAGTAGCTAAATCTAATGGTCTCTACTCCCTGCTGATTCTCCTGAATCTCTCTGCAGCATTTTACACTGTGGATCACCAGCTACTCCTCACTATGCTCCGCTCTATCGGCCTCAAGGACACTGCTCTCTCTTGTTTCTCCTCCTACCTCTCTGATTGCTCCTTCACTGTATCTTTTTCTGGCTCCTATTCCTCTCCCCTCCCCCTTAATGTTGGGGTTCCTCAGGGTTCATTTCTAGGTCCCCTCCTTTTCTTCTTATATACTGACCCTAATGGAAAAACCATCAGTAGATTTGGCTTTCAGTACCATCTCTATACTGATGCCTCCCAATTATACACATCGTCTCCTGACATCACCCCTGCATTGCTACAAAATACCAGTGATTGTCTTTCTGCTTTTTCTAACATTGTGTCCTCCCTCTATCTAAAACAGAATTTGATAAAAAACTGAATTCCTCGTGTATCTTCCCTCTACTAACCTACCTATACCCAATATTGCTATTTCCGTGTTTGTTTCTAAAATTACTTCCCAGCAACATACCCACTGTCTTCGGTCACATTTGATTCAGATCTTTAATTCATCTCCAACATCCGATCACTCGCTCATGTCACCTACACCTCAAAAACATCTCTAGAATTTGACCTTTTCTTACCTTTAACTCTGCAAAAACTCTTACTGTTGCTTTTATTCATTCTCTTCTGGGCTATTTCAACTCTCTACTAACCGGTCTCCCTCTTACTAAACTCTCCCCTGTACAATCCATCCTTAATGACGCAGCCAGGATCATATTCCTTTCCAACCGCTACACCGATGCCTCTTCCCTTTGCCAGTCATTGCACTGGTTGCCCATCTGCTGCAAAGTCCAATATAAACTTGTCACTCTCACCCACAAAACGCACAACGGTTCAGCACCACCCTACGTCTCCTCCCTCATCTCTATCACCCTATCTGTTCCACTATTGACCTAAGGCTAACATCGTCAGTAATCCGAACCTCCCACTCCCCTGTCCAAGATTTCTCGAGAGCTGCGGCAATGCTCTGGAATGCATTATCCAGGACAATTCAATTAATTCCTAATACCAACAGTTTTAAGCGTGCCCTAAAAATGCATCTATCTGTTGAATTATGTAAAGTGCTGTGGCTTATGTTGGCACTACAGAAATAAAAAATATTATTATTATGTTACATTTCTCTGTGACAGTTTCTTTTTTATTTTTCAATCTTGTGTACTATAATTATGCTTTGAGAGAAGATAAAGGATTATCAGCAAGAAGCACATGGCTCAGACTTACTAACAAAGGTGAAAATACTTTCTAACATATTCATATGATTTTTAGGAGTTGATAGTAACAGTTGATATATTATTGGTATTTAATGCTAATATATTATTGGTATTTAAAAGGGTTGTCTCTTTCCAGAAAATTCTAGTCCCCAAGGGCAGTTTCTATATGAAAGAAAATACAACCATGTTTTACGTACTGCCCCTCTGTCCACTTCTACACCCAATATCTGGTGTTAGCACTGAGCAGATTATTCCGTCTACATGGGCCGAGACGCTGAGCTCACTGAATGACTACTGCGCTGTCTATGGGAAATCACTGTCAATACTAAGTAACATGAGATTCGACACTGGACTCAGAGACGGTAAGTAAAGTGCAATTTGTTAATAAATAACAAACTGTGCCCGGGGACCAAGATTTTCTGAAAAGAAAACAACCACTTTAACACTTATATGATTTATTAAATTTTAACAGTTTTAAGTAATCCATATTTCTTAACTTTTGTAGGAGAGATCATAAATGACTTAGTACAGGGTTCCCCAACTCCAGTCCTCAAGGCCCACCAACAGGTCATGTTTTCAAGATTTCCTTAGTATTGCACAGGTGATGTAATTATTGCCTGTGCAGGTGATGTAATTATCACCTGTGCAATACTAAGGAAATCCTGAAAACATGACCTGTTGGTGGGCCTTGAGGACTGGAGTTGGGGAACCCTGACTTAGTACATAAAATTTTACCTTTGTTTCACACTTTGAACATCATTTCAGATTAGATGACATTTGGATGACATAAAAAATGGTAGTGTGTCATCACTTGTCTAAACAGTAATCCCATCACATTCATGTTTAAGCTTACTGATAAAGATGTCCACATATTTTGAGAGATTGCGAAATCCCTGAAAAAGAAGGAATTACAATATGACAAACGCAAGGATTGGCATGTTATAAATATGTATTCATTCATACAGATAAAGTCTGTCTCGGAAATTATAACAATTTTCACGATCACTCACTGAGAATTTTAGAGGTTAATTATCAATATAGTATAACTTTGATTTAGGTATTAGTAATATTTGTAAAACATTTTTACAATTACTTATAATAAGTAAAATGAGGCTTTTAAATACAATTTTAGGGCTTGTATCATGCTCATTCCAGTCAAATGCAGCTTCCTAAAGTGCTCTCCACTAGTGATGAGCGAGCGTGCTCATTTAACCCTTTCGCTGAGCATACTCAGGTGCTTTCCGAGTATCTTCGGCATGCTCGTATATTAAGTTTGAGTCCCTGCGTCTGCATAATTTATGACTGTTAGTCAGCCTCGGAAAGCACCCGAGCGTGCTCGGCGAAAGGGTTAAACGAGCACTCTCGTTCATCACAACTCTCTACTCTATAGATCCTGTATACCTTAAGGTGTGAAAAAAACTGCTTCACAGTATCAAACTGGACAGGACGAGTTGCCAGATTGACACCCTGTATTATGTGCACATAATACTGTTATTACGGAAAGCTCTCTCCTTTTCAGATAATTCTCTTTGAATACTGTTTAAAATCCTGGAGGATGCAGCCAAATGGAGCAGAAAAATCAGTATGACCAGAATGAGATGCTTTAGCCTAGTGTTAATGCAGCGCCCCGAGGGTTCGGCCGCTACAGGGGTATTGCACCTCAGACCAGAGGTGTGATATTCCACTCCCAGGTAAGGATGGAGTATGGACCAGGGCTCAGTTAGCTGCATACAGCACACACACCCCATTTCCGAGGGACAGCTCAACGGTGCTCCCACTAGACAGAAGTGCAGGCACGACCGACTATGTCCCTGCCTGGAGTGGGGAGGGGGGTGGAACACCCAGTGCTGTAGGGGCAGATAGGGGTTGGTTCCTGAGCGTAGGTAGGAGCCCATTGGTTGCTGGTCACCTGGGCTCATGGTCAGAGGGAGGTATAAAAGGTGGGCACCATCTTAGATCTAGTTTCGTTCAGTCAGAGGAGAAGACAGGGAGTAGAGGCTCTATAGGAGCTCTACTCCAGGAGGGCCTAGTGAGAGGCCGAGGAGGAGGTGAAGGGGAGCTGAGATTTTGGCTCATCTCAGCTCCAAGAGAACGGAACAGAAAGGAACAGGAAGGAACGGAAAGGGAAAAGAAGAGACAGAGAAACAGAAGGGCTCAGGAACAAGAAGGTGGAAGGGACCCTAAGAACCCACGAGAATCCAGGGTGAAGGGTCAGGCAGATTAAGGGTACCGGACCCCTAGTTGGTGGAGGAGAAACTACCCTCAGCCAAAGACCGGTCGTCGTGATCATCTATTGGTGCGACACCTCATCAAACCTGCTAGGAAGGCACCATATAGGACAGCGGAGGACGGGGCCCACGTTTAACCGCACAAGTCCGTGGCAGCTGGACAAAAGTGGGTCACTGGTGAGGCAGGCCAGAGAAAGGATTAAAGGGGGTCCTGTGCCATGCTCCTGAACTGCTTGGGAGTTGACCGAGCCCCACACCTGGTGGACGCAGCATGGCTCGGGCGGTCACTGCTGACACAAGTGACCCGGAACAAATGAACTGTGAGTAAAGACCCTGGACTGTAACTTGTTGTCTGTGTGCTCCTTCGTGCCTCCAGCACTACCGGTACTGGGACTCTCACCACCATCACTCCCACCATCCACTACACTGCCCTGGGGCCGCACTCTTCCCGTGGGGAGTCACACTATCCCAGCTGCATTCATCATCAGCCCCAGTGGACTGCCTTGCAGCGGCGGTTCCTAATAGCCGCAATCCACGGGTGGCGTAGTCGGACATTATCTGAAGCACGTAGCAGACTACCATTGGTCTGACCACCCTGAGCCGCGGGACCGGGCCGTCACTACTACCCCCATCGTTCCCCTATCGCCCTGATCCGCGTGCCCCACGGCCCAGGGGGGCGAGTCATTATCATACCTCCAACTGGATACAGTAGGACAGTCCCTATTTAGGGAGCTGTCTCAATTTCCTGCTGAGGTCAGGATAAACCCCCTTTCCTTATGACAAACATATAGTTGAATACAATGGTAGAGCAGGGAGCCGACAGATCCCTGTTCCACCATTCAATCTGGGTAGAGACTGAAGGAAATGCAGGAACCTTCATGTCAAGTAACTGGCTTCAGAAACCAGCTTAGTAGGAGAGAAGCAGGAAAGACAGGCAAGTAGGATGCTTGTGTGTGGCAACATAATATAGTGTTAGGGAGACACTGGAGCCACATACTGTGTGGGGATGGACTGTGGGTGCATCATACTGTATGATGGAGCTTTGAGTACATAATACTGTGCGTATAGGACTGAGGGGGAATCATACTGTGTGTGAGGTGAGTGTGAGGGCCTCCAATTGTGTGGGGTGCATCATACTGTGTGTGGGGGAACTGTGAATGAGGGAATATAAGGGGTTATCATACCGTATGGAGAGAATCATATTGTGTGGGGGACACTGGGGTTATCATACAGGTGGGGTGGCACTGGGGGAATCACACTGTATTGAAGTCATCATACTGTGTGTGGGAGGTAGTGGGGGCATCAAACTGTATGTGGATGTACTGTAGGGAGACATACTGCGTGTGAAGAGGTGTGGTTGGTATCATACTGTGTGCGGGGAACTTAATGTAGGAGCACCATACTGTGTAGTGGCATAATATTGTGTATGTGGGGTCTGTGGGGCATTACATTGTGTGTGAAGGGTACTCTATGGTATCATACTACGCGGGTGGTGTGGGGGCTACTGTGGCCATCAAAAGGTCTGTGAGGCCCTGATAGGGCATGTTACTGTGTGAGGACAATGTTCTATGAAAACATCATACTCTGGGGGGGGGGGGGACTATTGTAGGGGTTATGAGAAAGGTATTGTACTGCGTAGATTAGATATAATAATAGGTTAGGAAAGTTTCTTGATGTAAAATAAAACTTGCTGTTGCACACATAGCGGAATGTGTCCCTTTTTCCTGTCTTTCTAAATTGGGAGGTATGGTGTTATCCTAATGGAGACACAATAAAGTGAGTCATTTCTTACCAAATCAGCATTAGATGGATGCAAATGGGGCATTACATCAGGTCCCCAACCCCATCAGGCTTGTCCAGGTATCCGGTGCACCAAACTTTTGAGCCACAAAAAAGCATCACCACATCCTGAGGAAACCTATTATAGAATTATAGGCCTGTGGCTAGAAAAAACAGCAAGATCGCCAATAGAATATCAGCATCCTAGAACATGTGGTACAATAATGCCAGTGAGGACTAACATGAAGTTATATAGGCTGAAGGGCTCCATTTACCTGATGGAGGCCAAAATTGTGTTGTTTTGATCTCGAGTTTGTATATGTTGATAGCCCTTTTTTATTTTGTAGTATGGAATAGTGTAGCAAAAAACAGCCTATTGTATAAAATGAGTACAGGGCTGTAGATTTTTTTTGCAATAGGTGATAAAGGGCAATTTATCCCACTATATGTCTATAAGATGGGATAAATTACAGTCTTATGTCAGAAGTATATGTCAGGAAATCCTCTCGATGTGAGTGATGTGAACAGAGCTTTAAATGTTTTCATAATGCATTGCCGCCTGGGACATGGGTACTTCATGATGTAAAGTATTACACTTTTTGCATTATTTCAATACTCCTAAGCTACTTTTAAATTATAATTAAAATGTATAGAAATATTTATGAACTTATGAATGAAAATGAGTCTTTAAAAGGAAAGAAATTTTGAATTTTCCAAGTACAAACTTGTCTTTTAATCAATTACTAGAGTTGCTCATTGCTTCCTGATTAATATCTGTAGCATAAATACAAGCTTTGTAGATGTACCTTTATGGTTTGCCCTTATTATAGAAAATGTTGGTATTTCCAGAGGTTAAGTGGCTACAGACGCTTGTTTAAAGTATAGTAATCCCAAAGCTCCTCTGTGATGTACATTAGCTTGATCTTGCTGGATTACTTGTAGTATGTATTGCCTCTCAAGAGTATAGCTCTAGAATGACAGTCTGCTTGGATACAATCCAGGATCTAAAATAATAGGATTAGGAAGTGACATATAGTTGCTTTAACTCAGTAAAGCTTGAAACACGCACATACTTTCAAAACACGTTAACTTCAATGTTAGAAATAAGTCTGTAGCATTTCTGTCACATGTGTGGTAAATGTATGATGGCTCATTTAAAAAGCATCTGGCATGTTGTGTGATAGATATATAATAATTGATTGCCAATGTGATGCTAAATATTTTTCCAAAGAGGCAAAAATATGACACCTTTGAATCACTTATATTTTTCTAGTTAAGGCCTCATTCAGACATCCATGATTTTTCTTGTAAATAAAATGTAAATGTTATACATTAAAGATTTGGATCCAAGTTTCATCAGTGTTTGGTCAGTGTGTCAGTTCTTACTAATAGTGTTTCATCATTGACTTTTCACTTTTCTCCTATCCATTACAATCCTATCCATTAGAATGTTAAAGGGGTTGTCCGGTTGTTAACTACAAGTCTGCAGTCACTCTATATGACTGTAGGCTTGTGAATGCTCACATCACGTGCACTTCATGCTGTGAGGATTCTCCGGTGCCGGGAGCCGAGGACATGTGACGGCAAGTATGCGATATACATACTCCCGGCCACAATCACGACTAGACTGTTTCCGGCCTCACTTAACACATTTGTAATGAGCGAGGCCCATCTAATCAGACTGTGGCCTGGATTATGTATATCGCATACTTGCCGTCACAAGAATCCTCACAGCATTCAGTGCACGCAATGTGAGAGTGATTGCAGACTTGTAGATTAAGACTGGACAACGTCCATGTGCTGTCCCATATCCATAGACTTGTATGTCTAGTTTTGGTTCGTAACTCGGATGAATATTGAACATGTCTCTGTGATTTTTAGCAGACACTAGGTTCAGAAAAAAAACATGGCTATGTGAACAGTTCCCTAGATTATAACGGGTACAGTATGTGTTCTATCTGTGAAAAACATAGAACATGTTAGACCTCCTGGACATCTGAATGAGGCCTAACATGGTGCTACACTATTTTTTTTCATACACACTATGTAGAGTGAATGTACGGGGGTGATGAACAGGAAGTCTGAAAGATGCAGCTTCAGTCAATAGCAGTAAGTGGTATTGTTATGATCTGCAACATATACTAAGGAAAGATAGGGGAAAGCTGTCCCTACAGTAAGACTAAACTGAATCCCTGCGATGTAGCGGGCTGCCTGTTCCTTGTGAACAGACCCGCCTTAGTCCTCGGCTAGTCTGAACGAAGACCTATAGAATTAAGGGAGGGGTCCCTAAATGAACTAAGGACTGGGACAAAAATGGGACACCTCCTAAACAGAAGTTGTTGCAGAGCACAAAAGACAAACTGACAAAAAGTACTAGAGGTCCCAGAGGACCAAGTGAACTGACAGAGATAGGCACCGAAGCACCTGGCTAGAAAGACAGTCAAACAACACTGAAGTCCAGCAAAGCCAGAAGGGTGGAGCTGGAATATATAGGCAGATGGTCACGTGACCGCAAAATACAAGATAGCAAAAACTAACAGGAGGGTTCTAATAGTACCCTCTCTTCTATGAGGATCCTCTGGATCCTCCAGGCCCAGGCATATCAGGAAACCTCCTGTGGAGAGCTTTAACAAGCCTAGGAGCAGAGACATCATCCGTCCTTACCCAGGAGTAGTCTTCGGGACCGAAACCCTTCTAGGAGACACAATACTGTAATTTCCCTCTATGCCATCTAGAATTCAAAATATGAGAAAATTCATATTCACCGTCTTCCACCACAGGAGGAACTGTGACAGTGGCGTCCCTATTAGATACATCAGCCTTTTTCAACAAGGAAACATGAAACACAGGATTAATCTTCCAGGAAGAAGGGACATCCAACCTAACAGCAGACGGGTTAACAACCTGAAGCACTTTAAATGGACCCACAAACTTAGGACCCAGTTTTTTAGAGGGAATCCTCAACCGCAGGTTCTTCGAGGACAACCAAACCATGTCACCCACAGTAAACAAAACCTCTTTACGTTTCCTCTCAAAATACTTCTTGGACTTCTTGTTAGCCTCTTGCAGGTTACAACGTACATTACTCCAAACTCTCTCCAAATCACCGGAAAAATTCTCCTCCTCCGGCACCGCCGACCCCAATTTGGAGAACGAACCAAAGGACGGATGTCTCCCAGTACAAAAAAAAAAGGAGAACACCAAGCAGAGGAGGATGTATAATTGTTAAGAGCAAATTCTGCGAGGGGCAGAAACTCAGACCACACCTCTTGATTGTCTGCCACAAAACAACGCAAAAACTGTTCAACATCCTGGTTCTTTCTTTCAGTCTGTCCATTATACTCCGGATGATAACCAGACGAAAATGACAAATGGACTCCCAACCTGTCACAAAAAGCACGCCAAAAGCGAGCCACAAACTGAGGTCCTCCATCAGAAACAATATCCGTGGGAACGCCATGGAGCTTGACAATCTCCTTAACAAACGCCTTAGCGAGTGTCTTGGCGCAGGGCAACTTAATGAATGGAACCAAATGACACATCTTACTAAAACGGTCCACGACCACCCAGATGACAGTAAAACCCTCGGACATAGGAAGATCAGTAATTAAATCCATAGTGAGATGCGTCCATGGCGCACTAGGAACCTCCAGAGGGCAAAGCAACCCCGCAGCAGGAGTATGTGAAGCCTTTGACCTAGCACACACAGTACACTGACGCACCCACTTGATGACTTCCTTCTGCCATCCAGGCCACCAAAAACAGCGACTGATAAGTCTCTTAGTCTCCGAAATTCCTGGATGACCTGCCAACCGAGACTCATGACACTCCACAAACAAATCTCTCCTAAAGACTCTAGGCATGAACAACATCCCATGGGGAGTGTTAGAATGAGCATCATCTTGAGCATTCAGAATCCCATTCTCCAAAACGGAGTCCAAAGCCGCCACCCCAACTCCTTTCTGCAAAATGCTCTCCTTCTCCTCGGCACCGACCGTAGGAGAGAAGCTGCGAGATAAAGCATCGGCTTTAACATTCTTAGTACCAGGGATATAGGTAACAGAAAAATGAAACCGAGAAAAAAAAAGTGCCCACCTAGCTTGACGGGCATTCAAGCGCTTGGCAGCATCCAGATAGATCAAATTCTTATGATCTGTGAAAACCTGAATAGGAAATCTAGCGCCTTCCAAAAAATGAAGCCAGTGTTCAAACGCAAGTTTAATAGCCAGCAACTCCCGATTTCCAACATCATAATTCAGTTCGGTTTCCGAATATTTTTTCGAAAAGAAGGCACAAGGATGTACTCCACCCTTGTTCTCTTGAGACAAAACTGCTCCGACCCCCACTGATGAAGCATCGACCTCGACCAAAAAAGGCTTAGTCTCATCAGGCTGCATAAGGATAGGGGCAGAACTGAACCTCTCTTTGAGATACTCAAACGCTTCAATGGCCTCAGTAGTCCACTGGGCCGTATTCGCACCTTTCCTGGTGAGATCGATTAGAGGTTTAACAATTACAGAAAAATTCTTAATGAATTTCCTGCAATAATTGGCAAAACCCAAAAATCTCAGTATAGATTTCAAACAAATAGGCCTAGGCCATTCCTGCACAGCCTGAACCTTTACAGGGTCCATCTCAAAGCCCTCGCTGGAGACAATGTGGCCCAAAAAACAAATTTTCTGCACAGCGAACTCACATTTCTCCAGCTTAGCAAAGAGTGAATTATAACTCAATAACTGCAAAACGTCACATACACTCTGCCAATGGGACTCGAGATCTGGTGAATAAATCAAAATGTCATCCAAATACGCAACCACATTCTTACCAATCAAAGGTCTCAGGATGTCATTAATAAGGTTCAGGTGCATTGGTAAGACCAAAAGGCATCACCAGATTCTCAAAATGACCTACCAGAGTGTTAAAAGCAGTTTTCCATTCATCACCCTCCTTCACAGGTAACAAATTGTATGCCAACCGGAGATCAATTTTGGAGAACCACTTGGCTCCCACCAACTGGTTAAACAAGTCAGGAATTAACGGCAATGGGTAGGAATTGCGTACGGTAATCTTATTAATTTCACGAAAATCCAGACATGGACGTAAACCGCCGTCCTTTTTTTAACAAAGAAGAATCCTACTGCCACAGGTGACTTAAGGCCCCGTCACACTAAGTGACGCTACAGCGATCCCGACAACGATACGACCTGTCAGGGATCGTTGCTGCATCACTATGTGGTCGCTGGTGAGATATCAAACAGTCAGATCTTCCCAACGACACAGCAACGATGCGGCGACCCGTAACGATCTGTATAACGATGCACGCCTATGTGTTTCTGTGTCTGAGTCATCAACAAGGTCGTTGGTAAGGTGTCAAACATAGCGATGCATGCTACCAAGCGGGGCCTCAACGATCAAAGAAATGTCCAGACCATTCCGACATGACCAGCGATCTCACAGCAGGGGCCTGGTCGCTGCTAAGTGTCAAAGGTAGCGAGATCGCTACTGAGGTCGCTGTTGCGCCACAAAACTTGTGACTCAGCAGCGATCTCACTAGCGATCTCACTTAGTGTGATGGGGGCTTTATAATAATAATAATAATAGTTTATTTTTATAGCGCCAACATATTCCGCAGCACTTTACAAATTTTAGGGGGGACTTATACAGACCATACAGAATAAGCATATCTCATATCGAACGGAGTGAGGGCCCTGCTCGCGAGCTTACAGTCTATGAGGAAGAAGGTCTAATGTGACCAGCAGCCAGGCTAGTCTCTATGTACTCCTCCAATGCCTTTCTTTCAGGGATAGTCAGATTAAACAAGCGACTTTTGGGAAGAGTAGCACCCGGAACAAACTCAATGGCGCAATCATAATCCCTATGAGGAGGTAAAAATTGCGACTCCTCCTCTGAAAAAAACCCTCCAAAAATCTTGAATAGGTACCGGTAATTCCCCTTTTTCCACAGCCGCAATGCGACCATTACAACATTTATCATAGCACTTCGGACTCCAAGACTTAATTACATTAGTAGACCAGTCCAATAAAGGATTGTGCAGTCTCAACCAAGGCAATCCTAGAACAACTGGAGAGGGCAAATTATCCTAAACAACCAAGTCCAAAATTTCTTGGTGAACTCCATTGATAGTGAGAGGAAATTCAGCAGTCTTGTGAGTAATACATTTCAAAGGAGTGTTATCAATTGCAACCACAGAAATAGGTGATGACAAAGGTTTGGATTTCAATTTAAGGTTTTCCAAAAACCCTTTATCAATCACATGAAGTGTTGAACCACAATCCACAAATACCTGAAATTCAATCAAATCTCCCTGCAGAGTAGTACTCCCAGAAAGAAACACTCCTGCAGAGCGTAAACAAGCTATACGGGCGTAACTGACCTTTTTTTTTTTAAATTTAAACGACGCTCACAATACTTAATCAAATGGTCAGCTTTACCACAATAGAGACACAAACCCTCGGCGAATCTCCGATCTCTTTCCTGAGAGCAGAGTGACATCACCCCAACCTCCATTGGTTCTCCGCTGTCAGAGCAGATTTTCTGGGAACTAGGACCTGAAGTTACAGGAGTTTTTACATCATTAACCCTGGACCTCAGTCTCCTGTCCACACGAACAGCTAACTGCATAGCTTCCTGCAGAGTCTCAGGTGAAGGGAATGCAATTAGCAAATCCTTAACCCTTTCACTCAGACCAGCAAGAAATAAACATCTCAGTGCAGAATCATTCCATTTAACTTCTGAGGCCCATCTCCTGAAGTGTGTGCAATAATTTTCAACATTATCTGACCCCTGATTCAAACGTCTAAGTTCTGATTCAGAAGAAGAGATTCGATCAGGATCATCATATAATAGCCCCATAGCAGAAAAAAATTCTTCAACAGAACTTAAACACGGATCATTAGGTTGGAGAGAAAAAGCCCACCCCTGTGGTTCTTTGTGCAAAAGTGACATAATAAAACCAATGCGCTGTGATTCATTCCCAGAGGATCTTGGTCTCAAACGAAAATATAACAAACAAGCATTTTTAAAGGAAAAAAATCTTGCTGTTTACCATAAAAAACATCAAGCAGTCCTAGCTTGGGTTCGACAAAATGCGCTCCAGGACAGCTACTCACGTGTTGCTGAAGCTCGGCCACCTCCAGAGACAATCCCTGCAGGCGTTGAGCCAACTCCTGGACGGAAACCATACTGATCCCCGAATTTCTTTCCTTTTAGTTTTTTTGGGCTGGACTTACTGTTATGATCTGCAACATACACTAAGGAAAGATAGGGGAAAGCTGTCCCTACAGTAAGACTAAGCTGAATCCCTACAATGTAGCGGGCTGCCTGTTCCTTGTGAACAGACCCGCCTTAGTCCTTGGCTAGTCTGAACGAAGACCTATAGAATTAAGTGAGGGGTCCTTAAATGAACTAAGGACTGGGACAAAAATGGGACACCTCCTAAACAGAAGTTGTTGCAGAGCACAAAAGACAAACTGACAAAAAGTACTAGAGGTCCCAGAGGACCAAGCGAACTGACAGAGATAGGTACCGAAGCACCTGGCTAGAAAGACAGTCAAACACTGAAGTCCAGCAAAGCCAGAAGGGCGGAGCTGGAATATATAGGCAGATGGTCACGTGACCGCAAAACACAAGATAGCAAAAACTAACAGGAGGGTTCTAATAGGTATCAGAGAAAGGGACATCATTTCGTGGGATAGCCAACTCACCAGTCCGCTTAAAGAAGTTGTCCACTACTTTTTTATTGATGGCCTGTCCTTAGGAGAGGCCATCAATATTTGATCAGAGCAAGTGCGATTCCATATACCCCCGCCGATCAGCTATGAATGGCTCTGTCAAAATTATAGTGGCTGCAGCTGGAAACTACAGAACCACCAGTTATATTCATTAGAATAGGGAGTGGATTTCAGTAGCTACTATAAAATGACGGCGCTACAGTGTTCCAGCGGCATCCGAGAACTTCTGGCCACCAGCGGGGGTGATTGGCGGGGGTGCCAGATGTGGCACTGCAACCGATCAGATATTGGTGGTCTATCCTAAGGATAGGCCATCAATTAAAATGTAGGTGCCAACCCCTTAATTGGAAGTCCACACATGCTCAGATAGCCTGGAGATAAGGCTTGAGCTTTGTAGTACCAGAATAGGGGAAAATTCCAGAAGGTTCCAAATAAACTGAAACATTTTTACTCATAAAAATATAAAACACCACAGTGTAGAACCTGGTTAGCCTGGCTTACACTTGTGGACATAGTTCTTAGTAAAAGTATAAAGCAGATACTATACACCCCCTAAAAATCACCTGATCACATGCAAAAGATAAATGGAGCATATAGAAACACATGAATCTTCATTTCAAATAAACAAAATTTAATACTGAAAATAAAGTATTGAATCAAGTTCAATCCACTAAAATAAGCTTTGGTTTTAATGGAATCTGAGAAGTGTGTTTTGATATAGACCTTTCAGGCCATGTTCCCATGTAACGTAAACTGCATTTCTTCTGTCTCATTTTTGTACAGAAAATCTGATGCCGCTCACAGTTCAAGCAAAGTGGATGTGAATATGAAAACTTATGCCCACTGTGAGTTTAAAGATATTGTTGAACTATGTTTTTGAAAAAATGCATTTAAAAAATGAAATTCCATTTTTAAATACAGAGTCACATCTCGTTTCTGCAATAAAAAAATGCATTAAAAACATGAAAAAATCAGCCCAAAAAGTGGAAAAGACATGAAAAAAATCAACAAATATGCAATTATCAGATCAGATTGCTATTGTGCATTTTGGTGCAGACACTTGCCGGAAAAATGCAACTGAAAAAAGGTTATGTTTGTTTTGGAGGTCAAAATAGTCTGGTAAACTACATCATTCTGTCCTTCAGAAACAGAATATGCAGATATATTTGAGTATATTTTTTGACTGCATTTACTCTAGTAAAGTCAATGTTTTATTATTCCAGATTTCTTTACATTTAGCCGAAAAACTCCTATAATAAAAGACTATGATGAACTTAGCTGCTCAAAAGTGTTGCTCACCCTGCAACTCTGAAGAACTTGCTGCAGTGATTTCGGTAGCTCTTTTCTCTTGCCTGGTAGAGCAGGTGACAAGAAGTGTGAACAGTCATACACTTTGTCCTGACACTCCTTGCTTTGCTCCTGCTTTAAAGAGAATATGCAAGCAAAATTTTGCTATTTAATCTGAGGACAGCATGACGTAGGGGTTAAACACAGAATTCAACGATGTGTCACATGTCAGACTGTGTGCTGTTGCTTACTTACAATGAAGGTTTTATCACTAGGACATAATCATTGTTATGACTAGCTGTCGCGAGTGCCCTAATACGACTTCGCCCCTCCTGTGATAAGCAGCTCACTGTCAATAGACTGTGTATGTATAGAGCCTGGTGTGTGGTGGGGGCAACTTTCTCAGCTCTGTTACATTGCTAAATTTAAAAGCACTAATTGTGTCAAAACGACTGCACCCAGTAAATTAAGTGATACATCACTGGATTCAGGGTCTCTTTGCCTACATCATGCTGCTCTCAGATGAGGTAGCAAAAACCTGCTGACAAATTCCTTTTAAAGTGAACTGACATTCAAGGAAATGGTTGTCTCATCTTATTAGTGGGTAAAAAAAGCAAAATGCTTGTTAAAATAAGCAACTTTGCCTTTCATATCCTATGAAAAATCCCCTCCATTTTCAAAGCTGCCTCTACTAGCAGAATCGGAGAACTCATAGTTCACACCAGTGGATCAGCCATTCTGCTGACCCAAACTTTCAAAAATCAGGACACACACCCCTCCCAGCAAGCCTGGAGGCAAGGGAGCAGTGAAAAGGAGATGAATATACACCTTTAACCCCTCCTTCACGACCGATGACGTATATTCACGTCATCAGTCGCGTCCCTCCCTTTCACGCAGGTGCTGAACTCGCATCTTTCCCCTCACTTGATGGCTGATTTAATGAGCCGTCAAGTGCCTCTAACAGACGCGGGCGGATCCGAGATTCACCCGCAGCTGTTAACCAGTTATGTGCCGTTGTCAATCACTGACGTTTAACATGTACTGGCCAGAAGCGCGTCACAAGTCCCGCACATCTTTGCCCCTGTCACGTGATCGCGGGGTGTCGATGGGTTGTTATGACAGCCGGAGATCTGCAGACGACCCCCTGTGTCTGTCATCATGATCCTCCTGTGAATGCCGACCCGTGGCCGGCATTCATAGGAGATTGTGACTTTTGCTATACACACCAGTGCTGAAGCCCTGCTATGTATAGCACAGGAAATCGGAAGATAGCAGCGTCAAGTCTCCTAAGGGGACTATTGAGCACAGTAAAAAGTAAAAAAGTAAAAAAAATAAAAAAAAACATATTACAAAAATTTAAAAAACACAAAAGTTTAAATAAACCCCTTTTGCCCCATTAAATATAAAACAATTCAATTTGTTTAAAAATGCACATATTTGGTATGGCTGCATTCTGATCGAAAAACAGCTTAACGAGTAAAAAAATCAAAACTCCAGAATTATGTTTTGTTGGTCTCCACAATATTGCAATAAGAGGCAATCAAAGTATCGTATGTACCCCAAAATGGTATAAAAAATCATCAAATCAAGCCGCACCCAGCCCCAGATCCCAAAAATGGAAACATTATGGGTCTTGGAAAATGGCGACAAATGCAAAATCTTTTTTTCATACAAATTTATGATTTTTTTTTATTACTAAAATAAAAAAAGAACCTATACATGTTTGTATCTCCATACTCATACTGACCTGGAGAATAATATTGCCAGGTCAGTTTTATCATATAGTGAACATGATAAATGGAAAACCCAAAAAACAATTGTGGAATTGTACTTTTTTTTGCAATTTCACCGCACTTGGATTTTTTTCCCCTCTTTCCAGTGCACTATGTGGTAAAATCAATGGTGTCATTCAAAAGTACAACTCATCCTGCAAAAAACAAGCCCTGATATGGCTATATTGATGAAAAATCTAAAAAGTTATGGCTCTTGGAAGAAGAGCAGCATGGTGGCTCAGTGGTTAGCGCTGCAGTCTTGCAGCATTGAGGTCCTGGGTTTAAATCCCACCAAGGACAACATCTGCAAGGAGTTTGTATGTTCTCCCCATGTTTGTGTGGGTTTCCTCCAGGCTCTCCAGCTTCCTCCCACACTCCAAAGACATACTGATAGGGAATCTAGATTGTGAGCCCCAATGGGGGCATCAATGATAATGTCTGTAAAGAGCTGTGGAATTAATGGCACTATATAAGCGAGTAAAATAGATAAAGGGGAGAAAAAAATGAAAAACAGAAAATCACCCAGGAATGGAGGGCTTAAAAGGATAAAATGTAAGCTTGTAGTTTTATATTTACTGAGCCAAGCATTATTATTATTATCTGTTTTCATCTCCAGATCCATTGATTGCAGCATATTTAAAATGTATATATCAGTAATAAAATACAAAAATGAAATTCCATTCTAGTTAAATTTCTTAGTCACATTTCCCAAAGAGGCAAGAAATAATCAGACCCTGATGACAGAAAAGTTAAATTGAAATTGTTTTTGTGTGCAGATGCCATTGTTGGTAAATATCCAATTAACTTCTTTATCTGAATTGATTCAATTAAGCAATGAGCTGTGATGTTACCAAGTATTCACCATAATACTCTCTAGAATATTGCCAAATTCCTTTCCATCTGAATTCAATAAGTCACTGCCGTAGTGTAATGCTTTGGACCGGCAACTGATAACATCCATGTTTGAAGTTTCTACGTCGTATAAATAGTTGAAGAATTTCTTTTAATACTGTAGAGACATCTGTAAATATTTTAAGATGTTAGGAAAGATTGTTCTATTTTCTCATACATTACAGTATTATCTATTCTACACACTCTCATCAAAGCAGACATCCTTACTTCCATCATCCAACTGTGTATCCAAGGAAATCTGACTTGAGTCTTGTGAGTTAAATGACAGCACATCCCTGGAAACTCTTTATTATACACAGAAAACAATCAATATCTGGCAGCCACACCGGTTGTAGCTAAACATTTGTGTAACTTTTGGTGCCTTAAAAATAATCCATATAAATATACATATAAATCCATATAAGACTAGTTATACTGAACCAAAGTGTTTTTAGATAAAGGTGTTCTTACTAATTTATTTTATTTTTGATTGATAGTAAATAGTGATGATCGAGCACAAAATGATCAAGTGCTCAGTACTCGAACTGAGCACTTCGGATGCTCGGATGTGCTTGACTTGAGTAGCGAGCATAATGGAAGTGAATGTGAAACTCAAGTATTTTTTCGGAAGACGGTCTCTCCCTATCTCTCTGGAGTTCTACAGCTCACAAAGATTCCACCTGACGAAGTAGTCCCTGCGCTCCCATCAGGAGAATACCCCGCTTCAGTGCAGTGCGCGGCGCAGATAATTCAAATGAGCTTCTTATGAGGACCCGAGCATTCGAGCATCACGCGATACTCATCACGACTCGATACTTGATCGAGCACCCCGATTCTTCATCAAGTAGCGAGCGGTGGTAAGCACACTCGCCCATCACTAATAGTAAATATTAAATGTGTTACTGTGGCGCCCCTGCGGGTTCAGTCGCCACAGAGGTACTACATCTGGTGATGCCTCACTCTCTGGTAAGGAAAGGGTGCAGCCCGGGACCCCAACACCTGCATCCAACACTACACTGCTCCAGGCCGGCTGGAAGGGCAAGATGCACTGTGTTATACTGAGCCCTGTCCCTGGCTGGAGTGGGGGGGGACCAGAGTGAGGGGGAACCAAGTAGTGGGTGTGGGTGGAGGAAGGAGCTTAGGGGAGCATTTGTTAGGAGTATAAAAAGGGGAGCCATTTTAGTTAGGAGGAGAGGGAAAAAAATAAGCAAGAAAGAGAGGTCTGTGTCTAGTGAGAGGAGCAGGTGCTCTGAAGGAGCTCTGCTCCAGAGTGGGCCTAGCGAATGAGGCCCGGCAGAGGAGAGAAGAGGAGGGGAACAGAGGAGGAAGGCTCCGGTAACTGAAGGGGTCCCAGGGGTACGGAAAGAGCAGGAAGCCACCCATACGCCCTAATCTGTCAAGTGTCAGAGGGACCAGGCCGCAAGAAGGGAACCGGTCCCTGGGCTAGTCGTGTCACTTCAAGTCTCGGCTAGGAATCCGGAGGCTTCTGACTTTTATGGTGCAGTTGCCATACTCGCATTCCAGTAGCCAAGAAAGGTAGCCGTGTAGGATCAAGGAATTCCTGGTGACCCTGAAGGATCCGAGGACGCCATCTTGGGGCTCAGTTTGTGAGGCGCAGGGCAGGAGTGAGAGACCCAGCGTTGAAAGTCGGCTGAGGAAAGGAACATATAGAAGGGGGGTCCCAATAAGTACTCTCGAATTGCCAGAGGGACTTCTGAATCCCTGCTTGGTGAACGCAGCGCGACGTGGGAAGCGGTAACCTGTGCAGTGTAACCTGAGGAACTTGTCAACTGTGAGTAAGAATCAGAGGACTGCACTTGACTGTTTCTGCCGGTTATTGCCGCTGCGCCATCATCCCTCCTACACTGCAACGCCCTGCATCCCATCCATCAACCCTGCCCCGGGGGCCCGCTCCGACTGTGGGGAGCAGAAACATCCCAGCTGCCATCCCATCACCGGTCTGCAGCAGCGCCGGTATTCGTTACTGGGAACCACAGGTGGCGTCACGAGACAAACTGTTAACAAAAACCCCCTTTTAAAGAGTGACCCCAGAGGACGGGCCCGGGAGCCAACTGCCGTGACATCCTACAAAGAAGATGAAGGCCCGGGTACCGAGTCCCCCATATCCCCCCTGGGCGAGTCATTACCTCATCTGTCATATAATAACATGGGTGTAACTACTACGGCAGCAGCGAGAGCAGCTATAACCCCAAATCCAATGAAAAAATTAACCTAAAAAAAAGGAGCAGTCAGTAATCACTGTGGGTTATGGGAGTTGTAAGGGCCATGTGTTGCAGAACATTGAAAGGTAGAAATAATAATTTATTCCTTTACTTTTTCCAAACTACTACTGAATTCATGGTGGAATGAAACCTTATGTCAAATTTTACTGCGAGGTCCATTGACTATTTATTTTGTCAATTGGACAAAAGTATTATGCCAAGATCAACCCTCTAATAAACACTATATAGACAAGAATATTAGAATATCTATCTACACATTACACATTACACCTACAGGAGCTTTTTTGAAATCTCATTCTAAATCCATAGTTGTCAATACAGAGTTGGAACCTACCTTGAAGACACAACAGCTTCCACTCTTCTGGGAAGCCTTTATACAAAGTTTTGGAGTTTGTAAAAAATGTTCCCATTCATCTAGAAGATCATTTGTCACTGATATTGTAAGAGAAGTTTCATGGACTCAAGTCAGGTTCTTCTACACCAAACTCACCCAACCTTGGTTTTTGAGCATTGGGGCACAGTCATGCTGGGACACAAAAGGATTTTTCCCTTACTATTTCCACAAATTTGGAAGCATACAATTGTCCAAAATATTCTGATATGCTGAAGCATTAAGATTTCCCTTAGCTGGATCTAAAAAGCCAAGGCCAAGCCCTAAAAAACAACCCATATTATTATTCATCCTCCACTACATTTTACAGTTGGCACAATACAGTCAGGCAGCAGCATTCGCAAAAACTCATTCATTACACTTTCAGAGCCCAGTGGTGACATGCTTTACAAAGCTCAATATGACTTTTTGCTCATTGTACTTGGTGATGTAAGGCTTGCAACCCCTGACATGAAGCTCAAGGTGCACAGTATTGGGGTGCAGATGTTAATGCCTGAGGAGGTTTGGAACTCTGCAGTTATTGACTCAGTTGAACATTGGTAATTTTTTTTTAAGGACCATGTAACTCAAAAATCGGCAAAACATTCTGTAACTTTACGTGGTCTGCCACTTCGTGGCTGAGTTGCTGTGATTCCTAAACGCTTCTGTAGCACCCTGAGGATTCGGCTGCTACAGGAGTATTGCACCTCAACCCAGAGGTGTGATATTCCACTCCCGGGTAAGGATGGAGTGTGGAACTGAGCTCAGATAGACTGCATGCACTACATACATCCCATTCCAGAGGAGCAGGCCGACGGCACTCCCACTTAGAAATGTGCAGGTGCGACCGAGCCTGTTCCTGGCTGGAGTGGGAGGGGGGAGGAACATCCCATGTAGTGTAGGGGCAGATAGGGGGAGCAGTCTGGGTAGTGGTAGGAGCTCATTGGGTGCTGGTCACCTGAGCTCACACATAGAGGGATATATAAGGAGGGCACCAACTTAGAATCAGGGTCAGTCAGTCAGCTGCAGAGGACAAGTCAGATGCAGAGAGCAGGAAACAGCAGCCCTGGAGAGAGAGAGAGTGGAGTGAAGAAAGACCCAGAGGGGGACAAAGAAGGGACCCAAGAACCCAAATAAGAACACCGGGTGAGGAGTCAGCAAGAGGGTACCGGAACCCAAGCTGGTGGGGGCAAAGACATTCCCCAGCCAGAGACCGGAGACCGTGGGCAGTGTCTGTCACGGTCACCCACTACATTCACCCTGAAGGCACACCACAGGAAGGGTCAGGGAACCTAAGGCCAAAGGTTACCCAACAGAAGGCCCGAGGGAGCTGGACTTAGGTGAATCACTGGTGGGGACGGCTGAAGAAAGGACAGAGGGAGAGCTCAGGGCCACGCTCCGGACTTGTTTGGGGGTTGGCCGGATCCAGGACCTGGTGGACGCAGCACGGCTCGGGAGGTCACTTGGAGCTAGAGTGACCAGGAACATCTGCAGTAAGTAAAGACCCTTAACTGCACTACCCGAGTCTGTCATCATTACCGGCTGCACCGCACCACCACAACCCCCATCCTCTGCGCCTGTCCCCTCTGAGGCTATACCCCTCCCGTTGGGGGTTATCCCACCAAGCTGCGCATCCACCATCAGCCTCAGCGGACCCTGCTGCAGCGGCGGCCACAGTGACCGCATCACAACGGGTGGCGTAGTCGACACAACGAACTTTAATAACATCAGTAAAGACTGCCACATAACCCTGAGCTTGACGCCCTGGGCACGGGACCGGGTCACAGCCGCTCGGAGACTACAACCCCCCATCTGATCCGGTGCCGGGTATTCCCCTCAAAAAGGAATATGTCCCAGGGGGCGCGTCAACTTTGGCGTAGTCGGCAGGATTACGTGCCCGCAACACCCGGGTACTGCGTGCCTGAAGAAAAGTGCAAGTTTACCTCAGAAAGAAGTCTCCCGCCGGTTCCGGAGGGTCCACGCCATCGGACTCCATCACCAGTCGTTTCCCGCCGATTGTCCGCCATTTCCAGCTTGTTCCCGCCATCTGCAGAGTTTCCCGCCACTGGGCGACGCTTCCCGCCAAAACCGCAGATTTCCCGCCTTGGAAGAGCAGCGGACGCCATTATGGGCGTGCCAAAGGAGGGCAAGAGGCCACCTCCCATCGTGGGCCAGGACAGAAAATGGCGCCAAAAGTGGAAACCGCCCCCACCAACAGAGACTGTGATGCTGGAGGTGTCTGTCAGCGTGAAAGAACTACCCCTGGAGCTGACAGTCACCGAGTTGCCCCGGGACCGCCCTCGAAGTGGGAGGAGACGAAAGAGAAGAGAAAAGATGGGTGTCGCTTGGAGCAGTCTAGAACGAGCGCACCCGGAGGCAAGGTGTCCAGAGCGAGAGCACCCGGAGTCGAGGAGAGGAAGAGTAGACCCGGGAATGGAGCGGCAGCAGAGCAGCACCGGCCCGCTGGCCAGGAGCCTGCAAAAGGAAGAAGGAGGAGAGCAGAGCAGCACCGGCCCGCTGGCCAGGAGCCTGCCGGAAGCAGAGCAGAGCAGCACCGACCCGATGGTCAGGAGCCTGCTGGAGTCAACAACCCCGCTAGGCTTAGCGGAGATCCTGGCGCAGCTTCCCCGAGATCGGGAGTGCGCGCGGAGTGCCCTGGAGGGCCTCGCGGGAAGGATGGCCCGAGTGCAGAGGGAGATCCTGGCGGAGTGGGGCCGGGAGATGGCCCAGCAAGCTGGAATCCGTCCACGGAACCCGCTCCCTTGGAAGAAGACACCGACTACCTCTGCGGATGACGCGGGAGGACCCAAGGCCGGAGACGGCGCAGAAGAGGGAGCGAGACGTATGGCAGCAGGTAAGGGGGACGCCTATACCCCATACCGGAAGACCGCCCACCTGCCCCAGCTCCCCGTCGCAGAGCCCGAAAGTCCCCCTGCCGTACCCGAGACCGCCATGACACCGCCACCGACTAGGCCCCGACCGGAAGCCGCCGTCGCGACCCCAGTGACGTCACGCGTCGTGACCCGGAGCGTGGCGAAGGAAGGGAAGCCTCCGGCCTGGTCGCAAGGCCTAGCGTTTCCGGGCGCCGCATCCCCAGCAGAGCCATCTACCTCCGCGGAGCCTCCGGCCTGGTCGCAAGGCCAGGTGGCCCAGGGTGCCGCCGTGTTAACAGTTCCATTTACCTTCCAGATGCCCCAGGCCTGGCCGCAAGGCCTGGGCAACCTGGGCGCCCCCACCATCGCGCCCGCACCCGTAACATCAAGGGTGCCAAGTCTGGGAGAGGACCCCTTCAGCCAGCTAGCGTGGCCGGACGGGCGGCCCTTCATCTGGCCCAAAGAATTCTTGGAACTGGAGCGACAAAAGAAGTTAGGTCCCCTGTGTGAGCCCCTGATCCCGGCTCCAAAGCCCGTGACTCGGGTCTCGCCTCCACTCGAGGAAGCCCAGTTCGTGTGGGACCCCACGGGAGAAGATTTGATGGGGTTCACCGGAGAGACTCGGGCAGCTGCAGCAGAGCGTACCGAGTGTTGCCGTCAACAGCTGGCAGAGTTCAAGAGAGAGCGGGAGGAGAGGCGGGCCAGAGAGCAATGGGCCCAGACCCGCAGCGCGGAGCAAAAGAGTCGGACCAGAAGGGACCCCTATGCAGCAGATCGTCCCCGTACCATCGGGACGGTAATAAAGTTTAATGCGCAGCATGGGTGGGGCTTCATAAAGGACCGGAACACCATGGGTGACGTCTTCGTTACCCGACGGGACGTCGAGTCCCACCTGCCAGAGGGTCACAAAGGCCGTGACCTCTACGTCGGTGACGAGGTAACGTTCACCCGGCACAAGTGTGCCAAGGGACCTTACGCCCTCCACGTGCATCGCCTGACAGAGGAGGAGTTGCGGTGTAGGGAGGAGGAGCCAGAAGACCCGGACGGGTTCAAGGCTAGAAGGTACTATGACTGAAATAGTACAAAGGAGATGTAAATAGTTACCCGTCGGGGTACACAAGTAATCGTGGCTGCTTTAAAGTTTAGTCCCCGTTGGGACCAGTGAACAGTTTAACCCGTGTGTCCCCTACCCAAACCAGGCTGAGGACTGTGAGCAGCCATCCCATTCCCTTTACTTGGCCGGGGACTGAGAACGGCCAAAACTTCCCTGTACATAGTTGCGCTTCCTAAGGCGCCCCCTACTGGTTTTATGAGAAACTGCTTATCAAAAGACTGTCGCACTTTACCTGGTCACGAGTTGCACGGTGACCAGAGGAGGAAGAAAGAAAGAGACGACGAGAATGTTATAATGATGTCTATATGAAAAAGTTATATATATATAATATTTTATATGTTTTATATGTTTATAAAAATTTGTATGTTTTGGTGTTTTTGTCTTTGCAGCCCGAGGACGTGCTGTGATTTACCAGGGGGGAATGTAGCACCCTGAGGATTCGGCTGCTACAGGAGTATTGCACCTCAACCCAGAGGTGTGATATTCCACTCCCGGGTAAGGATGGAGTGTGGAACTGAGCTCAGATAGACTGCATGCACTACATACATCCCATTCCAGAGGAGCAGGCCGACGGCACTCCCACTTAGAAATGTGCAGGTGCGACCGAGCCTGTTCCTGGCTGGAGTGGGAGGGGGGAGGAACATCCCATGTAGTGTAGGGGCAGATAGGGGGAGCAGTCTGGGTAGTGGTAGGAGCTCATTGGGTGCTGGTCACCTGAGCTCACACATAGAGGGATATATAAGGAGGGCACCAACTTAGAATCAGGGTCAGTCAGTCAGCTGCAGAGGACAAGTCAGATGCAGAGAGCAGGAAACAGCAGCCCTGGAGAGAGAGAGAGTGGAGTGAAGAAAGACCCAGAGGGGGACAAAGAAGGGACCCAAGAACCCAAATAAGAACACCGGGTGAGGAGTCAGCAAGAGGGTACCGGAACCCAAGCTGGTGGGGGCAAAGACATTCCCCAGCCAGAGACCGGAGACCGTGGGCAGTGTCTGTCACGGTCACCCACTACATTCACCCTGAAGGCACACCACAGGAAGGGTCAGGGAACCTAAGGCCAAAGGTTGCCCAACAGAAGGCCCGAGGGAGCTGGACTTAGGTGAATCACTGGTGGGGACGGCTGAAGAAAGGACAGAGGGAGAGCTCAGGGCCACGCTCCGGACTTGTTTGGGGGTTGGCCGGATCCAGGACCTGGTGGACGCAGCACGGCTCGGGAGGTCACTTGGAGCTAGAGTGACCAGGAACATCTGCAGTAAGTAAAGACCCTTAACTGCACTACCCGAGTCTGTCATCATTACCGGCTGCACCGCACCACCACAACCCCCATCCTCTGCGCCTGTCCCCTCTGAGGCTATACCCCTCCCGTTGGGGGTTATCCCACCAAGCTGCGCATCCACCATCAGCCTCAGCGGACCCTGCTGCAGCGGCGGCCACAGTGACCGCATCACAACGGGTGGCGTAGTCGACACAACGAACTTTAATAACATCAGTAAAGACTGCCACATAACCCTGAGCTTGACGCCCTGGGCACGGGACCGGGTCACAGCCGCTCGGAGACTACAACCCCCCATCTGATCCGGTGCCGGGTATTCCCCTCAAAAAGGAATATGTCCCAGGGGGCGCGTCACTTCCACCTTTCAATGATACCACTCACAGTTGATTGTGGAATATTTGGGAGGGAAGAAATTTAATAAACTGACTTGTTACCACGGTGGCATTTTATTACAGTTCCCTGCTGGAATTCAGTGAGCTCATTTGAACTAAACATTTTTTCACAAATATTTGTAAAGGCAGACTGCATGGCTGGGGAACAAACTAATGATTGAAAGAATAAAATTCAATAAGTTAGAAGTGTTTCCTTATACTTCTGTCCTTGTAGTTGAGATTCTGTGGGTAAATGTGATCCATGAGAGCTGAGCTCTGTGATTGTGGCCTGCAGGAACACGTGAGCGCCGTACCATTATGAGGAGTCTCCTGATTATGTTTTCTGAATGAGAAAAGCATAATATTGTACTTATTGTAGTGAATGGATGCCCATCTTACAGCTATGCCAATTGCCAAGAACGCCAAACAAACCATTTCATCTCTCTAACTCCAATTTAATTTATGAACATGTTAAAGAAATCTTACCCCAAATCACTTTGGTTCAGTTTACATCTTATTTTTACACTACACTCGACGTCTGCAGCAGGAAAGCCCCTGGCATATACACTGATCACAGGCATAGTCCCCATTCACATAACAGAAACTATAACAATGTTTTAGGCTCCATCGGGCTGGTATGAAACAGTGTTGCTATATTTTTCTTATAGTATATGAAAAGCAGACTGAGTTTTCTGATACAGCGGGCCACGGCAAAAAAATGTATACCATGGGGTATAACTTTTTATAACATTATGGCCAATAGTTATGAATGCTATTGTATGGCTATACAGAGCCATACATTGGAGGTATATGTCAGAAGAGTACGGTGAGGAATATTCCCGACATTTACCTCCAACATACAGATGCAAAGAATCCTAGAATGTTAGAGTTGGAGGGGACCTCCAGGGTCATCATGTCCAACCCTCTGCTCAATGCAGGATTCACTAAACCATCTCAGACAGATGTCTGTCCAGCCTCTGTTTGAAGACTTCCATTGAAGGTGTTACAGATCCGGGTGGTGGAACCTCTGTGCCGTGATACAAGGAGGGACCAGAGGGGCGTAACTAAGTGCCTACCAGGACCGACCCTGGCCACATGGCGGCTTAGTCGACTCCGTGAATCAAGGAGGGACCGGGAAGGTGAACCACGTGCCACTCTGGGACCGACCTTGTGTGAGAGCAGGCGACTCTCACGGGACTGATGGCCAAAGCCGACAGGCAGAGCTGATGAGCACGGCTTGCAGACAGGCAGGCGGGTACAGCAGTTAGACAGTCTGGCGGGTGTAAGGGGGAAGACCGGGGTGTAAGTACTTTCAGAACAAGGGATCCGGAACTGCCGGGGCCGTACCTCTGGTTGCAGGGGGAAGACAGACTGCGAGCACAGGAGTCAGGTGACTGGGAAGCTGGGGGCGTGTCCAGAGTGAGAGCTGGGAGGTCAGGTGACCGGGAAACTGGTGGCGTGGCTAGACAGAGGGGGAGACGAGGACTTTTGCGCGGGAAAGCGGCAGGAGAGTCCCGCTCAGGAGAGCAGTATGAGAGGGTCCAGGCTCTTGGCTCCAGTACTTGGAGCAAGATCAGAGAGCAGTGGACCGTAGGAGTCAAGCCGACTAGAGGGAGAAGAGACTCAGGTTCCATGGAGCCAGGCACGTGAGGTGCCGTTTTATGGACTTGGGGCTCAGGTGGCAAAACCGAAGACCGCCCGCTGCCGCCAGAAGACGGAGCACTGTTTGGGCGGGGAAGCCTGAAGAAACACCGGCATCAGCTGGCAACTGCCTTGTGGAGGATAAGAGTCAGCTAAGTGTAAAAACTGTCGATTACAACCGGTTCGACTCTGCTACATCTAGTTAAATTGTGAACTGTCAGTTATAGACTTTTACCTCAACTTCCCTTGTTTTTCCCCATAATTCCCCTGTTACTCCCTGCGTGGAGATTGACCCTGTTATCATAAACCTCCCCTGTTTATTAACCCTGTATTGGCTGCTCTGTGTTTCTGTGTCACTGCATCTAAAGTACCCGTGTTACATTTGGCGTAGTCGGCAGGATGCAGTCGTTAGACACAGACACTGCAGAGCAGTCCATCCTGGGAGCCCCTAAATCTAGCTTGCCGCTGGGGGCCATGCTCAGCAATCTCCTAAAGTTCACCGGGGACAATATGATGCTGTGGCACTGGATTGAGAGAGTTAGGAGTATGTTACATATGCATCCGATGACCCCAGCTATGCAAGCCGAAATAGCCTTACTGGCCCTGGACGGCGAGGCCCGACAATCCGTGATGTACCGCCCTCCCCATGACCGGGATACTGTAGAAAAGGTGGTGCGGATACTGGAGGAGATGAATGGGGATCCCACCAATGTAGGAGAGCTGAGGATATGGCTTTTTCACCAAGTGCGGCAGACTGTGACGCAGTATGTTAATGCCTTACAGAGGGGGCATGCCTATATCACTAGAAAAGACAACATGGGGAATTTGGGAATGGGTCCCCCTGACGTGATCTTAAGGGACCAGTTTGTGGCAGGCCTCAGGGATGTGTAGCTGAAGCAGGCCTTGTGGGAGCGCCTGCTCGCCAACCCACGTATGACTTTTCTAGAAGTGGGGGCGGAGGCACGTGTGAGAGAGCAGGAGATGGGGGTGATGGCCCTGGCAGGGATAGTCCGGAGTAACGAGGTACCCACCCCACCTGCAGCTGAACCGGAATGGGCTCGAGAGATGCGAAAGGAGATACAGGAGATGTGTGATGAATGGTCCAGTCTCAAGAAGACCCCTTCCCGGACACCAAATCGATTGCCCCAGTTATGGAAAGAATTGAATTCAGGCCACCCTCTGCAGGAGAGTTCCGTAGAGGAGTGAGGCAGCCCTACACAGACAGAAACACGACCCGCTGGAAGTGTGGAGGCGCAGGACATTATGCCAGGGGCTGTGCTAGCCGAGGGCGGCCCCTGTCGCGGCAGCCGTTAAACTAGCGGGCTCCGTGTTTGGGGGACACAGCCCGGACCCTGAGGAAGGGGAAAGAAAAAGAGGAAGTCCCAAGGACCTGGTTTCCACCAGCCCGACTGTCTGGGCTGCAATAAGCGGTCGGGCTGTTCACTGCCTGATTGGCACGGGATCCCAGGTGACTACGATGACAGAAGCCTACTTTCAACAGCGATTTCCAGAGATAGCGCAGCCTGAATGGGGACCAGTAATTAGACTCACGGCAGCTAATCAATTACCCATCCCGGTCGCAGGGGTGATGTGGATGAAGATCCGAGTGTGTGGAAAAGATTTGGGAAAAAAAGGAGTCATCCTGGTCGCAGGGGGAACCGGAAGTGGACCCCCGGTGACCCTCGGAATGAATGTGCTGAAAGAGATGGGGCAAATCCTGATTAGTGAGCTGAAGGAGATTCCTCTAGACCAGTGGGACCCGCGAACCCCCCAAAGGAGGGTCTTTCAACAACTAATCCGAGCTGCCCAGGCTCAGGAGACGTCGAGTGAAGGGAAGATCCTGGGGAAAATAATAGTGCCAGCAGCTACGGTGATCAACTTACCACCCGGACAAACTGTACTCACGTTATCCGCACGGGCCTGCACACCTCTTGAGGGGGTCGAAGTTCAGATAGAACCAACATCGATGGACAAAGTACCCCCCGGACTCTTGGTGGCTCGGACACTGGCCACCGTTCAGGGTGGCAATGTTATAGTGTGGTGTGTTAATCTGGGCGAAGATGATCTCACACTCCCTCCCAGGGCGGAAATAGCCCAGATTCTGGGAATGCTAGAGAAGTTGGTGCAACCTGATGTGGTACAGATGTCCACTGTACGAGGAGATCCCTGGACTCTGGTGGTCACCGTGCCGCCGTAATCCCACCGGGCTAGTGCGAAGGGGGGCCGAAGAATCCTAGAACGAATGCGGGCTCAATTGACGGGACTTACACCTTGACAGGTGCAGCAGGTTGAGGAGGTACTGGAGTGGTACCAGGAAGTCTTTGCTCGCCATAAGGATGATTTTGGTTGCACCGAAGCCAATACCCATGAGATTCCCACGGGGAGCGCTGCCCCAGTGCGGGAGAGATACCGGCAGATACCTCCCCAGATGTATAAAGAGGTTAAGGAGATGCTAGCCCATATGTTACAGAGTGGTGTGATACGGGAGAGTCAGAGTCCGTGAGCAGCCCCAATTGTCCTGGTCCAGAAGAAAGATGGGACCCTGCGGTTCTGTGTGGACTATAGACGAAAGAATGCCTGTACAGTACGGGACTCTTACCCACTACTCCGAATCGAAGAGTCCCTGTCGGCCTTAGGGAAGGCAAGATTCAAGATACTTCTCCTCCTTGGATCTGGCCAGTGGGTACTAGCAGGTGCCCATGGCCGAACATGACCGTGCGAAGATGATGTTCATATTACCCATGGAACTGTTTGAATTCAATGGGATGCCCTTCGGTCTGACTAACGCCCCCGGGACGATCCAGCGTCTGATGGAGAGGTGCCTGGGCGATTTGAACTTCAAGGCGACACTGATTTACCTTGACGACATAATTGTCTATGCCGCCACCTTCGAGGAGCACCTCCAGCAACTGGCGCAAGTACTGAGTCATGGCCTAAAGGTGAAGCCCCTGAAGTGCCACCTTTTCCGCAAACAGATGGAATATCTCGGTCATACTGTGTCCGGTGAAGGAGTCAGGCCCACCCAGGAAAAGGTGGCCGCCGTACAGGCGTGGACTACCCCGAAGACAGTGAAGGATGTTCGGGCCTTCCTGGGACTTGCCGGATACTACCGAAGATTCGTGAATAACTTCACCCGCATAGCCAACCCATTGCCTCAGCTACTTAAGGGAGTGCCGGCGGGCTCCAAGAATCAGGTGATGCGGTGGGGAAGCAGCCAGGAAGAGGCCTTCCATGCCCTAAAAATGGCCCTGACCGAGGCCCCAATACTTGCCTATGCACATTTCTCCCAACCATTCATACTTCACACTAATGGGAGCCTATATGGTCTGGGAGCCGTGTTATCCCAAGTACAGGAGGGGAAAGAGCATGTGACTGCGTACACCAGCCGCTCCCTTTACGAATCCGTGAGGAACCCAGATAATTATAGCTCTTTCAAATTAGACTTGCTGGCTCTGGTTTGGGCAATGACCGAGAAGCTTACAGAGTATTTGTCCTGGTCCAAAGTACTGGTGAGAACAGATAACAACCTGCTGGGCCACCTGGAGAATGCAAAATTGGGGGCCCTGAAGCAGCGGTGGGTGGCCCGCATGGCCAGGTACTGGTATAAGATTGCCTACCGGCCTAAGGCAGAGAATACTGATGCCGACGCCCTCTCCAGAGTGACATATGAACGGCCTGATCATGACCGCGATGAAGATTTGGAGGCGGATGAGACACCTAGCTTCCGAAGTTTCGGGGGACCGCTGGCCGCGGCGCAGGGACAGATCGGAGAGACGTCGGAAGAACAAGTGCTAGGGCAGCCAAGAGATGACTGGATCCGACTTCAACAGACTGACAGAGAAGTTGCTCAATTACCTCAATGGGTGGCTTTGCGGCAAGTCCCCAGTCGAGAAGAGAGGAGTACCCTGTCCCCGGGAGCACAGACAATTCTGGGACAATGGGAGAGACTGTGTTTGCGAGACGGGCTGCTGTACCGAGGGGTGCAGCCCCTGCGAGAGTTCTGGACCACCGGTCAAGTTGTGATCTCAGAGAAGTTGGTCGGAGTAGTGGCTAAGGAGGCTCATGAACGAAGGGGCTCACTTCGGACCAGAGAAGACGTTTCAGTGGTTGGTAGACAGGCAGACGGGCACGGCTGATAGACAGGCTGGCGGGCACGGCTGATAGACAGGCTGGCGTGTACTGGAACCTGAGGGCTGAGGAGAGTGTTAGCACACAAAGAACAATTTTGCACAGGCACCTCCATTTTGGAGGAGGTGCCTTATATAAGGGCAGTCCGTCGGTCATTGGCCGGGGACTCTTTAGAACGGCGTGCGCGGCCCCTTTAAGAGGGAGGGAGCGCACCCTAAGTACAGTGCCCGGGGAACTGCACGTGGTGCGCGCACCCCGGGCGGAAGCAGCAGGAGCGCCAGAGGATGCCTGACCGGGGCCGCGGCGGTGAAGGGATCGTCGTCTCTGCCCGGCAGGAGGCAGAGATGCCGACGCTACAGTACCCCCTCCTTTTACGCCCCCTCTTCTTTAGGCCAGCAAGAAATTTTTCTAGAAGACGAGGAGCATGAATGTTCTTCCTGGGCTCCCAAGACCTCTCCTCAGGACCAAACCCCTTCCTTTCCACAAGAAAGAAAGTCTTTCCTCTTACCCTCTTGATGGACAAAATATTCTCTACCTCAAAGACGTCCTCGGCGGAGACTGGAGCTGGAGTGGTACCTGGGTCATCAGAGAAATGGTTAAGGACAACAGGCTTGAGGAGAGACACATGAAAGGAATTGGGAATCCGTAAGGAGGCAGGGAGTTTCAGCTTGTACGCCACTGGATTTATTTGGTTCAGAATCTTGAAAGGACCAATGAACCGCGGACCCAACTTGTATGATGTTATCTTGAGACGGACATATTTGGAGGAAAGCCAGACCTCGTCTCCCGGACAAAATAGAGGCGGATCCAGACGTCTCTTATCAGCATGCTTCTTCATCCGCTCAGAGGACTGAAGAAGCGCAGATTGTCCACTGAAGAAGAGACGGGAAACGGAATTCGGGGGTGTCGACCGTAAACCACAAAAAACAGAGACTTAGCAGAGGACTCACTCACATGGTTGTTATAAGAAAACTCGGCCCAAGGCAGAAGTTCTACCCAGTTGCTATGGTGAGCATTGAGAAAGTGCCGAAGAAAACTGGTAAGGATCTGATTAATATGTTCCACCTGACCATTGGACTGAGGATGATAGGCCGAAGGAAAGTCCAAAGTGACATCCAGAAGCTTGCACGTGTCTCTCCAGAAGCGAGAAGTGAACTAAACTCCTCTGTCCGAGACAATGTGGAGGGGTAAGCCGTGGAGACGAAAGATGTGATGGATGAAGTCCTTAGCCAACACAGGTGCGGACGGAAGACCAGGCAAAGGAATGAAGTGAGCCATCTTGGAGAAGCGGTCAGCGACCACTCATATGAAGGTAGAATCGGCAGATACTGGAAGGTCAGTGATGAAGTCCATAGCAATGTGTTGCCAAGGAGCAGAAGGCACAGGGAGAGGAAGAAGTCGACCAGCCGGGAGATGCCTAGGTATCTTGTTACGGGCACAGGAGGAACAAGCCGCGACAAAATCTGTAACATCCTTGCGCAGGGTGGGCCACCAATAATGTCGGGCAATGAGCAGAAGCGTCTTCCTCTGGCCGGCATGACCGGCCAGTTTGGACGAATGACCCCAGAGTAAGACCCTCTTCCGATCCTGAGCCGCTACAAAGGTCTTACCAGGAGGTAGATGAAACAGGTAAAACGGAGCAACAGTCATTATTCTGGAGGGGTCAATGATGTGTAAAGGCTCCTCCTCTTGGTCGGTAGACAGGAAAGAGTGGAATAGAGTGTCAGTTTAATATTCTTGTCTGCCGGGCGGTAATGGAGAGTGAAGCTGAAGCGAGCAAAGAATAAAGACCATCTGGCCTGACATGGATTTAGTCTTCGGGCGGTCAGCAAGTAAGCGAGGTTAGTGTAGATGACCACCGAGTGCAGAGCCCTCTCAAGCAAGTAGCGCCCCTCCTCCAGCTCTAATTTGATGGCCAGCAGTTCTCGTTCTCCTATGGAATAATTGCACTTGGACGGAGAAAAGAGTTTGGAGAAGAAGCCGCAGGTCACCATTCGCCCGGACGAGAATTTTTGGGTGAGCACTGCTCCGGCTCCGGAGGATGAGGCATCAACCTCCAGGAAGAACTGTTTATTGCAATCTGGACCATGTAGCACTGGAGCGGAGGAGAAGGCTTGTTTAAGAGAGACTAAGGCACTTTTAGCCTCTGAAGTCCATTCCCTGGGATTTGCTCCTTTACGGGTGAGAGCAGAGATGGGAGCAGTCCGAGAGGAGAAATGAGGAATGAAGGGGCGGTAGTAGCTAGCGAATCCCAGAAACCGCTGAATAGCCTTCAACCCCTCAGTTCGGGGCCACTTTAATGGCAGACACCTTCTCGGGATCCATCTGCAGTCCGGTCTCAGAGATGATATACCCCAAAAATGGTAGGGAGGTCTACTCAAAGAGGCATTTCTTGTACTTTGCATACAGGCGATACTTCCGTAGCCTCAGCAGTACCTAACGAACATCCCTCTTGTGAGAGGGCAGATCAGGGGAGAACACCAAGATATCGTCCAGGCACACCACCACGCAGGAATACAGTAGATCTCGGAAGATGTCGTTCACTAACTCCTGGAAGACGGCTGGAGCATTGCAGAGACCGAAGGGCATCACGAGGTACTCTTAGTGACCATCCCGAGTGTTGAATGCTGTCTTCCACTGATCTCCCTGGCGATTCCGAACCAGATTGTACACTCCACAAAGATCGAGCTTAGTGAAGATCTTCGCTCCTTTTAGGCGGTCAAACAGCTCTGAGATGAGAGGCAGGGGGTACTTATTTTTTATGCTAATCTGGTTTAGGCCCTATAGTCGATACATGGACGAAGAGAGCCATCTTTCTTTTTGACGAAAAAGAATCCTGCTCCAGCCGGAGAGGTGAATTCTGGATAAATCACCTAGCAAGATTCTCTTCTATGTACTCAGACATAGCACGGGTCTCGGCCAGCGACAAGGGGTAGATTCGCCCGCGAGGAGGTGAAGCACCAGGCATTAGGTCGATGGGGCAATCATACGGCCTATGAGGTGGTAGTGTCTCTGCCTCCTTTTTATCAAAGACATCCGCATATGACCAGTAGGGTGCCTGCAGGCCAGGTAGGTTAGCTGGAGTAGATGGAGGTCGTGCAGGACGAACCGGAACCAGACAGGACTTATGACATTCCTGACCCCAATGGAGCACCTCACCCGAGCTCCAATTCAGGACGGGCTCATGTCTCTGTAACCAAGGCAGGCCAAGCAAGAGGGGATGAGAGAGACCGGACAGCACGTAGAAGGAGATCTTCTCCGAATGTAGCATTCCCACCTGAAGAGTTACAGGCTCAGTGACAAACAAGATGGTCTCAGAGAGAAGCTTTCCATCACAGAGGAAACCGCTAAAGGATCAGCCAGACGTAGGAATCTGATATCGCTCCACAATGGCCTGTTGAATGAGGTTCCCAGCAGCTCCAGAATCCGGATAGGCAGTCTCAAAAAAGCGGGTCTCATTACCGGTAACCGAAATGGACAGAGTGAAAGGTGGAGAGGAAGAACTTTTGCCTAGGATGACCTCTCCGAGCGGTCCTAGACACTGGAGTTTCCCGGTCTCACCAGACAGGAGCAGATTAGATGCTCTATACTGCCACAGTAGAAGCAACTCCCCTCGGCGCGGCAGACCTCCTGGCGAGACTTGACCATCTTAACTTGGTCTGTTTGCATAGACTCTGGAGAAGACACCGGAGGAGATGCAGGTTGTGAGACTAGCCTTTGGAAGGTTGGTGCGAGGCGCAGGGGACTTCTCTCACGGGTCGCCTCCTTAGAACGCTCCTGAAAGTCGATCCGTGTAGCTAATGACACCAGATCGTCCAGAGAGGAAGGTACTGTATGTCGCGACCGGCTACCTCATCCTTGATCTGTCCGGAAAGGCCCTCCCAAAAGGTGGACACCAGAGCCTCATTGTTCCAGGCAAGTTCAGATGCGAGGGTGCGGAAATGCACGGCATACTGCCCCACAGAGAGACTCCCTTGGCGGAGTCGGAGAAGAAAGGAGGCAGTCGAAGATTTTCGTCCAGGCTCATCGAACACCTTCCGGAAATCCGTGAGGAAGGCCTGGAGGTCGGACACCAGAGGATCCCCTCTCTCTCACAGAGGGTTAAGCCACGCCAACGCCTTTCCGGTGAGGTGAGACACGATGAACGCCACCTTGGCCCAGTCAGAGGCGAACTGTTGTGCCAGGAGCTCAAAGTGCAGAGTACACTGATTTATGAAGCCCCGACATAGGGTAGGGTCACCACCAAAACGTGGAGGAGCAGATAAGCCGGGTGCCACAGCGCCAATTGGTTGAGGTGCAGTCGGAGCGGGTGCCGCTTGGTTAGAGGCGAACACAGACGGGGTTGACACTGCGTCCAAGTGGGAGTTGACTGTCCGAAGATAGGACAGGATAGAATCCTGTTGGGATCTCTGGCAAGAGACCTCTTGATACAGGTCTGAGAGTGAAGGAGCCTGGGAGCCACTGGATTCCATGGCCTGTGCAAACTGTTATGGATCCGGGTGGTGGAACCTCTGTGCCGTGATACAAGTAGGGATCAGAGGGGCGTTATTAAGTGCCTACCCGGACCGACGCTGGCTACACGGCGACTTAGTCGACTCCGTGAACCAAGGAGGGACCGGGAAGGTGAACCACGTGCCATTCTGGGACCGACCTTGTGTGAGAGCAGGCGACTCCCAGGGGACTGATGGCCGAAGCCGACAGGCACAGCTGATGAGCACGGCTTGCAGAGAGGCAGGTGAGTACGGCAGATAGACCGGCTGGCGGGCACGGCTGATAGACAGGCAGGCGGGCACGGCTGATAGACAGGCAGGTGGGCACGGCTGATAGAGGGGCAGGCGGGCACGGCTGATAAACAGGCTGGCGGGCATGGCTGATAGGCAGGCTGGCGGGCACGGCTGATAGACAGGCTGGTGGGTACTGGAACCTGAGGGCTGAGGAGAGTGTTAGCACACAAAGAACAACCTTGCACAGGCACCTCCATTTTGGAGGAGATGCCTTATATAAGGGCATGCTTAGCCTGACAGTGTAATATGCGTAGCTCATATGATGCCATTGTACAGAATATATACATTTAGACATATATACACATAGTGGGTTTTCTACAGATGTACAGTGCTCAGAATAAATGAGTACACCCCAACAGATTTGTCAGAAAACACTTAGTTTCCTTTCTGAATCAACATTTTCTATGGATACCATACTACAAAATGCTCCCACAAATGTGGGCCATTGATTGCAAAAACAATTTATTTTGCACGCCCAAAAAAATAAATTTTCCTAACAAATTAATTTTACCCCATACCAAAAAAATTAGTACTCCCCAATAAAAGTCTTAAAAGCAAAGCTAAAGTTTAGCCAACAAAATTGTAATGAACTAGAATTCAACCACAGGTAAGTCTAATTATCATTAAACAGGTGTCCAGTAGACAATTAACTATAAGGCTATGTGCCTTCCGATGCAGAAATGCTCAGGATTTTTTCCTGAGCGTTTCTGCATCTCCCAGGCAGAAAAAAACGCATGCGGATTGTACATGCGTTTTCCTGCCAGGGACATGCGGATGTGAAGCGTTCTTCACTTGCTTTTCCGCATGCGGGTTGACAAGCGTGTAGCACCCCGAGGGCTTGGCTGCTACAGGGGTATTGCACCTCAAACCAGAGGTGTGATATTCCACTCCCAGGTAAGGATGGAGTGTGGACCAGGACTCAGTAGCTGCATGCACCACACACACCCCATTTCCGAGGGACAGCTCAACGGTGCTCCCACAAGATAGAAGTGCAGGCACGACAGCATCTGTCCCTGACTGGAGTGGGGAGGGGAAAGTACACCCAGTGGTGTAGGAGCAGATAGGGGTGGGTCTCTGGGCATAGGTAGGAGCCCATTGGTTGCTAGTCACCTGGGCTCGGGTGTCAGAAGGAGGTATAAATGGTGGGCACCATCTTAGAACAGGAGTCAGTGCAGTGCAGAGAAGAAGCTAAGAGTGAGAGGAGAAGACAGGAAGCAGAGCCCCTGCATGGGCTCTGCTCCGCAGGCAGGCCTTGTCAGGAGGCTGGAGCCTGAGAGAGAGAGAAAGGAGAATGAACAGAAAGGACAGTAAGAAAGGAAGCAAGGAACAGGAACACAGAGAAAGGCCCGGAGACACGAGGACAGAAGGAACCCCATATGCCCAGGAGATACAGGGTGAAGGGTTGGCAGAGCAGGGTACCGGAACCCAAATTGGTGGAGGCGACTAATCCTCAGCCAAAACCGGAGGTTGTGACCACATCTTGGTGCGACCCCTCACTACATCCACCAGGAAAGCATACCACATAGGGTCAGGGAAACCGGAGAGAGGTTTCGCCAACAGAAGGCCCGAGGAAGCTGGACAAAGGTGGGTCACTGGTGGGGACGGCCAGAGAAAGGAAAGGAAGGGAGTCCTGTGCCACGCTCTGGAATTGCCTGGGAGTTGGTCGAGCCCCTTGCCTGGTGGACGCAGCACGGCTTGGGCAGTCACCACCGTTACCGAGGTGACTAGGACCAGTAAAGAACTGTGAGTAAAGCATTGGAAACTGCAACCACACGTCTCTGTGTTTCATCGCCTCACCAGCACCATTAGTACTGGGACGCTCACACCATTACCACCATCATCCACATTAGCTGCCCTGAGGCAATACTTCTCCCGTGGGGAGTTATCCCATACTTGGCTACGCATACAACACCAGCCTCAGCGGTCTGCAGCGCAGCGGCGGTCCCCACTGACCGCAATCCACGGGTGGCGTAGTCGGACACTTATTATAACACCAATAGACTGCCACTGGTTTGACCACGCTGGGCACGGACCGGGTCAGCGCCACGGAGACTACAACCCCCAGCATCTTACAGAAGGCCCGGTTCCGGGTTCCCCAGCACAGGCCCAGGGGGCGCGTCAAGCGCTTTTAGCATCACTTGGAAAGTGCTTGTCAGCTTGGTCACACTATATAAATCCATGCAAACGGCATGGATTTATATACTGTGACCCGAGAGAATGTCAAAAAATAAAAAAATAAATCTATACTTACCTTCTGATGTCCCCCGGTGTCTTGCTTCACCGTCTTTGCTGCCGCCAGCGGTACACTGAAGGACCTGCCGACGTCAGCGTCGCGTGACCCGTCACATGACTCTGACGTCAGCGCAGGTCCTTTATTCCATCGCGAACTGCTGCCAAGCAAGGAGGAGCGCACCACGGGCCGCCAGAAGGTAAGTATATATTTCTTTTTTATTTTATTCTTTTTTTACAGTTTTCAATGGTACCCAGGTCCAGAGGAGAGTCTCCTCTTCTCTAGACCTGGGTAGCATCCGCACATTAGAACACATGGAATGCGCATCTACATATGCAGTGATGCGTAATCATGCGATCTAATGCAAGTCAATGGCGGCGAAAACGCAGCACTAACGCAAAATAATTGGTAATGCTGCATTTTTTTCCGCAATGATAATCCGCAGCGGAAATTTCTGCAGCATATGCACAGCACATGCGGATTATCATTGGGAAACATGGCAGGCCTTCTACCATGCGTTTTTGCCGCTGCGGAAACGCTTAAAAAATGCATCGTGGGCACACAGCCTAGAAGAAAACTTATTAACCTTACTTTCATTTTATGGGTTAAAACAAATGTTCCCTGAAACTCGGTCTTGTCAGAATTTTGGAAATTGTTCCTGTGTTCAGTGAGATATTGAATAAAATCATACTTTTCAAAGGGATGTACTCAGTTATGCTGAGCACTGTATATATCCATACACCTCTGACATAGGCTCTAAACAGGATAAAAACAGAGCTTTAGCTGTGATTGCATGTTGATGAAGCTGTTTATGAATTCACTTGTTCAGCAAGTTTTATTGAGAATTTTGACCCTTTCATATTCTTTACTACAGGTTTATATCCCAACATATGATTTATTAGTGGAGCATTGGTCCATTAGCCATCTATATTAAATTTTTCAATAGACTTTAAGGGCAATCAATGACTGTAAGAATGGCTCTACACTCACTACATAGTGAATCATTGCTTTAATAGACAGCATAGAAAACAGATAAAAGCAGAGAATATGAGGAAATTACAATAAGTACTATAGTCTAATTCTGTCTGTTTGTCTGTAACGGAAATCCCGCGTCGCTGATTGGTCTCGCCAACCGCCCGCGACCAATCAGCGACAGGCGCAGTCCGGCCGCGAATTGGTGCGGGATTTGAACCGCGCTTCGCTGATTGGTCGCTAGGCTTCTTTAAATTAACTCCCCAATGTATCCCCCCGGGGCCCCTAATGAATTTCATAAATACCTCATGTTGCCAATACTGCCTGTGCGCGGCGCTATCGCTGACCGCGCACAGGCAGCACTTGACCCCCGGCTGCAGCCTGCTCTTGCTTCCGCTTACCTCACGACTATTTGCGGCTGCAGCCAGTGGTCTCCTGTTCCGCATTCCATGGTGAGTGATGAGTTGTGGGCGGGGTTATCCCCCATCGCGTCTGACGCGCCCCCGGGGCAATGGGGTACTCGGCAGCCGGGCCTATGGATGCTGGGGGGGGAATGTCACAGTGGCTGGCCCGGTCCGTTGCCCAGGGCGGTCAACCAAAAAGGGGATTGTAACTTGGATAGAAAAATAACAATAAAGTAAATAGTTTGTGACGCCACCTGTGGTACCAGGTAAGGTTTACCAGCGCTGCTGCAGACCTCCGGGGGTGATGGGATGGCAGCTGAGGTGTTTCTGCTCCCCACAGGTGGAGCGGGCCCCCGGGGCAGTGTGGAGTTTGGTGGGTGGTGATGCTGGGACTTGTTGTGCAGACGGGATGGCGCAGCAGGAGTAATTGACAGAGACAGGGGATTCGCTTCAATACCTTTACTGGTGCGGATGTCAGGTACGGTCCAGGGTACTCAGTAGGATGGGTGCACTTCAGGACTTCTCCCCAGTGAGCGGGTATAAGGCCTCCTGGTCCGTATCTGCCTCTCTGTATGCTCCTGGCCTGCCTGCAACTGGGCCTAGCTTATGTGTCATGCTGTTCCTTCACCTGTCGCTCGGCAGTAGGACCTTCTGCTGGCAACCACTATCCCTGGTTGCCGGGGCCTTCGTGGTTCCTGGTCCTGTAATGGGTCTAGCTTCAGGTCAGCCAGGGAATTGTAGTCCTCCTGGTATGCCGGTGATCCCTACTGGGTATGAAGGATCCTGTAGGTGCGGACCCGGTGTCCGGTTTGTATATCGGGGTGAGCCTATGACGCTCCTCTGCCCCCTTTCAACTCCTCTCTCCTTTCTCCTCTTGCCTTCGGCCACACTCGGGGCCCTCAGAACTCAGCAGCAGACGCGCTGCGTCTTCGCTGCTCTCAGCGTCAGCACGCTCTCAGACTTTCTGACTCTGTCTGACTGAACTGCCTGGCTCCACCCTCCATAAATATATCCCTAACGGGCTCCCTCTGGTGGTATGAGGTGGAAGGGTGGAGGTGTTTGTATGCAGTGAGGGCCTCTTGTGGAGAAGTCCATCCATGCACCCTGGGTCCTGTGGTACCTGTGAACAGCAGGGTGCCACACGTCACACCCGGCATCCACCGCGCTCTCTCTCAATGAATGGGAGCGCGGTGGACGGGATGGGGGATAATCCCGCCCACAACCTGTGACTCACGAACGCGGAACAGGAGACCCCTGGCTGCAGCCGCAAATAGTCGTGAGGTAAGCGGAAGCAAGAGCCGGCTGCAGCCGCTGGTCATGTGCTGCCTGTGCTCAGTCAGCGATAGCGCCGCGTGCAGGCAGTATTGGCAACATGAGGTATTTACGAAATTCATTAGGGGCCCCGGGGGAATACATTGGGGGGTTAATTTAAAGTAGTGGACAACCCCTTTAAACCCAGCTTCACTTCGCTGATTGGTCACGCCCGGCCGGCGCGACTTTACTGTCCTATTTTTTTATGATTAAATATATAATTATAAATGCTTGTATGTATTTTAAAGAATAAATCAGAAAGCTTATATATTATTAGTAGTGGTGGAAAGGATTGGAATAGCTAAAAAAGGATATCTTCACACCTTGATCCAGAACTTTGTGGAGAAAAGGGAGTAATCAAATGTCCATTTGGTTTTGTACATATGAGACAAGCCACAGAATGTGTTTATACGTAGGCCCCACTATGACTAGGTGACCGAGACGAGCAGACATGCTAAGAATAGCACAATCTTCATTTATAGCAGCTGAAAAGGCTCGCTTAGGAAAAAATAATGTAGCGACAGCTTTTCAAGATTTGGTGACGTCTCACAAATTTGCACATTAAATGCCTTGTCAGTTAAAATATCAGGTTTCACAATTCCCCATGGATTACATCTGTGCAAGTCACTAATATATTAAGGACTCATAGCCGCTTATGCAGAACAAACAGAGGATTAAACTTAAATAAACAGAAGAGAGCTCAATGTCTTTTATGTCCATGTCTGCGAAAGGCAAAAACGAAATGACCATAAATCATCCTAGTAAAACAACATGGTGTAAATGCAGTGTGTTTATAGAATACTTTATCCCGCCATTTGTCTGGAGTATATAATTCAGCCTGAATGTGCTACACAAGGACTAAGTTTGGATAAGTTGTCGTAATCAAAGACAAAAAAATGTATCTCACTGTTTTATGAGTGTAAGCTCACATAATTGAGGCTATTTGGACATTTGTGCCTCAAATACATTGGGGTTGTTTAAAAGAAAATGAAATAAAAGCAGATTTAATTGTGTATGCACTGTTTTAGCGCAAAAATCCTCAGTGGAATACTATGTCACCACAGGGAGAATGAGCTAGAGAAAAGGTAAATCCTTTCTGGAAAAATATGAAACTAGCTGTCAAGAAAAATGTCCCCAGAAGAAAAATACAGTGGATGCCACCATAGAAAAACATCTATATAGGTTGCCAAAAATGTTATAATGGCGCTATACAGGGAAAAAGAAAAGCCCCATGTTCTTTCTAAGTAGAAACATGAAATATAAAGTGAATTTTTCCATCCCAGATAAATATCGCAAATTTTCAGAGCCGCGTACAACTTCTCCACCTCGCCAGAAGCCGCCTCTCCACGCCGGTTGGGACTTGCAAGACTCTAATTCTGAAAGTTTGCTCTCGTTCTGCATTCTTGGTCTCAGAGGTTGTACCAGCATGCAATAAATTTCCAAGATGTTAGTACACCTTTAAGAAAATCATCCCTGTAAAATATACAGTATGTAACTTGGGCTTTCAGAGGGAAAACATACAAAAGAACAGTTTCTATGGATGACTTCTCTAATGCCAATACCCGAGATAGACACCTTCGACCAAATTATTTTTTTATCTTTTCACCCTGATCATCACAAAGTAGGTTTCTGCTAAACTCTGTGAGATGTCACTAAATAATCTCACTATAATAATGCTTCTCCATTTTATCCAACAAAATTTACAAAAACATTTTTTTAGGGACCACATGACATTTGAAGTGACTTTGAGGGGCCTATGTGACAGAAAATACCCAAAAGTGACACCATTCTAAAAACTGCACCCCTGAAAGTGCTCAAAACCACATTCAAGAAGTTTATTAACCCTTTAGGTGGTTTATAGAAAATCATATAATAGGGTATATGTTATCAAAGTGTTATAGAGAAAAAACCCATATACAGTGAGGAAAATAAGTATTTGATACACTGTCGAGTTTGCAAGTTTTCCCACCTACAAAGAATGGAGAGGTCTGTAATGTTTATTGTAGGTATACGTCACCTGTGAGAGACAGAATCTTAAAAAAAATCCAGAAAATCACAACTGACTTAATACTTGGTACAGGAACCTTTGTTTGCAATTACAGAGGTCAGACGTTTCTTGTAGTTCTTGACCAAGTTTGCACACACTCAGGCTTGGACTGGCCCACAGCAGAACAGGAGAATCCTCTGGTGGGCCAGCACCATCTTATATCAGCAGTATTCAGCACTATAACTTGAATCACTATGTACAGACAGAGGCAGCATCTTATTCATTTTACAGTCTACCCAGTCCATTGTTATATAAATTTGTGATTGAGGATAATGTCACATTTGCATGAAGCTGAAAAGTGGGGCCCTGGAGTTTGTTACTGGTGGGCCCTTGGCACCTCAGTCCAACACTGCTTGTGTCTCTTGTATTTGGCGACTGTGTCCCGGCCTTTAGTCTTCTATCAGGTAGTTTGTTGTGTAGGACATATACTATTTTAGTGCCCTGCCCCCATCACAGAGATTGGCCCCCATAGCCCTTGCAATATAACTTGGGACAGGAGCTGACATTATGATACCACAATGGGTGGAGATATATGTGTCTGCCGTCTGTAAATGACGCCCCCCATAATTTCTGGTTCTACTTGTGGAATATTGAGGGTAGTAATGATCACTCCCATCATTGTAACTGTGTAAGAAAAAAAGTCAAGGCTAGAGACCTCACATGACACTTTTATTTTCTTTCTTTTTATATTTTATTGGAATAGCAATAAGCAACATTGTAATAAAAATATAACCGGCCCTTTAAGAAATTAAACTATGATCGCAATGACTCTCAGGTCAGGCCCCATAAAGACCACAGAACTAGCTGTGGTCATTGAGGACTGGCTGAGAGCCACTGGACCCAAAGATCCAGAGGAAGGCGAAGAAACCCCCCGGAGAGTTCTGCCTCAGGGGGGAAAAAAATTCCTTCCTGACCCCAGTTAAGGCGATCGGATATTTCCCTGGATCCCGTCTGTCCTGTTGCATATTGCTGTATATCTGCATGTATCATAAGCTCAGGAGAGTCGATCCTGGGAAGGAAAAGATAAATACACCCTGCTCAAGAGGAGCTTACAATCTAATATAATATACAGACTGCTCCTGAGAGCATACAGAATAATGTACACCCTGTCCAAGGAGCTTACAATCTAATATAATATACAGACTGCTCCTGAGAGCATACAGAATAATGTACACCCTGTCCTAGGAGCTTACAATCTAATATACAATATACAGACTGCTCCTGAGAGCATACAGAATAATGCGCACCCTGTCCTAGGAGCTTACAATCTAATATAATATACAGACTGCTCCTGAGAGCATACAGAATAATGTACACCCTGTCCTAGGAGCTTACAATCTAATATAATATACAGACTGCTCCTGAGAGCATACAGAATAATGTACACCCTGTCCTAGGAGCTTACAATCTAATATAATATACAGACTGCTCCTGAGAGCATACAGAATAATGTACACCCGTCCAAGGAGCTTACAATCTAATATAATATACAGACTGCTCCTGAGAGCATACAGAATAATGCGCACCCTGTCCTAGGAGCTTACAATCTAATATAATATACAGACTGCTCCTGAGAGCATACAGAATAATGTACACCCTGTCCAAGGAGCTTACAATCTAATATAATATACAGACTGCTCCTGAGAGCATACAGAATAATCTACACCCTGTCCTAGGAGCTTACAATTTAATATACAATATACAGGCTGCTCCTGAGAGCATACAGAATAATGCGCACCCTGTCCTAGGAGCTTACAATCTAATATACAATATACAGGCTGCTCCTGAGAGCATACAGAATAATGTACACCCTGCCCTAGGTGCTTAAAATCTAATATATAATATACAGGCTTCTCCAGAGAGCATGCAGAATAATGCACACCCTGTCCTAGGAGCTTACTATTAGAGATGAGCGGTGTTCGACTAGAACTGTTCGCCAATCTCAAATTCGAGCTGTTTTGGGTGGTGTTCGAGTTGTTCGTCGAACCCGAACGATTTGCAAAAAATTCGGCTGTTCGAGGTTATGTTCGATAACTGTTCGTGCACCAAAAGCGTGTCCTGCATGTCTGGCGCTATTTAGAGCACCAATCATGCAGGGATTGTCTGCCACTCACTGTAATGCCACAGCCATGGTGGTTGTGGCATTACAGTGATTGCCCAAATCGATGGGAACAGTGCTCACAGTGAAACATGAAAAGCCGGCAATTCAGCAGCGACATACACCGGTACCTGACAATTTAGAACAGAAAGAATAGAGCTTCACACATAGATTAGATAGATAGAAACATGTCAGCCACATATATATGAAGTACAGTGACAGTGTTGCTTACTGTACTTGTCATTTAGTGTAAAGGATTTATCAAAAAAAATAATAGTGTTTTCATGCACCGTCTCTTTAAAAAAGCCGGCCGGCAATTCAGCATCTGTACCCGACAATTTATAACAGAAAGAATAGAGAATCACACATAGATTAGGTAGATAGAAACATGTCAGTCACATATATAAGAAGTACAGTGATAGTGTTGATTACTGTACTTGTCATTTAGTGTTAAAATAAAGGATTTATTTAAAAAAAAATTGGCGTGGGGTTCCCCGTAATTTTAGGCTCTAGCGGAGGTTAAGCAGACGGCTGGGGCAGATGTTTGAAGCCTGGGAAGGGGGTAATACCCACGGAGCTTCCCAGGCTACTAATATCAGCCCCCAGCGGAATACCTAGCCTTTACTAGCTATTAAAATGGGGGACCCCCCCAAAAAAATGACGTGGGGTCCCCCCTATTTTAATAGCTAGCAAAGGCTAGGCAGACAGCTGGGGGCTGATATTAATAGCCCAGGAAGGGTGCCATGAATATTGGCCCCCTCCCAGGCTAGAAACACCAGCCGTCAGCCGCCCCAGAAATGGCGCATCCATAGGATGCGCCAATTCTGGCACTTAGCCTCGCTCTTCCCACTGCCCTGTAGCGGTGGCAGTGGGGTAATAGGGCTGGGGTTGATGTCAGCTTATAATGCCAGCTGACATCAAGCCCAGGTTAGTAATGGAGAGGCGTCTATAAGACACCCCCATTACTAACCCCATAGTCAAAGTTAAAAGAAAACACAAACACCCAGAATAAAGTTCTTTAATTGAAATAAAGACACAATCCTTTATTGTTCTAAATTAAACCATACTTACCATCACGCCCATTCCAGCTGAAGCCAACGATCTCCTGCAATAAAAGTAAAATAATAAAGCAACCTCATCCTTACCTTTCCATGGTTCCCAGGACAGCTTCAGCTCTGCTACATTGAGATGACAGGCTGGACCGCAGCAGAACGCTGCCATCCAGCCTGTCATCCCGCAGACACTGAGAAGCGCAGGCATGCTTGCGCTCCTCAGTGTCTCGCTGTGACGGCATAAAGATGAGCCGACAATGAACTCGGCTCACCTCATGCACGTCACTGACAGCGTGGGAGAATTCTCCTGCACTCAGCGCTTCAGCGTGAGAATTTTCCCACGCTGTCAGTGACGTGCATGAGGTGAGCCGAGTTCATTGGACATGAATGAGCTCACCTCATGCACGTCACTGACAGCGTGGGAAAATTCTCACGCTGAAGCGCTGAGTGCAGGAGAATTTTCCCACGCTGTCAGTGACGTGCATGAGGTGAGCTCATTCATGTCCATTGAACTCAGCTGACCTCATGTACGTCACTGACAGCGTGGGAGAATTCTCCTGCACTCAGCGCTTCAGCGTGAGAATTTTCCCACGCTGTCAGTGACGTGCATGAGGTGAGCCGAGTTCATTGGACATGAATGAGCTCACCTTATGCACGTCACTGACAGCGTGGGAAAATTCTCACGCTGAAGCGCTGAGTGCAGGATAATTCTCCCACGCTGTCAGTGACGTGCATGAGGTGAGCCGAGTTCATTGTCGGCTCATCTTTATGCCGTCACAGCGAGACACTGAGGAGCGCAAGCATGCCTGTGCTTCTCAGTGTCTGCGGGATGACAGGCTGGATGGCAGCGTTCTGCTGCGGTCCAGCCTGTTATCTCGATGTAGCAGAGCTGAAGCTGTCGTGGGAACCATGGAAAGGTAAAGATGAGGTTGCTTTATTATTTTACTTTTATTGCAGGAGATCGTTGGCTTCAGCTGGAATGGGCGTGATGGTAAGTATAGTTTAATTTAGAACAATAAAGAATTGTGTGTTTATTTCAATTAAAGGACTTTTTTCTGGGTGTTTGTGTTTTTTTTAAATACTTTACTAGAAATTCATGGTGGTCATGTCTAATATTGGCGTGACCCCATGAATTTCGGGCTTAGGGCCAGCTGATAATGCCAAGCTGGCCCTAACCCCTTTATTACCCAGTGAGCCACCGCACCAGGGCCCTGGATGAGTTGGGTACAGCGCCAGAAGATGGCGCTTCTATGAACGCGCCATTTTCCGGGGTGGCTGCGGACTGCAATTTGCAGCTGGGGGGACCCAGAAAGCTTGGGCCTCCCTGCGCTGCAGATTCCAGCCCCCAGCTGCCTAGTTGTACCTGGTTGGACACAAAAATAGGGCGAAGCCCCACGTATTTTTTTTTTTAATTATTTCATGAAATTCATGAAATAATTAAGAAAAAAAGGGCTTCCCTATATTGTTGTGTCCGACCAGGTACAAATAGGCAGCTGGTGGTTGGGGGCAGCCCGTTCCTGCCTGCTGTACCTGGCTGGACACAAATATAGTGCGAAGCCCCACGTCAATTTTTTTTTAAATTATTTCATGAAACTAGATGGTGGCCCGATTCTAACGCATCGGGTATTCTAGAATATGTATGCGGCAGACCCGGCGCAATCAGCAGAGCGGTGTTTAAATTTGGCGCCAAAATCGCTGACTGGTCGCGGCCAGCAACCGCGACCAATCAGCAAAGCGGTGTTGAAATTTGGCGACTATATCACTGATTGGTCACGGCCGGCGGTCGCGACTAATCAGCAGAGCGGGGTTTAAATTTTGCGCCAATAATGCTGATAGGTTGTGGTCGCGACCAATCAGCAAAGCGGTGTTTAAATTTGGCGCCAATAATGGTGATTGGTCACGACCTCGACCATTCAGCAGAGCGGTGTTTAAATTTGGCGGCAACAATGTTGATTAGTCGCGGCCGGCGGTCACGACCAATCAGCAGAGCGGGGTTTAAATTTGGCGCCAATAATGCTGATTGGTCGCAATCGCCGGCCACGACCAATCAGCAGAGCGGTGTTTAAATTTGGCGTCAAAATCGCTGATTGGTCGCGGAAGGCAATTGTGACCAATCAGCAGAGCGGGGTTTAAATTTGGCGCCAATACTGCTGATTGGTCGCGGCCGGCAACCGTGACCAATCAGCCGAGCAGGGTTTAAATTTGGCACCAATACTACTGATTGGTCGCGGACGGCGACCGCGATCAATCAGCAGAGCGGTGTTTAAATTTGGCGCCAATAATGCTGATTAGTCGCGGCCGGCATCCGCGACCAATTAGCAGAGCGGGGTTTAAATTTGGCACCAATCTCGCTGATTGGTCGCGGCTGGAGTCCGCGACCAATCAGCAGAGCGTTGTTTAAATTTGGCGCCAATCTCACTGATTGGACGCGTCTGGCATCCGCGACCAATCAGCAGAGCGTTGTTTAAATTTGGCGCCAAGCTCGCTGATTGGTGGCGGCCGCTATTTAAATGTGGCGCCCAAATCGGTGATTGGTCGCGGGCAGCGTCCGCGACCAATCAGCAGAGCGGTGTTTAACTTTAGCGCCAAAATCACTGATTGGTCGCGTGCGGAGAGCGCGACCAATCAGCTAATCGTATTGGTGAGGATCGGGGAGCGCCGCTGCCTGGTCGGATACTTCCGCTGCGAGAAGCCGGGAGATGAGCGACTGCTCGCAGCAGAAGTATCCCGACCCGCAGCGCCGCTCCCCGGTCCTCCCTTGACACCCTAGCCGCTGATGTCCCCACAGTATCCGCATGGTGTTACAAAGATCCGGACATTTGTGTTAAAAATCGCTGATTGGTCGCTGGCGCTGCCCGCGACCAATCACCGATTTGGGCGCCAAATTTAAATATCGGCCGCAACCAATCACCAATCTTGGCTCCACATTTAAACACCGCTGTGCTGATTGGTCGCCGACGCTGGGCGCGACCAATCACCGATTTTGGCGCCACATTTAAATAGCGTCCGCGACCAATCAGTACAGCGGTGTTTAAATGTGGAGCCAAGATCGGTGATTGGTCGCGGAGGATATTTAAATTTGGCGCCCAAATCGGTGATTGGTCGCGGCTGATATTTAAATTTGGCGCCCAAATCGGTGATTGGTCGCGGGCAACGCCAGCGACCAATCAGCGATTTTTAACACAAATGTCCGGACCTTTGTAACACCATGCGGATACTGTGGGGACATCAGCGGCTAGGGTGTGAAGGGAGGACCGGGGAGCGGCGATGCGGGTCGGGATACTTCTGCTGCGAGCGCCCGCTCATGTCCCGGGTTCTCGCAGCGGAAGTATCCACACAGGCAGCGGCGCTGACATCCATGCGGCTAGGGTGTGAAGGGAGGACCGGGGAGCGGCGCTGACATCCAATTGGTCGCGGCCGCTATTTAAATGTGCGGCACAAATCGGTGATTGGTCGCCGTCTTGACCGCGACCAATCACTGATCTTGCCGCCAAAGTTAAACACTACTGTGCTGATTGGTCGGATATTTAAATTTGGCGCACAAATCGGTGATTGGTCGCGGGCAGCGTCCGCGACCAATCAGCACGGTAGTGTTTAACTTTGGCGGCAAGATCAGTGATTGGTCGCGCGCCAAGACCGCGACCAATCACCGATTTGGGCGCCACATTTAAATATCGGCCGCGACCAATCACCGATCTTGGATCCACATTTAAACAACGCTGTGCTGATTGGTCGCGGCCGATATTTAAATGTGGCGCCCAAATCGGTGATTGGTCGCGGTCTTGGCGCGCGACCAATCACTGATCTTGCCGCCAAAGTTAAACACTACCGTGCTGATTGGTCGCGGACGCTGCCCGCGACCAATCACCGATTTGTGCGCCAAATTTAAATATCAGCCTCATGCACGTCACTGACAGCGTGGGAAAATTCTCCTGCACTCAGCGCTTCAGCGTGAGAATTTTCCCACGCTGTCAGTGACGTGCATGAGGTGAGCTGAGTTCATTGGACATGACCTCGGCTCATCTTTATGCCGTCACAGAGAGACACTGAGGAGCGCAAGCATGCCTGCGCTTCTCAGTGTCTGCGGGATGACAGGCTGGATGGCAGCGTTCTGCTGCGGTCCAGCCTGTCATCTCGATGTAGCAGAGCTGAAGCTGTCGTGGGAACCATGGGAAGGTAAGGATGAGGTTGGTTTATTATTTTTCTTTTATTGCAGGAGATCGTTGGCTTCAGCTGGAATGGGCGTGACGGTAAGTATGGTTTAATTTAGAACAATAAAGAATTGTGTGTTTATTTCAATTAAAGGACTTTATTCTGGGTGTTTGTGTTTTTTTTAACTTTGACTATGGGGTTAGTAATGGGGGTGTCTTATAGACGCCTCTCCATTACTAACCTGGGCTTGATGTCAGCTGGCATTATAAGCTGACATCAACCTATTACCCCACTGCCACCGCTACAGGGCAGCGTGGAAGAGCGAGGCTAAGTGGATGCGCCATTTCTGGGGCGGCTGACGGCTGGTGTTTCTAGCCTGGGAGGGGGCCAATATTCATGGCACCCTTCCTGGGCTGTTAATATCAGCCCCCAGCTGTCTGCCTAGCCTTTGCTAGCTATTAAAATAGGGGGGACCCCACGTCATTTTTTTGGGGGGGTGCCCCATTTTAATAGCTAGTAAAGGCTATGTATTCAGCTGGGGGCTGATATTAGTAGCCTGGGAAGCTCCGTGGGTATTACCCCCTTCCCAGGCTTCAAACATCTGCCCCAGCCGTCTGCTTAACCTCCGCTAGAGACTAAAATTACGGGGACCCCCACGCCAATTTTTTTTTAAATAAATCCTTTATTTTAACACTAAATGACAAGTACAGTAATCAACACTGTCACTGTACTTCATATATATGTGACTGACATGTTTCCATCTATCTAATCTATGTGTGATGCTCTATCTTTCTGTTCTAAATTGTCGGGTACAGATGCTGAATTGCCGGCCGGCTTTTTTAAAGAGACAGTGCATGAAAACACTATTATTTTTTTAAATAAATCCTTTACACTAAATGACAAGTACAGTAACCAACACTATCACTGTACTTATTATATATGTGACTGACATGTTTATATCTATCTATGTGTGATGCTCTATTCTTTCTGTTCTAAATTGTCGGGTACCGCTGCTGAATTGCCGGCCGGCTTTTTTAAAGAGACGGTGCATGAAAACACTATTATTTTTTTAAATAAATCCTTTACACTAAATGACAAGTACAGTAAGCAACACTGTCCTAGGAGCTTACAATCTAATAATCTAATATACAATATACAGGCTGCTCCTGAGAGCATACAGAATAATGCACACCCTGTCCTAGGAGCTTACAATCTAATATACAATATACAGGCTGCTCCTAAGAGCATACAGACTAATCTACACCCTGTCCTAGGAGCTTACACTCTAATATACAATATACAGGCAGCTCCTGAGAACATACCGAATAATCTACACCCTGTCCTAGGAGCTTACAATCTAATATACAATATACAGGCTGCTCCTGAGAGCATACAGAATAATGTACACCCTGTCCTAGGAGCTTAAAATCTAATATACAATATACAGGCTTCTCCGGAGAGCATTCAGAATAATGTACACCCTGTCCTAGGAGTTTACAATCTAATATACAACATACAGACTGCTCCTGAGGGCATACAGAATAATGTACACCCTGTCCTAGGAGCTTACAATCTAATATACAATATACAGGCTGCTCCGGAGAGCATTCAGAATACTATACACCCTGTCCTAGGAGCTTACAATCTAATATACAATATACAGGCTGCTCCTGAGAGCATACAGAATAATCTACACCCTGTCCTAGGAGCTTACAATCTAATATACAATATACAGGCTTCTCCGGAGAGCATGCAGAATACTATACACCCTATCCTAGGAGCTTACAATCTAATATACAGGCTGCTCCTGAGAGCAAACAGAATAATCTACACCCTGTCCTAGGAGCTTGCAAATCTAATAAGCAATATACAGGCTTCTCCGGAGAGCATGCAGAATACTATACAACCTATCCTAGGGGCTTACAATCTAATATGCAATATACAGGCTGCTCCTGAGAGCATACAGAAAAATGGGCACCCTGTCCTAGGAGCTTACAATCTAATAATCTAATATACAATATACAGGCTGCTCCTGAGAGCATACAGAATAATGCACACCCTGTCCTAGGAGCTTACAATCTAATATACAATGTACAGGCTGCTCCTGAGAGCATACAGAATAATGCACACCCTGTCCTAGGAGCTTACAATCTAATATACAATATACAGGCTGCTCCTGAGAGCATACAGAATAATGCACACCCTGTCCTAGGAGCTTACAATCTAATATACAATATACAGGCTGCTCCTGGAAGCATACAGAATAATGCACACCCTGTCCTAGGAGCTTACAATCTAATATACAATATACAGGCTGCTCCTAAGAGCATACAGACTAATCTACACCCTGTCCTAGGAGCTTACAATCTAATATACAATATACAGGCCTTTCCTGAGGGCATACAGAATAATGTACACCCTGTCCTATAAGCTTACAATCTAATATACAATATATAGGCTGCTCCTAAGAGCATACAGACTAATCTAAACCCTGTCCAAGGAGCTTACACTCTAATATGCAATATACAGGCTGCTCCTGAGAACATACAGAATAATCTAAACCATGTCCTAGGAGCTTACAATCTAATATACAATATACAGGCTGCTCCTGAGGGCATACAGAATAATGTACACCCTGTCCTAGGAGCTTAAAATCTAATAAACAATATACAGGCTGCTCCTGAGAGCATGCAAAATAATGTACACCCTGTCCTAGGAGCTTACAATCTAATATACAATATACAGGCTGCTCCTGAGAGCATGCAGAATAATGCACACCCTGTCCTAGGAGCTTACAGTCTAGTATACAATATACAGGCTGCTCCTAAGAGCATACAGACTAATCTACACCCTGTCCTAGGAGCTTACAATCTAATATACAATATACAGGCCTTTCCTGAGGGCATACAGAATAATGTACACCCTGTCCTAGGAGCTTACAATCTAATATACAATATACAGGCTGCTCCTAAGAGCATACAGACTAATGTACACCCTGTCCTAGGAGCTAACACTCTAATATACAATATACAGGCTGCTCCTGAGAACATACAGAATAATCTACACCCTGTCCTAGGAGCTTACAATCTAATATATAATATACAGGCTGCTCCTGAGAGAATACAGAATAATGTACACCCTGTCCTAGGAGCTTAAAATCTAATATACAATATACAGGCTGCTCCTAAGAGCATACAGACTAATCTACACCCTGCCCTAGGAGCTTACAATCTAATATACAATATACTGGCCTTTCCTGAGGGCATACAGAATAATGTACACCCTGTCCTAGGAGCTTACAATGTAATATACAATATACAGGCTGCTCCTGAGAACATACAGAATAATCTACACCCAGTCCTAGGAGCTTACAATCTAATATACATTATTCAGGCTGCTCCTGAGAACATACAGAATAATCTACACTCTGTCCTAGGAGCTTACAATCTAATATACAACATACAGACTGCTACTGAGAGCATACAGAATAATGTACACCCTGTCCTAGGAGCTTACAATCTAATATACAATGTACAGGCTGCTCCTGAGAGTTTACAGAATAATGCACACCCTGTCCTAGGAGCTTACAATCTAATATACAATATACAGACTGCTACTGAGAGCATACATAATAATGTACACCCTGTCCTAGGAGCTTACAATCTAATATACAATATACAGACTGCTCCTCAGGGCATACAGAATAATCTACACCCTGTCCTAGGAGCTTACAATCTAATATACAATATACAGGGTGCTCCTGAGAGCATACAGAATAATCTACACCCTGTCCTAGGAGCTTACAATCTAATATACAATATACAGACTGCTACTGAGAGCATGCAGAATAATGTACACTCTGTCCTAGGAGCAGTGTAATATACAGTATACAGACTGCTCCTGAGGGCATACAGAATAATGTACACCCTGTCCTGGGAGCTTACAATCTAATATACAATGTACAGACTGCTCTTGAGAGCATACAGAATAATGCACACCCTGTCCTAGGAGCTTACAATCTAATATACAATATACAGACTGCTCTTGAGAGCATACAGAATAATGCACACCCTGTCCTAGGAGCTTACAATCTAGTATACAATATACAGACTGCTCCTGAGAGCATACAGAATAATGTACACCCTGTCCTAGGAGTTTACACCCTAATATGCAATATACAGGCTGCTCCTGAGAGCATACAGAATAATGTACACCCTGTCCTAGGAGCTTACAATCTAATGTACAATATACAGACTGCTCCACAGGGCATACAGAATAATCTACACCCTGTCCTAGGAGCTTACAATCTAATATACAATATACAGGGTGCTCCTGAGAGCATACAGAATAATCTATACCCTGTCCTAGGAGCTTACACTCTAATATACAATATACAGGCTGATCCTGAGGGCATGCAGAATCATGTGCACCCTGTCCTAGGAGCTTACAATCTAATATACAATATACAGGCTGCTCCTGAGGGCATGCAGAATACTATACACCCTGTCCTAGGAGCTTACAATCTAATATACAATATCCTAATGTAGCTTACCGGGGGGTGTGGGTGCGGTGGAGAGGGGTCACAGGAGTCAGTGTTGCCGCTTCAGGAGGCCGGTGTCGGCGTGCACTGGGCTCTCATAAGATGTCGGTGTCAGTGAGCAGAGTCCCTTTTCTCATTGATTGCCCTGCAGTGGGCTTTGGGAAAATAGACGCTGGAGGAGGCGCATGCATCTCCCGAGATTTCGATCTGCACATGCGCTGCCTCCAGTGGCCATTTTCCCAAAGCCCACGGTCAATAGGAAAGGGGACTCTGCTCACCGGCGCCGATATCTTATCAGAGCCCCGGGCCCACAGTATCGCCTCGCTCCTGCCACCGCAAGCCCCCTGAAGCAACGGCCCTGCTTTCTGTGACCCTGTTCCACCGCCGCCTTATCCCCCCCGGTAACCTACCGTTAATTGAACTATAAGAGGCACCGCCATTTCAATTTAAAAAATTATTTTCCACCCCAAAATTTGGAGTGCGTCTTATGGTCCGGTGCATCTTATAGTCCGCAAAATATGGTAATGGCAATGCAAGTCTATGGGTCCGTGAAAAAATTGGACCGCACTTTGATGACATCTGAGTGTGGTCCAATTTTCACCGACTGACAGATGGGAGATGGTGAGAAATCTTTTTTTTCTCATCTCCACGTCCGAGAAAAACTGATGCCACTCTGATCAAAATCTGATCAGAGTCTGTAACTCTATTGCGCCAATTGCCGTTGCTTCAATTCTGCTGATGATATCCTGTGGTTCCAGTTCTGGTCCTCTGGTCAAGCTAATACGTTCTCCGTTGTGTCTGCTTGGCCATCCTGCTCCGCCACGGTCATCTGTCCGTGCTTCATTACAGCTGCTCATCTGAACTAGATGAGACATAACACCTATGATTACAAAAAAGAGGATTAAATGATAGGTCCTTATTTAAGAAATCATCCTGATACAGAAGAGAGAACACGTCACTCAGAGATGTTTGCTGAGATTATTTAGGGGTAAATGGTGCAGATCTAAACTTCACCACAAACACCCCACATCTACACAAGGTGTGAATGGGGCCTTAGTGTTCAGTGAACAGCTGCCTACCTGGACTTGTCTTCCGCAAGCTGCTGCCTCTGGGACACAAGATGGTTCAGGATTAGAACCTTACACATTCTGTACCAATTGTGAAGTCATGTGATATCTATGATGTCATATCCTTTGTGATGTCATGTGATATCTATGATGTCATGTGTCCTGTGATGTGATAATAACTGCCACTGTTGTGTTATGTATCACGTTTCCAACATCAAGGAAGAGGTGAATTAATAAAACAAAATCACAGGCTGCAAATAACCACCAGCCTCATTTTTAATTGAGCCATGACGCACGTTATAACCTAAACATTTTCACCCTCTTATTCTAATCCGTATCATCTATTGTTCTATGAACTAAGGGAAACCACATGACGCCATATTGCAATTCCTGATCACGATAAACCGTTGGTTCCGGTCATTCCTGATCCAACAGGACCATGAGAGCTGACAATGGAGAACTGTAGCAGTCTGCAATTACATTCATGTTATGAAAACACTATGTTTTGACAACATTAATGGCAAAGTTACCCAAAAATGGAGCCAAATGGAGTGGTCTCAACTGGCCCACTCCTTTCTATATGCTTTTATTAGAGCACATGGGTGTCATAGAGGGAAAAACCAGCCGATTGCTGAGGGTCTTCAAGACCAGTGACACATGATCAGTTGATCGACCAGCAAGTCCTCATTTAGGGAAGGGGTTGTCCAGATTGGTAACCCCTGTTAGGCTGGGCTCACTCTGACTTATTAAAGCACCCGAATGTGCAGACTTTCCTTAGAATCTGGTCAATAACATTTTTTAAAATCCTAGAATCATTATAACAATCACAGCAAGGGACACATGATCCAGCGCTTTTTGCTGAGATTTTCAGGTGAATGATGCAGTTCTGAATTCCACCACTAACCCCTCATCTATAAATGTATGAGTGAGGTCGTAAGTGAAGAGTTGCCTACCTGGACTTGTTCCTTACAAGCTGTCAGGCTCTAATGAAACAAGATGGCTCCGGTGTTACACTTTGTACATTCTATAACAATTGTGATGTCACATGATGTCTGTGATGTTTATGTGCTTTGTGATGTCATCAAAACTGCCTGTTTAACCCTTTCCCACCCAATAACATATTTTGTTTTTGTGAACAGGTTATTTAGATGCAATGGCGCAGACAATGAAGGGACAATAGTAACCATTCAAAACTATTTATTTTTCTACCACCGAAAGAAAATCTAACTATAGGGACACACACACATATACAGTTATATGAAAAAGTTTGGGCACCCCTATTAATCTTAAGCTTAATGTTTTATAAAAATTGGTGTTTTTGCAACAGCTATTTCAGTTTGATACATGTAATAACTGTTGGACACAGTAATGTTTCTGCCTTGAAATGAGGTTTATTGTACTAACAGAAAATGTGCAATCTGGATTCAAACAAAATTTGTCAGGTGCATAAGTATGGGCACCCTTATCATTTTCTTGTTTTAAATACTCCTACCTACTTTTTACTGACTTACTAAAGCACTTTTTTTGGTTTTGTAACCTTATTGAGCTTTGAACTTCATAGCCAGGTGTATACAATCATGAGAAAAGCTACTTAAAGTGGCCACTTGCAAGTTGTTCTCCTGTTTGAATCTCCTCTGAAGAGTGGCATCATGGGCTCCTCAAAACAACTGTCAAATGATCTGAAAACAATGATTATTCAACATAGTTGTTCAGGGGAAGGATACAAAAAGCTGTCTCAGAGATTAAACCTGTCAGTTTCCACTGTGAGGAACATAGTAAGGAAATGGAAGAACACAGGGACAGTTCTTGTTAAGGCCAGAAGTGGCAGGCCAAGAAAAACATCAGAAAGGCAGAGAAGAAGAATGGTGAGATCAGTCAAGGACAATCCTCAGACCACCTCCAGAAAGCTGCAGCATCAACTTGCTGCAGATGGTGTCACTGTGCATCGGTCAACTATACAACGCACTTTGCACAAGGAGAAGCTGTATGGGAGAGTGATGCGAAACAAGCCGTTTCTGCAAGCACGCCACAAACAGAGTCGGCCGAGGTATGCAAAAGCACATTTGGAGAAGCCAATTTCTTTGTGGAAGAAGGTCCTGTGGACTGATGAAACCAAGATTGAGTTGTTTGGTCATGCAAAAAGGCGTTATGCATGGCGGCAAAAAAACACAGCATTCCAAGAAAAACACTTGCTACCCACAGAAAAATTTGGTGGAGGTTCCATCATGCTTTGGGGCTGTGTGGCCAATGCCGGCACCGGGAATCTTGTTTAAGTTGAAGGACGCATGGATTCCACTCAGTATCAGCAGATTCTTGACAATAATGTTCAAGATCAGTGATAAAGTTGAAGTTACGCAGGGGATGGATCTTTCAGCAAGACAATGATCCAAAACACCGCTCCAAATCTACTCAGGCATTCATGCAGAGGAACAATTACAATGTTCTGGAATGGCCATCCCAGTCCCCAGACCTGAATATCATTGAACATCTGTGGGATCATTTGAAGAGGGCTGTCCATGCTCGGCGACCATCAAACTTTACTGAACTGGAATTGTTTTGTAAAGAGGAATGGTCAAAAATACCTTCATCCAGGATCCAGGAACTCATTAAAAGCTACAGGAAGCGACTAGAGGCTGTTATTTTTGCAAAAGGAGGATCTACTAAATATTAATGTCACTTTTCTGGTGAGGTGCCCATACTTATGCACCAGTCAAATTTTGTTTGAAGGCAGATTGCACATTTTCTGTTAGTACAATAAACCTCATTTCAAGGCAGAAACATTACTGTGTCGAACAGTTATTACATATATCAAACTGAAATAACTGTTGCAAAAACACCAATTTTTTGAAAACATTAAGCTTATGATGAATAGGGGTGCCCAAACTTTTTCATATAACTGTACATACATATACATATATATATATATATGTATATACAGTGCCTATAAGTAGTATTCAACCCCCTGCAGATTTAGCTGGTTTGATAAGATGCAAATAAGTTAGAGCCTTCAAACTGCAAACGAGAGTAGGTTTTATGAACAGAAGCATAAATCTTACAAACCAAAAAGTTATGTTGCTCAGTTGAATTTTATTAAATTTTAAACATAAAAGTGTGGGTCAATTATTATACAACCCCTATGTTTAATATTTTGTGGAATAACCCTTGTTTGCAATTACAGCTAATAATCTTCTTTTATAAGACCTGATCAGGCCAGCACAGGTCTGTGGAATTATCTTGGCCCACTCCTCCATGCAGATCTTCTCCAAGTTATCTAGGTTCTTTGGGTGTCTCATGTGGACTTTATTCTTGAGCTCCTTCCACACGTTTTCAATTGGGTTAAGGTCAGGAGACTGACTAGGCCACTCCAACACCTTGACTTTTTCCCTCTTGAACCAGGCCTTGGTTTTCTTGGCTGTGTGCTTTGGGTCGTTGTCTTGTTGGAAGATGAAATTACGACCCATCTTAAGATCTTTGATGGAGGAGCGGAGGTTCTTGGCCAAAATCTCCAAGTAGGCCGTGCTATCCATCTTCCCATGGATGCGGACCAGATGGCCAGGCCCCTTGGCAGAGAAACAGCCCCACAGCATGATGCTGCCACCACCATGCTTGACTGTAGGGATGGTATTCTTGGGGTCGTATGCAGTGCCATCCAGTCTCCAAACGTCACGTGTGTGGTTGGCACCAAAGATCTCGATCTTGGTCTCATCAGACCATAGAACCTTGAACCAGTCTGTCTCAGAGTCCTCCAAGTGATCATGAGCAAACTGTAGACGAGCCTTGACATGATGCTTTGAAAGTAAAGGTACCTTACGGGCTCGTCTGGAACGGAGACCATTGCGGTGGAGTACGTTACTTATGGTATTGACTGAAACCAATGTCCCCACTGCCATGAGATCTTCCCGGAGCTCCTTCCTTGTTGTCCTTGGGTTAGCCTTGACTCTTCGGACAAGCCTGGCCTCGGCACGAGAGGACACTTTCAAAGGCTGTCCTGGCCGTGGAAGGCTAACAGTAGTTCCATAAGCCTTCCACTTACGGATGATGCTCCCAACAGTGGAGACAGGTAGGCCCAACTCCTTGGAAAGGGTTTTGTACCCCTTGCCAGCCTTGTGACCCTCCATGATCTTGTCTCTGATGGCCTTGGAATGCTCCTTTGTCTTTCCCATGTTGACCATGTCTGAGTGCTGTTCACAAGTTTGGGGAGGGTCTTAAATAGTCAGAAAAGGCTGGCAAAAGAGATCTTTAATCCACACATGTGAAGCTCATTATTCTTGGTGCCTGAACTACTTCTTAATACTTTAGGGGGACCAAACAGAATTCTTGTGGTTTGAGGGGTTGAATAATAAATGACACTCTGAATTAACTTTTTACGTTTTAAAAAAAAAAAAAAATTTGCTGCAGTGCATTTCCCACTTCCAGGCTGATCTACAGTACAAATGTCACAATGCCAAGTTAATTCCGCATGTGTCAACCAGCTAAATCTGCAGGGGGTTGAATACTACTTGTAGGCACTGTATATATATATATATATGTATATATATACATATATACAGTACAGACCAAAAGTTTGGACACACCTTCTCATTTAAAGATTTTTCATGACTATGAAAATTGTACATTCACACTGAAGGCATCAAAACTATGAATTAACACATGTGAAATTATATACTTAACAAAAAAAGTGTGAAACAACTGAAAATATGTCTTATATTCTAGGTTCTTCAAAGTAGCCACCTTTTGCTTTGATGACTGCTTTGCACACTCTTGGCATTCTCTTGATGAGCTTCAAGAGGTAGTCACCGGAAATGGTTTTCACTTCACAGGTGTGCCCTGTCAGGTTAATAAGTGGGAGTTCTTGCCTTATAAATGGGGTTCGGATCATCAGCTGTGTTGTGCAGAAGTCTGGTGGATACACAGCTGATAGTCCTACTAAATAGACTGTTAGAATTTGTATTATGGCAAGAAAAAAGCAGCTAAGTAAAGAAAAATGAGTGGCCATCATTACTTTAAGAAATGAAGGTCAGTCAATGCAAAAAATTGGTAAAACTTTGAAAGTGTCCCCAAGTGCAGATGCAAAAACCATCAAGCGCTGCAAGAAACTGGCTCACATGAGGACTGCCCCAGGAAAGGAAGACCAAGAGTCACCTCTGCTTCTGAGGATAAGTTTATCCGAGTCACCAGCCTCAGAAATTGCAGGTTAACAGCAGCTCAGATTAGAGACCAGGTCAATGCCACACAGAGTTCTAGCAGCAGACACATCTCTTCAACAACTGTTAAGAGGAGACTTTGTGCAGCAGGCCTTCATGGTAAAATAGCTGCTAGGAAACCACTGCTAAGGACAGGCAACAAGCAGAAGAGACTTATTTGGGCTAAAGAACACAAGGAATGGACATTAGACCAGTGGAAATCTGTGCTTTGGTCTGATGAGTCTAAATTTGAGATCTTTGGTTCCAACCACCGTGTCTTTGTGCGATGCAGAAAAGGTGAACGGATGGACTCTACATGTCTGGTTCCCACCGAGAAGCATGGAGGAGGAGGTGTGATGGTGTGGGGGTGCTTTGCTGGTGACACTGTTGGGGATTTATTCAAAATTGAAGGCATATTGAACCAGCATGGCTACAACAGCATCTTGCAGCGGCATGCTATTCCATCCGGTTTGCGTTTAGTTGGACCATCATTTATTTTTCAACAGGACAATGACCCCAAACACACCTCCAGGCTGTGTAAGGGCTATTTGACCAAGAAGGAGAATGATGGGGTGCTACGCCAGATGACCTGGCCTCCACAGTCACCAGACCTGAACCCAATCGAGATGATTTGGGGTGAGCTGGACCGCAGAGTGAAGGCAAAAGGGCCAACAAGTGCTAAGCATCTCTGGGAACTCCTTCAAGATTGTTGGAAGACCATTTCCATTGACTACCTCTTGAAGCTCATCAAGAGAATGCCAAGAGTGTGCAAAGCAGTCATCAAAGCAAAAGGTGGCTACTTTGAAGAACCTAGAATATAAGACATATTTTCAGTTGTTTCACACTTTTTTGTTAAGTATATAATTCCACATGTGTTAATTCATAGTTTTGATGCCTTCAGTGTGAATGTACAATTTTCATAGTCATGAAAATACAGAAAAATCTTGAAATGAGAAGGTGTGTCCAAACTTTTGGTCTGTACTGTATATATATATATATACAGTGCATTGTGAAAGTATTTGGCCCCCTTGAACTTTTCTACCTTTTGCCACATTTCTGGCTTCAAACAAAGATATAAAATTCTAATTTTTTTGGGAATAATCAACAAGAAGTGGGACACAATCGTGAAGTGGAACAAAATTTATTGAATATTTTAAATTTTTTTAGCAAATTAAAAACTGAAAAGTGGGGCATGCAATATTATTCGGCCCCCTTGAGTTAATATTTTGTAGCGCCACCTTTTGCTGCGATTACAGCTGTAAGTCGCTTGGGGTATGTCTCTATCAGTTTTGCACATCGAGAGCCTGAAATTCTTGGCCATTCTTCCTTGCAAATGAGCTCGAGCTCATTGAGGTTGGATGGAGGGCGTTTGTGAGCAGCAGTTTTCAGCTCTTTCCACAGATTCTCGATTGGATTCAGGTCTGGACTTCGACTTGGCCATTCTAACACCTGGATATGTTTATTTTTGAACCATTCCATTGTAGATTTTGCTTTATGTTTGGGATCATTGTCTTGTTGGAAGATAAATCTCCGTCCCAGTCTCAGGTCTTTTGTAGACTCCTATAGGTTTTCTTCCAGAATGGTCCTGTATTTGGCTCTGTCCATCTTCCCATCAATTTTAACTATCTTCCCTGTCCCTGCTGAAGAAAAGCAGGCCCAAACCATGATGCTGCCACCACCATGTTTGACAGTGATGAGCTGTGTTGCTTTTACGCCAAACATATCGTTTTGCATTGAGGCCAAAAGTTAAATTTTGGTTTCATCTGACCAGAGCACCTTATTCCACATGTTTGGTGTGTCTCCCAGGTGGCTTGTGGCAAACTTCAAATGAGACTTTTTATGGATATCTTTGAGAAATGGCTTTCTTCTTGCCACTCTTCCATAAAGGCCAGATTTGTGCAGTGTACGACTGATTGTTGTCCTATGGACAGACTCTCCCACCTCAGCTGTGGATCTCTGCAGTTCATCCAGAGTGATCATGGGCCTTTTGGCTGCATCTCAGATCAGTCTTCTCCTTGTTCGAGATGAAAGTTTAGAGGGACGGCCGGGTCTTGGTAGATTTGCAGTGGTCTGATACTCCTTCCATTTCAATATGATCGCTTGCACAGTGCTCCTTGAGATATTTAAAACTTGGGAAATCTTTTTGTATCCAAATCCGGTTTTAAACTTTGTCACAACAGTATTTCGGACCTGCCTGATGTGTTCCTTGGTCTTCATGATGCTCTCTGCACTTGAAACAGAACCCTGAGACTATCACAGAGCAGGTGCATTTATACGGAGACTTGATTACACACAGGTGGATTCTATTTATCATTACCAGTCATTTAGGACAACATTGGATCATTCAGAGATCCTCACTGAACTTCTGGAGTGAGTCTGCTGCACTGAAAGTAAAGGGGCCGAATAATATTGCACGCCCCACTTTTCAGTTTTTAATTTGTTAAAAAAGTTTTAAAATATCCAATAAATTTCGTTCCACTTCATGATTGTGTCCCACTTGTTGTTGATTCTTCCCCCAAAAATTAGAATTTTATATCTTTATGTCTGAAGCCAGAAATGTGGCAAAAGGTAGAAAAGTTCAAGGGGGGCAAATACTTTCACAATGCACTGTATATGTGTGTATATATATATATATATATATATATATATATATATATATATATATATATATATAGTGAAGGAATTAATTATTTAATCCCTTGCTGTTTTTGGAAGTTTGCCCACTGACAAAGACATGAACAGTCTATAATTTCAAGGGTAGGTTAATGTTAACATTGAGAGATAGTTCTGTCAGTATGGGAAGTGAGCTGCAGTCTGCAGCTGAGGAGATTTAGTGACCCATGCTCTGATCTCCCGAGATGTGTAATGCTGGGAGAAGAAGTCAGCAGTACTCAGCGGAACTAGCACATGACATGCTGCAAGCACGGCAGCTCACACGTGTTTGTGCTACTGATTACTATGCACTACTCCTCCCAGAATTAGACATCCCAGCAGAGTGCATGAATCTCTTCTGCTGCAGACAACAGCTCACTTCTCATACTGACAGAACGCTGATCAATAATGCTGGGTCCTTGTCACTGCGATACTGCACCTGGAACAAGCAGGGAGAGCGGTGCTGCTGTTGGTAAGTCTAAGGCTGTGTGCCCACGTAGCATTTTTCAAGCGTATATGCTGCGGAATTTCCACAGTGTAAACGCTTGAAAAACGCATGTATATCCGCACCCCATGGTCCCCAATGGGATTCCGCAAGTTCTATGCACATGCTGCGGATTTTTCCGCAGCGTTTATGCCGCGTTCAAAAATCCGCAGCATGTCATTTAATTTTGCGTTTCCGCAAGCGGAATTGCCTTTGTCCAATGCATAAAAAACGCAAGGCAATTCCGCATGTGGAAAATGCGTGATAAACGCGCGAAAAATGCGCGATAAACGCGTGCGGAATTCCGCATGCGTTTTTCCGGGAGAGGACTTGCATTTATGCAGCAGAATTTTTCTGCTTCATAAATGCAACGTGGGCACATAGCCTAACAGTGGTTGGCAGTAATGCAGCCAATCAGTGTTAATTTTGTTTGTGGCCTCTTCCCAGTGCTGATGGTACAGCTCAGGTAATGAGCCTTGCTATGCTGAATAACAGTGCTCCTCCGCCACAGTGTCACAGGCTGGCAGTAAGAAGCACAGGGAGATGTATGGTTGCCTGCTACATCACTCACAAAGGTTAGATGTATGTAGCTGAGCAGGATTATCACCCATATCTAAGCGAGCCCCCGTCAACACCAACAGTGAGTGTCATAGGGGGTTTTACTCATTGGTGATAGAGGGTGAGAGGATCAGTCACTAAGGGAGGATTTCCCTCATTTTTTTGTTTCACACTAGACTGACTGAGCCTCCCCTGTATCACCCGTGACTGAGCCTCCCCTGTATCACCCCTGACTGAAACCCCCCATATCACCCCTGACTGATATAATGTCCCCCTTCTGGTATAATGTCCGCCATCCTGGTGTAATTGTCACCCACCCTGGTATATTATCCTCAATTCTGGTATATTGTCCCCATCCTAATATAATGTCCCCAGCCTGGTAAAATGTCCGCCATCCTGATATAATGTCCCCCATCCTGGTATAATGTTCCCCATCCTGGGATAATGTCCGCCATCCTGGTATAATGTCTGCCATCCTGATATAATGTCCTCCATCCTGGTATAATGTCCGACATCCTGATATATTGTTATCCATCCTGGTATAATGTCACCCATCCTGATATAATGTCCGCCATCCTGGTATAATGTCAGCCATTCTGGTAGTTGAAATGAGTACACAGAATTTGGCTCAAATTACACTATTTTTGATAAATGTGAACCATTGTGTTTTTATGTTATTATTATTATTTGTTTATATTGCACCATTGATTCCATGATACTGTACATGAGAAGGGGTTACATACAAAATACAGATATCACTTACAGTAACAAATAAACAATCATAGACTGGTACAGTGGGAAGAGGACCCTGCCCTTGCGGGTTTACATTCTACAGGATGATGGGGAAGGAGTGGGTTGGGGGGTTGCAGAGCCGTGGTGGTGGTGAGGCGCAGTTTTGGTGTTGATAATGACTCGCCCAGGGGGATATGGGGGACTCGGTACCCGGGCCTTTACCTTCTTTGTAGGATGTCACGGCAGTCAGCTCCCGGGCCCGTCCTCTGGGGTCACTCTTTAAAAGGGTTTTTTTGTTAACAGTTCGTCTCGTGACCCCACCTGTGGTTCCCGGTAATAAATACCGGCACTGCTGCAGACCTCCGGGGGTGATGGGATGGCAGCTGGGATGTTTCTGCTCCCCTCAGGCGGATCGGGCCCCCGGGGCAGGGTTGACGGAAGGGATGCAGGTGAGGGGTGACCCGGTCGGGTCAGGGGGAATGACGGACACGCACACAGGGGATTCGCTTCAGTACCTTTACTGGTGTAATGGCAGGTAGGGTCCACGGTACTTAATAGGAAGGGTGCGCTTCAGAACTCTCCCCAGTGAGTGGGTTGTAGGCCTCCTGGTCCATGTCTTCCTCTATCTAAGCTTCTGGCCTGCCTGGAACTTGGCCTAGCTTCTATATTGTTTTGCTCTCTCACCTGACTGCTTGGTAGTAGGACTTTTCTCTGGCAACCACTATCCCTGGACACCAGGGCCTTTGTGGTTCCTAGTCCTGTAATTGATGGCAGCTTCAGGATGACCAGGGGTCTGGAAGCCTCCTGGTATGCCGGTTGTCTCTACTGGGTGTAGAGGACCCTGTAGGCGCGGACCCGGTGTCCGGCTTGTGTCTTGGGGTGAGCTTCAGACGCTCCTCTGTCCCCTTAACTCCCCTCTTCTCTCTCTCCTTGCCTTGGCCACACTCGGGGCCCTCAGTACAGCAGCAGACGTACTGCGTCTTCACTGCTCTCAGTGTTAACACACTCTCTGACTGACTAACTGGCGACTACTGCCTAACTGACTCCACCCTCCAGTTTATATATCCCTAACAGGGCTCCCTCTGGTGGTCTGAGGTGGAAGGATGGAGGTGTCTGTTTGTAGTGAGGGCCTCCTGTGGAGAAGTCCGTCCATGCACCCTTTTGGGTCCTGTGGTACCTGTGGTAACAGGGTGCCACAATAAGGCAGCAGCTCCAGTGGTGTTGAGGAGGCAGCGTGGTCATTGCAGGTTGTAAGCTTTCTTGAAGAGGTAGGTTTTCAGGTTCCGTCTGAAGAATCCGAATGTGGCGGATAATCGGACATGTTGAGGCACAGAATTCCAGAGGAGGGGGGATATTCGGGAGAAGTCTTGGAGGTGATTGGGTGAGGAAGGAATAAGTGTGGAGGAGAGGAGGTGCTCTTGGGAGGACCGGAGAGTGCGTGAGGGAATATATCGGGAGATCAGTGTTAGTAGTTTGAACTGGATACGCTGTGCAATTGGGAGCCAGTGAAGATATTTGCAGACAGGGGTAGCAGAGGAATTGCAATGAGAGAGATAAACTAGTCGGGCGGCAGAGTTAAGGACAGACTGGAGAGGTGCAAGAGTGTTAACAGCTAGGCCACAGAGGAGAATGTTGCAGTAGTCAAGGCAGGAGATGATGAGGGCATGCACAAGCAGTTTATTAAATTGAGGGTTGAGGAAAGGACGGATTCTGGAAATATTTTTAAGCTGGAGACGACAGGAGGTGGCGAGGGCTTGGATGTGTGGTTTGAAGGACAGAGCTGAGTCGAGGTTTCCGCCGAGGCAGCGGATTTCTGGTACAGGGGAAATAGTGATGTCATTTATTGTGATAGATAGGTCAGATGGGAAAGATACGCGAGATGGAGGAAAGATGATGAGCTCAGATTTGTCCACATTGAGTTTGAGGAAGCGAGAGGAGAAGAAGGAGGTTATGACTGATAGACACGCTGGGACTCTGGACAGCAGAAAGGTGACGTCTGGGCCAGAGAGATAGATCTGGGTGTCATCAGCGTACAGGTGGTACTGGAAACCATGGGACTTTATGAGCTGTCCCAGGCCAAAGGTATAGATGGAGAAGAGTATGGGTCCTAGGACAGAGCCTTGAGGGACTCCAACAGAGAGAGGGTGGGATGAGGAGGTAGTGTGGGAGTGGGAGACACTAAAAGTGTGGTTGGAAAGGTATGAGGAGATCCAGGATAGAGGAAGGTCTTTGATGCCAAAGGAAGAGAGAATTTGTTAGTAGGAGGCAGTGGTCAACTGTGTCGAAGGCAGAGGATGGGTCTAGAAGGTGGAGTATGGAGAATTGTCTGTTAGCTTTGGCTGTAAGTAGGTCATTAGTAATTTTGGTAAGGGCAATTTCGATGGAATGGTAGGGACGGAAGCCAGAGTGTTGGGTGTCGAAGAGAGACTCAAATGAGAGGTGAGGGGAAAGTTCAGCGTGAACATGTTGCTCAAAGAGTTTGGAGGCGAATGGGAGCAGCGATATGGGGTGATAACTGGACAAAGCGGTTGGGTCGAGGGATGGCTTTTTGAGGATGGGAATGATTGTGGCATGTTTGAAGGCAGAGGGGAAGGTACCAGAAGTTAGCGATAGGTTGAAAAGATGGGTTAGGGATGGGATGAGTGTGGGGGTGAGGTTGGGGAGGAGGTGGGATGGGATGGGGTCGAGTGCACAAGTGTGATTTGTAGAGGAGTGATTTGGTGTGATTTGGAGAGGAGGTGAGTAAGCTCTCCTTCATTGATGTTGATAAGGGAGGTTATGGGGGAAGGGCAATGGTCTGGAAAACAAAGGGATTGTGGTGGTCGGACAATGAAGACTTGCCTTGTTTGGTCAATCTTGTTTTTGAAGTGTATGGCAAAGTTCTCAGCAGTGATGAGGGAGTTCGGAGGGGGCAGTGGAGAGTGAAGGAGGGCGTTAAGTGTTACAATACAATTGGTGGGCTAGTTTTATTTCTATGTAGCTACATAGTGGGCCCCAGGAATGGTTTTCTATGGTGGGCCCAAGGCACACCAGTCCGACGCTGCACACACTGCAGCAGGGATTTTGGCCCAGTCCTCCATACAGATTTTCTCCAGATCTTTCAAATTTTGGGGTTGTCGCTGGGCAACATTGAGTTTCAGCTGCCTCCAAAGATTTTCTATTTGGTTCAGATCTGGAGACTGGCTAGGCCACTCCAGGACCTTGAAATGCTTCTTACGTAGCCATTCCTTAGTTCTGTCTGTGAGTTTTGGGTCATTGTCTTGCTGGAACACCCAGCCACAGCCAATCCTCAATGCTCTTACTGAGGGAAGGAAGTTGTTGGCAAAAATCTCGCAATAAATGACCCCATCCATCCTCCCTTAAATACGGTGCAGTTGTCCATTACCCTTTGCAGAAAAACATCCCCAAGCTATGATGTTTCCCCCACCATGTTTCACGGTTGGGACGGTATTCTGGGGGTTGTACTCATCCTTCTTCTTCCTCCAAACACGACGAATGGAGTTGATACCAAAAAGTTCTATTTTGGTGTCATCTGACCACATAAACTTCTCCCATGCCTCCTCTGGATCATCCAGATGGTCATTGGCGAACTTCAAATTGGCCTGGACATGTGCTGGCGTGAGCAGGGGGACCTTGAGTGCCCTGCAGGATTTTAATCCATGATGGCGTAGTGTTTTACTAACGGTAATGTTTGAGACTGTGGACCTAGCTCTCTTCAGGTAATTGACCAGGTCCTCGCATGTAATTCTAGGCTGATTCCTGACCTTTCTCAGAATTATCCTTACCCCATTAGGCGAGATCTTGCATGGAGCCCCAGACCGAGGAAGATTGATAGTCATATTTTGTTTCTTCCATTTTCTAATAATTTTGCCAACAGTTGTTGCCTTCTCACTAAGCTGCTTGCCTATTGTCCTGTAGTCCATCCCAGCCTTGTTCAGGCCTACAATTTTATCCCTGGTGTCCTTAGACAGCTCTTTGGTCTTGGCCATGGTGGAGAGGTTAGAGTGTGATTGATTGTGTGGACAGGTGTCTTTTATACTGGTAACGAGTTCAAACAGGTGCAATTAATACAGGTAATGAGTGAAGAGTAGGAGGGCTTCTTAAAGAAAAACTAACATGTCTGTGAGAGCTAAAATTCTTGCTGGTTGGTAAGTGATCAAATACTTATTTCATGCATTAAAATGCAATTTAATTATTTAAAAATCATACAATATGATTTTCTGGTTTTTATTTTTAGATTCTGTCTTTCACAGTTGAAGTGTACCTACGATAAAAATTACAGACCTCTCCATTCTTTATAGGTGGGAAAACTTGCAAAATCGGAAGTGTATCAAATACTTATTTTCCCCACTGTATATGTTAAAATACTTAAACTTTATTCATAATCATATTAAAAGCAGATAACCCACAAAAATGTAAATAATGAAGTAGAGACCTAAGTATACTAACAAGTGCTAAAAAACACCAATATTCACATTTATCCCCTTGCAAAAAGTAGACAAATAGCGCATATAAGGGGCAAGAAATAACAATCATATAGGCAATTGGAACAATGTAAAGGGTTCATTTGAATTAATATAGGGAATCTTCCGCCGGGGTTTCCATCTGCATCCCGTATTTTAGAGATTTACACGGAAACCCTGGTGCAAGCGCTCAGCGCAGAGCACATGATAAATGTGAGCTGAGCCTTACTGCGATCTTTGGGAGGCAGAATGAGCAAATCTATTGAAGGTCAAGAATTTGTTCTATTTAGTTCCTCGTGCGGTATAAGTGATTAGACGACTTTATTTTTCGGGTCGGTGCGATTACAGCGATACCAGATTTACAGTGGGTACAGGGGTATTCAGACCCCTTTAAATTTTTCACACTTTGTTTCATTGCAGCCATTTGGTAAATTCTAAAAAGTTCATTTTTTTCTCATTAACTCCTTAATAACATCTGACGTACTAATACGCGTCTGTGCCCTGGGACTTAAGAGCCAGACCCGTATTAGTACGTCAACGCGATCGCGCGCGCACACAGGCTGTGCGGGCGCGATCGCCGCCGGGTGTCAGCTGATTGTCACAGCTGACACCCGGTACTATGTGCAGGGAGCGGTCCTGCACCGCTCCCAGCACATTAACCCCCGAGATGCTGCGATCGAAGTCGATCAAAGTCGATCGCGGCATTGCGGGGGCAAGGGGAGGTGATCGGCGATACTCACCTCCTCTTCCGGCTTCCAGCGCAGTCTGCAAAGGTTTCCCGGGTGTTGCCATGACGACCCGATGTCGTCATGACAACATCCGGGTCACCAGATTGCAGGAAGATTGCTTGGACATGCGCAGTGCATCTCCAAGCAATCTTCACACTGTGCACTTCTGACAGCCTTCATGGCATAGGGATGGTGCTCCATTCCTGTGCCATGCAGGCGATCAGAAAAAAAAAAAGTGAAAGTCCCAGAGTGGGACAAAGTAATAAAGTGTATAAACTGTGTGAAAGTAGAAAAAAAAAAAAAAATGTGCAAAAATATTATAAAAAAATAAAAAAAATAATACACCAAAAATAAAAATATAATGTACCCATCAATAAATATTATTATAAAAAAAATAAAAAAAAAACAATAAAAGTACACATATTTGGTATCGCCGCGTCCGGAACAACCTGACCTATAAAACTGTCCCACTAGTTAACCCCTTCAGTGAACACGGTAAAAAAAAAAAAAAAAAAACGAAGCAAAAAACAATGCTTTATCACCATACCGCCAAACAAAAAGTGGAATAACACGCGATCAAAAAGACGCATATAGATAAAAATGATACCGCTGAAAACGTCATCTCGTCCCGCAAAAAACAAGCCACCATACAGCTCCATCAGCCGAAAAATAAAAAAGTTATAGCTCTCAGAATAAAGCGATACTAAAAAATATTTTTTTCTATAAAATAGCTTTTATTGTGTATAAGCGCCAAAACATAGAAAAATGATACAAATGTGGTACCGCTGTAAACGTACTGACCCGAAGAATAAAGCTACCTCATCAATTTTACCACACGCGGAACGGAATAAAAAACAAACAAAAAACAATTCCTGAATTGTTGGTTTTTGTTTATTCTGCCTCCCAAAAATCGGAATAGAAAGCGATCAAAAAATGTCACGTGCCTGAAAATGGCACCAATAACAACGTCAAGTCATCCCGCAAAAATCGAGCCGTCACATGACTGTCTGCCAAAATCTGGAAAAATTATAGCTCTCAAAATATGGCAATGCAAAAACTAGATTTTACAAAAGATGCGTCTTTTAGTGTGTGACAGCTGTCAGTCATAAAAACCCCATATGATTCTGGCATTGCTGTAATCACACCGACCCGAAGAATAAAGTCGTCTAATCACTTATACCGCACAAGGAACGGCGTCAAAAATAAACTCTTGGGTTAGGATTGGGCTAGGGTTAGGGCTGGGTTTGGGGCTAGGGTTGTGCTGGGGCTAGGGTTGTGCTGGGGCTAGGGTTGTGCTGGGGCTAGGGTTGTGCTAGGGTTAGGGCTGGGGTTGGGATTTTTTTCAAAAGTAAGAGAAAAAGATGACGATATGGCGACTAGTGTTGAGAGCAAGTGCTCGCTACTTGAGTTTGCATCGGGTGCTCTGGTATGCATTGAGTATCGTGGGTATTTGAGTGACATGCTCGAGTCTCTGCCCCATATGCTTCGCGGCCAAAAAACTTTACGGGGATTGCCTGCCATGCACGAGCGATCCCCGCATGTTTTTTTTTGGGTGTCTAATAACCGTGAAACATGCGGAGCAGGGACTCGAGCATGTCACTCGAGCACACGCTGTACATGGTGCATACCTGAGTACCCGATGCAAACTCAAGTAGCGAGCACTTGCGCTCAAGAATAATGATAACTTATTCAATATGATGACCTAATGTAAACAAATAATGTGCCGTACCTCTGGGTTCAAAATGTTCACTATACACCTTAATAAAATCCTTGAGGGGTATAGTTTCCAAAATGGGGAAACTTGTGGGGAGCTCCACTGTTTAGGCACATCACGGGCTCTCCAAACGCGACATGGTGTCCGCTAACAAATTGAATGGAAAATCGGATCAAATTGTTAGCGGACGCCATGTTGCGTTTGGAGAGCCCCTGTGTGCCCAAACATTGGAGCTCCCCCACAAGTGACCCCATTTTGGAAACTACACCCCCCAAGGCACCTATCTAGATGCATAGTGAGCACTTGGAACCCCCAGGTGCTTCACAAATTGATTCGTAAAAATGAAAAAGTGAAAAAAAAAACACTTTTTCATTTTTACGAATCAATTTGTGAAGCACCTGGGGTTCCAAGTGCTCACTATGAATCTAGATAGGTGCCTTGGGGGGTCTAGTTTCCAAAATGGGGTCACTTGTGGGGGAGCTCCAATGTTTGGGCACACAGGGACTCTCTAAATGCAACATGGTATCCGCTAACAAATTGAAAGGAAAATCGGCTCAAATTGTTAGCGGACACCACATTGCGTTTGGAGAGCCCCTCTGTGCCCAAACATTGGAGCTCCCCCACAAGTGACCCCATTTTGGAAACTAGACCCCCCAAGGCACCTATCTAGATGCATAGTGAGCACTTGGAACCCCTAGGTGCTTCACAAATTGATTCGTAAAAATGAAAAAGTGTTTTTTTTTTCACTTTTTCATTATTACGAATCAATTTGTGAAGCACCTGGGGGTTCCAAGTGCTCACTATGCATCTAGAAAGGTGCCTTGGGGGGTCTAGTTTCCAAAATGGTAGTCACTTGTGGGGGAGCTCCAAAGTTTGGGCACAGAGGGGCTCTCCAAACGCAATGTGGTGTTCGCTAACAATTTGAGCCGATTTTCCATTCAATTTGTTAGCGGATACCATGTTGCATTTAGAGAGTCCCTGTGTGCCCAAACATTGGAGCTCCCCCACAAGTGACCCCATTTTGGAAACTAGACCCCCCAAGGCACCTATCTAGATGCATAGTGAGCAGTTGGAACCCCCAGGTGCTTCACAAATTGATTCATAAAAATGAAAAAGTGTTTTTTTTTTCACTTTTTCATTGTTACGAATCAATTTGTGAAGCACCTGGGGGTTCCAAGTGCTCACTATGCATCTAGATAGGTGCCTTGGGGGGTCTAGTTTCCAAAATGGGGTCACTTGTGGGGGAGCTCCAATGTTTGGGCACACAGCGGCTCTCCAAACGCAACATGGTGTCGCTAACAATTTGAGCCAATTTTGCGTTAAATTTGTTAGCGGACACCATGTTGCATTTAGAGAGCCGCTGTGTGCCCAAATATTGGAGCTCCCCCACAAGTGACCCCATTTTGGAAACTAGACCACCCAAGGCACCTATCTAGGTGCATAGTGAGCACTTGGAACCCCAGGTGCTTCACAAATTGATTCATAAAAATGAAAAAGTGTTTTTTTTTTTCACTTTTTCATTGTTACAAATCAATTTGTGAAGCACCTGGGGGTTCCAAGTGCTCACTATGCATCTAGATAGGTGCCTTGGGGGGTGTAGTTTCCAAAATGGGGTCACTTGTGGGGGAGCTCCAATGTTTGGGCACACAGGGACTCTCTAAATGCAACATGGTGTCCTCTAACAAATTTAACGGAAAATCTGCTCAAATTGTTAGCGACACCATGTTGCGTTTGGAGAGCCGCTGTGTGCCCAAACATTGGAGCTCCCCCACAAGTGACCCCATTTTGGAAACTAGACCCCCCAAGGCACCTATCTAGATGCATTGTGAGCACTTTGAACCCTCAGGTGCTTCACAAATTGATTCATAAAAATGAAAAAGTGTCTTTTTTTTCACTTTTTCATTGTTACGAATCAATTTGTGAAGCACCTGGGGGTTCCAAGTGCTTACTATGCATCTAGAAAGGTGCCTTGGGGGGTCTAGTTTCCAAAATGGGGTCACTTGTGGGGGAGCTCCAAAGTTTGGGCACACATGGGCTCTCCAAACACAACATGGCGTCCGCTAATTATTCAAGCAAATTTTACAATCAAAAAGTCAAATGGCGCTCCTTCCCTTCCGAGCCCTGCCGTGCGCCCAAACAGTGTTTTTTCCCCAAATATTGGGTATCTGCGTGCCCAGGGGAAATTGCACAACAAATTTTGGGGTCCATTTTTTCTTGTTACCCCTGTGAAAATAAAAAAAATTGGGTCTAAAGTAACATTTTTGTGAAAAAAGTTAAAAGTTCATTTTTTTCTTCCACATTCAAAAAATTCCTGTGAAGCACCTGAAGGGTTAATAAAGTTCTTGAATGTGGTTTTGAGCACCTTGAGGGGTGCAGTTTTTAGAATGGTGTCACTTTTGGGTATTTTCTGTCATAAAGACCTCTCAAAGTGACTTCAAATGTGATGTGGTCCCTAAAAAAATGGTTTTGTAAATTTTGTTGTAAAAATGAGAAATCGCTGGTCAACTTTTAACCCTTATAGCTCCCTAACAAAAAGAAATTTTGGTTCCAAAATTGTGCTGATGTAAAGTATACATGTGGGAAATGTTATTTATTAACTCTTTTGTGTGACATATCGCTCTGATTTCAGGGCTTAAAAATTCAAATTTTGAAAATTGCTAAATTTTCAAAATTTTCGCCAAATTTCCGTTTTTTTCACAAATAAACGCAAGTGATATCGAAGAAATTTTTCCACAATCATGAAGTACAGTATGTCACGAAAAAACAATCTCAGAATCAGGGGGATCCGTTGAAGCGTTCCAGAGTAATTACCTCATAAAGTGACAGTGGTCAGAATTGTAAAAATTGGCCCGGTCATTAACGTGCAAACCACCCGCGGGGCTTAAGGGGTTAATGTACACTCTGCAACCCATCTTGACTGAAAAAAAACAGAAATCTAGAAATTTTTGCAAATTTATTAAAAAAGAAAAACTGAAATATCACATGGTCATAAATATTCAGACCCTTTGCTCATTATTGAGTAGAAGCACCCTTTGAGCTAGTACAGCCATGAGTATTCTTGGGAATGATGCAACAAGTTTTTCACACCTGGATTTGGGGATCCTCTGCCATTCTTCCTTGCAGATACTCTCCAGTTCCGTCAGGTTGGATGGTGAACGTTGGTGGACAGCCATTTTCAGGTCTCTCCAGAGATGCTCAATTGGGTTTAGGTCAGGGCTCTGGCTGGGCCAGTCAAGAATGGTCACAGAGTTGTTCTGAAGCCACTCCTTTGTTATTTAATGCTTAGGGTCATTGTCTTGTTGGAAGTTGAACCTTCGGCCAAGTCTGAGGTCCAGAGCACTCTGGAAGAGGTTTTCATCCAGGATATCTCTGTACTTGGCCGCATTCATGTTTCCTTCAATTGCAACCAGTCGTCCTGTCCCTGCAGCTGAAAAACACCCCCATTGCATGATACTGCCACCACCATGTTTCACTGTTGGGATTGTATTGGGCAGGTGATGAGCAGTGGCTGGTTTTCTCCACACATACCACTTAGAATTATCGCCAAAAAGTTCTATCTTCATCTCATTAGACCAGAGAATCTTATTTCTCATAGTCTGGGAGTCCTTCATGTGTTTTTGAGCAAACTCTATGAGGGCTTTCATATGTCTTTCACTGAGGAGAGGCTCCGTCGGGCCACTCTGCCATAAAGGCCCGACTGGTGGAGGGCTACAATGATAGTTGACTTTGTGGAACTTTCTCCCATCTCCCTGCTGCATCTCTAGAGCTCAGCCACAGTGAGCTTGGGGTTGTTCTTTACCTCTCTCAACAAGGCTCTTCTCCCACGAATGCTCAGTTTAGCTGGACAGCCAGGTCTAAGAAGACTTCTGGTGGTCCCAAACTTCTTCCATTTAAGGATTATAGAGGCTACTGTGCTCTTAGGAACCTTGAGTAATGCAGAAATTTGTTTGTAACCTTGGCCATATCTGTGGCTTGCCACAATTCTGTCTCTGAGCTCCTTGGGCAGTTCCTTTGAGCTCATGAGTCTCTGAGATGGTCTGACATGCACTGTGAGCTGTGAGGTCTTATATAGACAGGTGTGTGCCTTTCCAAATCAAGTCCTAACAGTTTAATTAAACACAGCTAGACTCCAATGAAGGAGCAGAACCAACAAGGAGGATCATAAGAAAATGGACAGCATGTGACTTAAATACGAGTGTCTAAGCCAAGGGTCTGAATACTTATGATCATGTGATATTTCACTTTTTCTTTTTTAATAAATTTGCAAAAATGTCTACATTTCTGTTTTTTTTCAGTCAAGATGGGTTGCAGAGTGTACATTAATGAGAAAAAAAATGAACTTTTTAGAATTTACCAAATGGCTGCAATGAAACAAAGTGTGAAAAATTTAAAGGGGTCTGAATACTTTCCGTACCCATTGTATATATATATTTTTTTATTTTTGGCTGCTGTCACATACTTAAAGACGCTTTTTATTGCAAAAAACTAGTTTTTGCACTGCCATATTTTGAGAGCTATAATTTTTCTATATTTCTGCCAACAGAGTCATGTGAGAGCTTATTTTCTGCTAGATGAGTTGGTTTACATAATTTTTTTAGGTTTTGCCGCTTTTACACAATAAATCAGATTTTTAGAAAAAATAATTGTTTTTGCATCTCTATATTCTTATAACTATAGCTTTTTTATTTTTCCAGTGACACAGCTTTATGGTAGCTTATTTTTCGCAAAACAAGATGACGTGTTTAGCTATACCATTTTTGTTTGCATTTGACTTTTTGATCGCATTTTATTCCACTTTTTTTGGTGGTATAATGAAAAACGATAGTTTTTTGCCACATTTTTTGTTTACTTTTTTCTGTGTTCACTGAAGGGGTTAACTAGTGTGTCAGTTTTATAGACCAGTTCAATCTAGTCGTGGCGATACCAAATATGTGTACTTTTTTATTGAATTTTACTTTAGCATAAATAAATATATTTATTGATATAATATTTTTTACTTTTTTTACATTTATTTTGTGATTTTTTTTTAAGTATTTTCCAAAAATTTTTACATTTTTACTTTTTTTTTAAACTTTTTTAACTTAGTACTTTTAACTTTTATTACTCTGATCACTGGTATAAATATACCGGTCAGTATTACACTGACAGAACGCCTTTTAGACCATGCTGCTGGCTTGGTCTAACAGGCCACCATAGCTGGCAGATCCGGAGGTTGTCATGTGACCTCCAGTTGCCATGACTAGTGTTGGCAGCCCGCGATTACTACTTGGAAGTGCCGATTGGGTGGAAGAGGGATCCCCCTCCCTCTTTTAGCCTCCTAAATGCTGCAATCGATATTGATATCGGCATTTAAGGGGTTAAACAGTTGGAACTCGGCTATCACTTTAGCCAAGTTCTCGGCAGTAATTGTGCGGGCACAGCTCCTGTGCCCCGCACGATCGTCATAATGTAACTATACATCATTGGTTGGGAAGGGGTTCCCGACCATGATGTATACGTTTGTCCAAGATCATGAATAGTGTTGAGCGAATTTTTTCAGCATTTCAAATTTGTGTTTGTGTTCGGGGTTCCAACTTGTTCGCGCCAAAAAATTGGCTCCGCCCATGAGCATCCCTGATTTGACAAACTGTCATGCAGATGTTATCTGTGTGACAGCGTGGCAAATCAGGGATGTTCGTGGGCGGAGCCGATTTTTTGGCGCGAACAAGACGGAACCCCGAACACGAACACGAATTTGAAATGCCGAACAAATTCGAACAACACTAATCATGAAAGGGTTAAATACTGTTTAAATACACTCATCTTCATTGACTACAATGTTACCTATATTGTATTTTTTATTTCTGTTGTGTTTTGTAAAAGCTGCCATGTAAGTTAATAATAATGATAATAATAATAAATTCTTTTGTCAAGGGGAGAAAAAATTGAAAATTTATAGAAAACCCTATACTATTAACGGCCCTATGTAGAGATTATTAATCCCACGGGAATGCAATTCAAAATGAAGCTTTGTGAAACAGACCTAGATGAGAAATAGTGATCAAATGTCTGCAGTGTAATTTTCACACGTCATTATTCATGAGACAGAAAGCCTTTATGAAGAAGGGGTTAAACTATTGGGTGCTGGTGGCTCTTATTATTCAACTCCTAGAGTTAGTTTGGGGCACTGTATACAGTACCTGGCACCCAGATAAAAAGGAGATTTAGATGAGCATTCCTTCTGTGCACTCCCTCTAATGCCCGCTTTTCAGTAGTAAGTCTTCTTTACATGTCTTCATTTTAAAGTGCCTTTGTTTGATAAGAGACACATTTAGAAGACCCACCAGAGGACATTTGTAAATGGTGAAAAAAGCATTTTAATTCCATTGCACTTTCCATGTTCCTTTTTACTTACTTTATAGTGATTTATTGTCCACAAGGGTGAATTAACAAGCTGTGAAAATGCCACAAATTTTTAATGCACTGAAAACTCACAGCAATTTAAAGTACATGTTGATGAGGTTCTACAAATCCCATTCAAATGTAGTGGAAAATATAAATGCGTCTTAATTCTGTTGCAGATTTTCACAGCAGATTTCGCTCATTGCAATGAGGAGGGTGAAATGTGCTTCAAAATTCAATTTCACTGCAAATGTTCTAAAAAAAAAAGTAGAAAGCCCTAAGATTAAAGGTCAAAGCTTGAGACTGCACTACTTTTTGGTTCTGATTGCAATACCCTCCCTACTAATTTCCCACGGCCCAACACATTTACTTTTATTTCATTGAGCTGAACTATCATTGCAGCAACAGCTTTTTCCTCACTCTTTATGTCCCCAAACACATAGGATCTAGTGGCCCGAGCCAGCCTATTTTGGTGGTTGCTCTAGACCAGTGTTCCCCAACTCTAGTCCTCAAGAGCCACCAACAGGTCATGTTTTCAGGATTTCCCTAGTTTTGCAGAAGTGATGGAATTATTGCCTGTGCAGGTACTGAAATTATCAACTTGCAAAACTAAGGAAATCCTGAAAACATGACCTCTTGAGGACTGGAGTTGGGGAACACTGTTCCAGACTATCTGATTTCCTTTGAGGGCTCCCGACTCTAACAACAGATAATGTCAGAAGAATGAGGTATATTGAATTTCAAGCTGGATCTTTTTGTTCTTTCCATAACCCCTTGGCTGGGCATTAAGCAAAGGGCGCATGCTCACCCAACCTGCCAAACAACTACGTATGTTGCTTTCTTATGGGTAGTGTAATAAGCATGTGCCAGACACTCATTGAGAAATGTAGAGGCCATTTATTGGGATTTGTTTTACAGGGTGTTGTACTATTTTTGTTGTCTCAGTGTCTGCCTGTGACATGGTAGGAATATTGTGGTCATCATTAAAGAAGCACTCCCAACAAAATGTTTATCCTCTTACTGTATTGCAGTCATCATTATATAGCGTTGTGTACTTACAATTGCTAATTTTGCCTTTATACCCAGCTAATTCTCTTGTTTTTTATTAGGTCTATGACATCACGTGATTCCCCTCTTCATCTCCTGACCCAGCTGCTCTTCTCCTCCCCCTTGCCAGAGACTTTGCAGTGAGGTAGAAATGTAGTTCTAATGCTGACTCACGCAGGGAAAATAGACTTCCTGTTTATGACGCGCCCCCTGGGCCAGTGTTGTTTGGGGGATACCCGGAGCCGGATCAGATGGGGGTTGTAGTCTCCGAGTGGCGGTGACCCGGTCCGTGCCCAGGGTGTCAAGCTCAGTGTGTGGCAGTCCTACAGATGTTACTGGATGTTCTTTAGTGTCGACTACGCCACCCGTTGATTTGCGGTCACTACGGCCGCCGCTGCAGCAGGGTCCGCTGAGGCTGGTGGTGTGTGTGCAGCTCAGGTAGTATAACCCCCAACGGGAGGGGTATAGCCTCAGGGGGTCAGTTGCAGAGGATGGTGGTTGTGGAGGTGCAGTGAATGAAACTCAGAGTCGGGCTGTGCAGTTCAGGGTTTTTACTTACTGCTTTTGTGTTGGTCACTCCGGCCTTGAGTGACCACCCGAGCCGTGCTGCGTCCACCAGGTCCTGGACTCGGCCAACCCCCAGGTGATTCTGGAGCGTGTTCCTGAGCTCCCTTTCTGACTTGTCCTTCTCTCTGGCCTTCCCCACCAGGGATCCACCTAAGTCCGGCTCCCTCGGGCCTCTTGTTGGTAAAACCCTTGTCTCTGGGTTCCCTGACCCTATTCTTGGTTTGCCTTCCGGGTGGATTTAGTGGGTGGTCGTGGCAGATCCTGCCCACGACCTCCAGTCTCTGGCTAAGGATTAGTGCCCTCCACCAGCTTGGGATCCGGTACCCTTGTGCCAACTCTTCACCCTCTGGTCTAATTTTGGGTTCTTGGAGTTCCCTCTTTTCCCCCTCTGGGTCCTTCTTTTCTCCTCTCTCTCACTCTCTTGGCCTTGGAGCTGGCTGAGCTGCTCTGCTTGTCGGACCAGACCTCTACAAAAGACCCTGTTCTAAGATGGTTCCCACCTTATATACTCCCTCTATGTGTGAGCTCAGGTGACCAGCACCCAATGAGCTCCTAGCTTTACCCAGACTGCTCCCCCTATCTGCCCCTACACTACTGGGATGTTCCACCCCCCTCCCACTCCAGCCAGGGACAGACGCTGTCGTACCTGCACATTTCTCTAGTGGGAGTACCATTGGTCTGTCCCCCGGAAATGGGATGTATGTAGTGCATGCAGCCTACTGAGCTCAGTTCCACACTCCATCCTTACCCGGGAGTGGAATACCACACCTCTGGCTTGAGGTGTAATACCCCTGTAGCAGCCGAATCCTCAGGGTGCTACATTCCCCCCTGGTAAATCACAGCACGTCCTCGGGCTGTAGGATATAAAAAAAACATCCAAAACATACAATTTTTTTTTTTTATAAACATAAACATATAAAACATCACATATATTATCAGCAATAAAACTTTTCATATAAAACTTTTCATAAATAACCTCCTTGTAAACACTCTTGCTCCTCCGGCCACGGTGCAACTTGTGACCGGGAAAAGTGCGACAGTCTCTTCAAGAAAAACAACAGTTTCCTATAAAACCGGTAGGGGGCGCCTTAGGAAGCGCAACTATATACAGGGGGAATATGGCCGCTCTCAGTCCTCGGCCAGGTAATGGGAATAGGGACACACGGGTTAACAGTTCACTCTTGTCCCAACGGGGACTTATTTAAAGCAGCAACAGTTCACTGTACCCCGATGGGTAACTATTTACAGTCTCTTTACCGTACTTTAACGACGGCGTCCTCCTGCTCCTTCTTTGGATTTAGACCCGTCCGGGTCCTCCTGCTCCTCCTCACACCGCAGCTCCTCCTCCGTCAGGCGATGTACATGGAGGGCGTAGGGTCCTTTGGCACACTTGTGCCGGGTGAAGGTGACCTCGTCCCCTACATACAGGTCACGACCTCTGTGTCCCTCCGGCAGATGGCTTTCTACGTCTCTGCGTGTGACAAAGACGTCGCCGGGGGTATGATGGTCTTTTATGAAGCCCCACCCATGCTGCAGGTTGAATTTAATCACAGTCCCGGTGGTACGGGGACCATGAGCTGCACGGGGTTTCCTCCTGGTCCGGCTCTTCTGCTCTGCGCTCCTTATCTGTGCTTGCTGTTCCCGGACCCGCCTCTCTCTCCGCTCCTTCTCGAAGACCTCGAGCTGCTGGCGGCAGCACTCTGCACGCTCCGCTGCGGCCGCCCGAGTCTCCTGAGTGAACCCCATGAGGTCTCCTCCGGTGGGGTCCCACTCAAACTGTGCCTCCTCTAGCGGGGGCTGGGTCCTCCTGACTGGCTTCGGAGCCGGAATCAGGGGCTCACACAGGGGCCTCGCCCTTTGGAGTTCCAGTTGGTAGTACTCCTGGGGCCATATGAAGGGCTGCCCATCCGGGCACGTATGCTGGGCGAACAGGTCCTCACCCAGGTGCGGTACTTTGGGTGTTATGGGCGCTGTGGTGGTAGCGGCGCCCGGGTTGACCAGGCCTTGCGACCAGGCTTGGGGCACGCTAAAGGAATAGGGCACCGTAAGAACGGCGGCGCCCGTGGTTACTCGGCCCTGCGACCAGGCTGGTGGCTCCGCGGAGGTAGGGGGCGCTGTTGGAATGGCGGCGCCCGGGTGTACTAGGCCTTGCGACCAGGCCGATGGTATTTCCTGCTTTGCCGCGCTCAGAGTCGAAGCGCGTGACGTCACAGGGGTCGCGGCCGCGGTTTCCGGTTGAGGCCTAGTCTGCGGCGGTGACGATGCAGCGACGGGCACGGCAGGGGGAATTTCGGGCTCTGCGACGGGGAGCTGGGGCAGGCACGCGGTTTCCCGGCTCGGGGTAGAGACGTCCCCTTTACCTGCCTCCATTCGTTCAGCTCCCTTCTCGGCGCCGTCTCCGGCCTTGAGTCCTCCTGCACCATCCTCAGAGGCGGTCTGTCTCCTCGTCTCGGGTGGCGTGCTCCGCTGACGGGTTTCGGTCCGCTGGGCCATCTCTCGGCTCCACTCCGCCAACGTATCTCGCTGCACCCGGGCCATCCTCCGTGCGAGGCCCTCCAGTGCAGTCTGTGCACACTCCCGGTCTCGGGGGAGCTGTGCCAGGACCTCCACTAGGCCTAGTGGGGTTGTGGCTTGTAGCAGGCTCCTGACCACTGGATCGGTGCTGCCTGACTCTCCCTCCATCTCCGGGTAGGCTTTCTCTGGACTCCTCTCCAGACTTCTTGTCTCCGGGTGCGCTCTCTCCAGACTGCTCCAGGCGACACCCATCTTCGTTCTCTTGTTCTGTCTCCGCCCACATTGAAGGTGGTCCCGGGGCAACTTTGTGATTGTCAGTTCCAGGGGCAGTTCTCTTACGCTGATGGACACTTCCAGCATCACAGTCTCTGTTGGTGGGGGCGGTTTCCGCTTTTGGCGCCATTCTTCGACCTGGCCCACGATGGGAGGTGGCCTCTTGCCACCCTCTGGCACGCCCATAATGGCGTCCGCTCTTCCAAGGCGGGAAATCTTTGGAAATGGCGGGAAAAAGCTGCAAATGGCGGACAACCGGCGGGAAACGACCTGTGATGGGGTCCGTTGGCGGGGACCCTCCGGAACCGGCGGGAGACTTCTTTTTAAGGTAACGGTGAACTTTTCTTCAGGCACGCAGTACCCGGTTGTTGCGGGCACGTAATCCTGCCGACTACGCCAAAGTTGACGCGCCCCCTGGGCCAGTGTTGTTTGGGGGATACCCGGAGCCGGATCAGATGGGGGTTGTAGTCTCCGAGTGGCGGTGACCCGGTCCGTGCCCAGGGTGTCAAGCTCAGTGTGTGGCAGTCCTACAGATGTTACTGGATGTTCTTTAGTGTCGACTACGCCACCCGTTGATTTGCGGTCACTACGGCCGCCGCTGCAGCAGGGTCCGCTGAGGCTGGTGGTGTGTGTGCAGCTCAGGTAGTATAACCCCCAACGGGAGGGGTATAGCCTCAGGGGGTCAGTTGCAGAGGATGGTGGTTGTGGAGGTGCAGTGAATGAAACTCAGAGTCGGGCTGTGCAGTTCAGGGTTTTTACTTACTGCTTTTGTGTTGGTCACTCCGGCCTTGAGTGACCACCCGAGCCGTGCTGCGTCCACCAGGTCCTGGACTCGGCCAACCCCCAGGTGATTCTGGAGCGTGTTCCTGAGCTCCCTTTCTGACTTGTCCTTCTCTCTGGCCTTCCCCACCAGGGATCCACCTAAGTCCGGCTCCCTCGGGCCTCTTGTTGGTAAAACCCTTGTCTCTGGGTTCCCTGACCCTATTCTTGGTTTGCCTTCCGGGTGGATTTAGTGGGTGGTCGTGGCAGATCCTGCCCACGACCTCCGGTCTCTGGCTAAGGATTAGTGCCCTCCACCAGCTTGGGATCCGGTACCCTTGTGCCAACTCTTCACCCTCTGGTCTAATTTTGGGTTCTTGGAGTTCCCTCTTTTCCCCCTCTGGGTCCTTCTTTTCTCCTCTCTCTCACTCTCTTGGCCTTGGAGCTGGCTGAGCTGCTCTGCTTGTCGGACCAGACCTCTACAAAAGACCCTGTTCTAAGATGGTTCCCACCTTATATACTCCCTCTATGTGTGAGCTCAGGTGACCAGCACCCAATGAGCTCCTAGCTTTACCCAGACTGCTCCCCCTATCTGCCCCTACACTACTGGGATGTTCCACCCCCCTCCCACTCCAGCCAGGGACAGACGCTGTCGTACCTGCACATTTCTCTAGTGGGAGTACCATTGGTCTGTCCCCCGGAAATGGGATGTATGTAGTGCATGCAGCCTACTGAGCTCAGTTCCACACTCCATCCTTACCCGGGAGTGGAATACCACACCTCTGGCTTGAGGTGTAATACCCCTGTAGCAGCCGAATCCTCAGGGTGCTACATTTATATATAGAGTTTAGAAGAATTCAGGTAGTCAGTTATTAATCACGGGATGTCATAGACCTAATGGAAAAGAAAAGAATTAGCTGGGTAGAAAGGCAAAATGAGCAATTGTAAGTACACAGTGCCATTGGCATAACTAGATTCCAATGGGCCCCCATCCTGGTACATTAATATATATATCCTCCAACCTGGTTTATATATCCCCCATCCTGGTATATTTCCCCTATCCTGATATATGTCCCTTATCCTGGGCCACATCCTGGTAATGGCAATATGTTCCTTTTCCTGGTATATGTACCTTATTCTAGGCCCCATCCTGCTATGTCTCCCGTCCTGCCACTGTTCTTTAAGGCATAAAAAAAAATATTTATTTTTTGATTGATTTTACTCACTTACATAGTGCCATTATTTCCACAGCGCTTTACAAACATTATCGGCACTGTCCCCAATGGGGCTCATAATGTAGATTCCCTATCAGTATGTCTTTGGAGTGTGAGAGGAAACCAGAGATCCCGAAGGAAACCCACACAAACACAGGGAGAACATACAAATTCCTTGCAGATGTTGTCCTCGGTGGTATTTGAACCCAAGACCCCAGCGCTGCAAAGCTGCAATGCTAACCACTGATCCACCATGCTGCTCAAAAAAATAAACCATTATACTCACCTTCCCTCCAGAGCAACACCGTGTGGCATCCTCTTCTGAAGCTTACTTCAGCGTACAAGCAACGGGAGCGCATGATGTCACTGCCATGCGCCCCCAGTTACGTGCACACTGACATCAGCTACTGGCCTCTGAGTAGCCAGCAGCTTGTATTGCCGCACACGGATCCGAGGCGTCTGCATGCCACTATACACTTCAACTGGATGTGCGTCCTCAGAAGTTTCTGATAGCGTCAGCGGGCACCCACCCACACGGGCCTGGTCACTGCTGTGACCGCAGTTGTTACGCCCCTACATAGTGCTATATAATATGATGATTCCAATATATTAAGAGGATAAAAACTTTGATGGGAGGAGGAGTGCTTCTTTAAAGGGGTTGTCTATTGAAAACAAGTTATCACTTATCCCACAAATTGCACCTGCACCGATCAGCAGATCAAGGATTTTTTATCCCCAATGGGAACTTTTATGCCTGTTAATGAATGGAGTGGCGGTTGGGCATCCCACCTGCCAATTCATAATTTATCTATGGGGATGCTGGAAAAGCTGAGCAGAGTGTGAGAAAGGAATAGAAGGGAATAAATGGAGTGTCGGTCAAGCATACGCATGGCTGGTCCATTCTAATAGAGGTAAAAATTCTCTGCTGTGTTCCAGCAGTTGGACCCTCACTAATCAACAATTTATCACCTATCCTCTAGATAGGTGATAATTTGTTTTCACCAGACAATCCCTTTAACTAGAAATATAACAATGAATTATACACAGAAATATATCTTGTGACTTATTTATCTAATTATGAATAATAAAAAGGGTTTTGAGGTATTATATGGATATATTAGATATTTTTATTTGTATACACTTTTATTCTCTGGGTAGATAGTCAATTAGTATTGTACACTTATTTCACTAGTATAGGAAGGATTGTAGATGAAAGACCATGACATCTGTCAGAAAAATAAATATACTGATTATAACAACCTTTAAAATTATAAATTAAATTTAGTTTAGTATCTATTAGAGGAAAAGTCAATTGCTATACAACATCTAATAAATCAGCTATATTGATATTGGGAAGGGCTAAAGCGTTAATGAGCCATTAGTCCAATGTAAATATTTTACTCGTATTCAATAATTATATTAGCACATAATTATTGTTTGGCTAATCTTGGAGATGCTTCATGCTCAGCAATATATGGGAGCCATCAATACATCAGAAATCACAATAATCAATGTCAGTAAATGGACACCAAATCACCCTGGTATGGATCTCAAATAAATAACCAATGATTTTTAGATGAAAATAATTGCACAATATCTTATAAAAATAAAGTGTCTATTTATTTAATTGCTTTCAAAATAAGTAAAATATTAAACTCATTATGGAGAATCTCTGACATTAATATATCATAAGAAAGAAAAGACACATTTTAATTAGAATCAGCTGACATTGATTTCCAAAATTACATAAAGTTATGTAAAGATCTACAGTTGAAACCAGAAATTTACATACACTATACAAAAGACACATATGCATGTTTTTCTCAATATCTGAAATGAAATCAGAATAAACCTTTCCCGTTTTAGGTCAGTTAGGATTACCATAATTTTTAATATTTGCCAAATGCCAGAATACTGAGAGAGAGAGAATGTTTTAAGGCATTTTTATTACTTACTGCAAACTCAAAAGTTTACATACATTTCATTAGTATTTGGTACCATTGCCCTTAAACTAAATAACTTGGGTCAAACGTTTGGAATATCCTTCCACAAGCTTCTCATAATAGTTGGTCGGAATTTGGGCCCATTCCTACTGACAAAACTGGTGTAACTGATCCAGGTTTGTAGGTCACCTTGCTCGCACCTGCCTTTTCTGCTTTGCCCATAAATTTTCAATAGGATTGAGATCAGGGCTTTGTGATGGCCACTCCAAAACATTGACTTTCTTATCCTTAGGCCAATTTGTTATCATTTTGGCAGTATGCTTTGGGCCATTGTCCATTTGGAAGACCCATTTCCACCCAAGCTTTAACTTTCTGGCTGATGTCTTGAGATGTCGTTTCAGTATTTCCATATAATCTTCTTTTCTCATGATGCCATCTATTTTGTGAAGTGCACCAGTCCCTCCTGCAGCAAAACAACCCCACATCATGACGCTGCCACCCCCGTGTTTCACAGTTGGGATGGTGTTCTTAAGCTTCCAAGCTTCTCCCTTTTTCCTCCAAACATAACGATCGTCATTATGCCCAAAAAGTTAAATTTTAGTTTCATCAGACCACATGACATGTCTCCAAAAATTAAGGTCTGTGTTCCTGTGTGCATTTGCAAACATTAATCTGGCCTTTTTATGTTTCTTTTGGAGTAATGGCTTCTTCCTGGCAGAGTGGCCTTTCAGCCCATGTTGATACAGTTCTCGTTTCACTGTGGTTATTAACACAATCTTACCAGTTTCCACCATCATCTTCACAAGGTCTTTTGCTTTTGTCCTTGGATTGATATGCACATGTCGGACAAAAGCACGTTCATCTCTGGGACACAGAATACGTCTCCTTCCTGAGCGGTATGATGGCTGGACATTCCCATCTTGTTTATATAATTGTTTGTACAGATGAACGAGGCACCTTCAGGTATCTTGAAATTGTACCCAATGATGAGCCAGACTTGTGCAAGTCCACAATTCTCTTCCTGATATCTTGGCTGATTTCTTTAGACTTTCCCATGATGATACACAAAGAAGCAGTGTGTTTCATGTGTGCATTAAAATACATCCACAGGTGTGTTTTTAATTAATTCAGATGTTGCCAAGAAGCTTCCAAACACATGACATCATCATATGGGCAGTCCAGAATTGTTTAAAGGCATAGTAATCTTAGTGTATATAAACTTTTCACTTTGAAGTAAGTAATACAAATCCCTTAAAACATTCTCTCTCTCTCATTATTCTGGCATTTGGCAAATATTAAAAATTATGGTAATCCTAATTGAGCTAAAATGGGAAAGGTTTATTCTGATTTCATGTCAGATATTGAGAAAAACATGCATATGTGTCTTTTTATATAGTGTATGTAAACTTCTGGTTTCAACTGTGCATTGTGAAAGTATTTGGCCCCCTTGAACTTTTCTACCTTTTGCCACATTTCTGGCTTCAAACATAAAGATATAAAATTCAAATTTTTTTGGCAATAATCAACAACAAGTGGGACACAATCGTGAAGTGGAACGAAATTTATTGGATATTTTAAACTTTTTTAACAAATTGAAAAATGAAAAGTGGGGCGTGCAATATTATTCGGCCCCCTTGAGTTAATACTTTGTAGCGCCACCTTTTGCTGCGATTACAGCTTTGGGTATGTCTCTATCAGTTTTGCACATCAAGAGGCTGAAATTCTTGCCCATTCTTCCTTGCAAAGCAGCTCAAGCTCATTGAGGTTGGATGGAGGGCGTTTGTGAGCAGCAGTTTTCAGCTCTTTCCACAGATTCTCGATTGGATTCAGGTCTGGACTTTGACTTGGCCATTCTAACACCTGGATACGTTTATTTTTGAACCATTCCATTGTAGATTTTGCTTTATGTTTGGGATCATTGTCTTGTTGGAAGATAAATCTCCATCCAAGTCTCAGGTCTTTTGCAGACTCCAACAGGTTTTCTTCCAGAATGGTCCTGTATTTGGCTCCGTCCATCTTCTCATCAATTTTAACCATCTTCCCTGTCCCTGCTAAAGAAAAGCAGGCCCAAACCATGATGCTGCCAGCACCATGTTTGACAGTGGGGATGATGTTTTGAGGGTGATGAGCTGTGTTGCTTTTACGCCAAACATATCGTTTTGCATTGTGACCAAAAAGTTTGATTTTGGTTTCATCTGACCAGAGCACCTTATTCCACGTTTGGTGTGTCTCCCAGGTGGCTTGTGGCAAGCTTCAAATTAGACTTTTTATGGATATCTTCGAGAGATGGCTTTCTTCTTGCCACTCTTCCATAAAGGCGAGATTTGTGCAGTGTACGACTGATTGTTGTCCTATGTACAGAATCTCCCACCTCAGCTGTAGATCTCTGCAGTTCATCCAGAGTGATCATGGACTTTTTGGCTGCATCTCTGATCAGTCTTCTCCTTGTTCGAGATGAAAGTTTAGAGGGACAGCCGGATCTTGGTAACTTTGCAGTGGTCTGATACTCCTTCCATTTCAATATGATCGCTTGCACAGTGCTACTGGAGATGTTTAAAACTTGGGAAATCTTTTTGAATCCAAATCCGGCTTTAAACTTCACCACAACAGTATTTCGGACCTGCCTGGTGTGTTCCTTGGTCTTCATGATGCTCTCTGCACTTGAAACAGAACCCTGAGACTATCACAGAGCAGGTGCATTTATACGGAGACTTGATTACACACAGGTGGATTCTATTTATCATTACCAGTCATTTAGGACAACATAGGATCATTCAGAGATCCTCACTGAACTTCTGGAGTGAGTTTGCTGCACTGAAAGTAAAGGGGCCGAATAATATTGCACGCCCCACTTTTCAGTTTTTAATTTGTTAAAAAAGTTTAAAATATCCAATAAATTTCGTTCCACTTCACGATTGTGTCCCACTTGTTGTTGATTCTTCCCCAAAAAATTAGAATTTTATAACTTTACTGTATGTTTGAAGCCAGAAATGTGGCAAAAGGTAGAAAAGTTCAAGGGGGCCATATACTTTCACAATGCACTGTATGACTGATTTTATGAATATCAAGTAAATTATTTAATTTTGTAAAAAAATAATAAAAAGTTCTCCCAAAACTAAAGTCCATGCTATAAGATCTAGTGGGGAGTCACGTGTGCATTGTGCATTTCGGTTGATGTTGATGGGAAAAAAAGGTAACACAGTACCTTCTAGAAATTTGCAAGCTGGTGACACAAAAACACATACTTTTTTTTTAATTGCAAAAGCATGAAAACGTCCCTTACATACAGCGGGTGAAATAAGTATTGAACATGTCACCAATTTTCTAACTAAATATATTTCTAAAGTTGTTATTGACATGAAATTCCCACCAGATACCGGTATCAACCCATTCAATGCACACAGGCAAAGAAAACAAACCATAGATGTCCATTGACGCGCCCCTGGGCCTGCTGCTTCGCGCGGCATCGCGCGCACGGGAGCTTACCCGGAGCCGGATCTGTTGAGGGTTGTAGTCTCGTGGCGGTGACCCGGTCCGTGCCCAGGGAGTCAAACTGAGCGGCGATGTATTAGCGGTAGATGTTGGACGACTACGCCACCCGTTGAATGCAGCGAAGGAGCTGCCGCTGCAGGGCAGACCGCTGAGGCCGGTGGTAGGATTGTGCAGCGTGATAGTATCACCCCCAACGGGAGGGGTATGGCCTCAGGGCAGCCGACGTGGCTGATGGGGGAAGCAGGAATCACTCAGAGACGATGCGGTGTAGTTCAGGGTCTTTACTGGTGATAAAGATAGACCCTCCCGGAGTACCGGCTAGCGATCGGGGCCTGGTCAGTCTTTGAGCAGATGGGATTTCCCCTGGCCAGGCGGAGTTGTAGGCCTCCCCAACTAATTGTACTCTTCTGGCTACCTTGCTAGAGGCGGGTAAAAGTAGCCCACGTCCCTGAGTGTACCGTGTGGTGCTCACCCGTATGGCCGGTGACTCGGGGCCTTCTTGTGGCGTCCGCTGCATGACGGCGGTGCTGGTCCCATGCGTGTGACCGTGCCTTCGGGTTTCTTGGCCAGAGGACCTGAAATCCCCTGCCGGGCGGTTTCTGCTGCTGGGTAAAGATTAGTCCCCACAGCCTCGGACTCCGGGTCCGGTGATAGCTTCTCAGTCAGGGCGAGCTCTGCAGCTGCCAGCCCCTGACTCCTTATAGCACTGCTCCCACAGAGCTCCTGATGTTCTTTTCCTATATCTGCTTCTCTTCTCTGTCTCTACTTCTTCTCTACTCACTAACCCTGCCTCAGCCCTAGGTTTATATAGGGGAAGTTCTTCCCCTCCCAGGACTGGGCAGGAGGTGTGGCATGCATAGGATCCCTGACCAAGAGACCTCCCACCTGCTCTCAGACATAACATTGCTGTTACCGTGGAAACCAGACCCCTGGGGTGCCACATTCCCCCCTAGTGAAATTTAGTACTCCGGGACTAAACATATTTTTTTTTTAGAAAAACATAACAAGGTATAACCAATTATAATACAATAAGAAAAACACATAAAGATGGTTACGGCGTGTCCGCAACCGGGTGCAATTTTGGAGAAAAGCAAGGTGTCCATTTCACCAAAACAGGGAGACGTAACCAGGTAGGGGTCTGTCCTGCCCCGAGTCCTTAACAGTCTTTAGTCCATTCCTAGGTTACGCTCCAACCAATTGTACAAGGATTCCCGGTAAATCCACCAAGGACTCCTAAAAATAACTAGAAACACATAATTATTTACAAGTAACAGACAGGTGACCACAAATAAAACAATTTAAACACTTCAAATCCTCCAACGTGCGGGTAACTGGCCTCTAGTGGCCCTAGTGGACCTACGGAGCTGACTGTCTGGCCCTGAACTACAGGGTGTAGGAGCTGTCAAGGGTAAACTGGGCAGCTGTCTTCGGGCTCTTTGGCTCACTAGGGGTACGGCAGGCTCACTATGAGCAGAGGGTTGATCCTCCTGTTCTGCTGGTGTGGAGTCTGCTGCCTCCTGGACCGGCTGCTCTTCCAGCTCTACCTGTTGCTCCGTAGGCACTTGGGATGCTGGTTGGAGGAACGTGAGGACGGGTACCACAACTGCACCATTGACTTGAGTCCAGGACCGAGGGAAGTCTCCGAGCACAGTACTAACCATATCTTCCCTTTCCTCTACGGGTCGAGGGTCTTCTTGCTCTCCTTCTGGGTTCCGTAGCTGTTCGGGACACTTCTTCAGGTGATCCCGGGATACAATGGCTGTGGTTTCCCCTCCATCTTTACTGATGGTACAAACCTTCGGGTTGTCGTGGCTTGAGGGCAGTACGGTGTACGGGTCCTTCTCCCACTGGTCGTCCAACTTGTGGAGGCGTCTCTTTCTCTTCAAGACCTGCTCTCCGGGTACCAGGGGAACAGCGGGAGGATACTGGTTGTAAGTTTTCTCTTGTCTTTCCCTAGCGAGACAGAGACTTCGCTCCACGCTCTCCTGTACTTTCCGGTACTGCTGCTGCCTCTCTGTGTCCCAGTCTGCTTCCGGTGAAGTGTCCTCGGGTGTCAGGACTCCCATCTCCAGGTCAACAGGTAGCTTACCAGGCCTTGCCCTCATTAGGTAAGCCGGGGTACAGTTGGTGGAACCTACAGGGATGTAGTTGTATAGGTCCACCAGGTCGGGCAGCTTCTCAGGCCACAGACTGCGTTCTTCCAGGGGCAACGTTTTCAGAAGATCCATTACCACCTGGTTCATTTTCTCACAAAGTCCATTAGTTTGCGGATGATAGGGTGTCGTCCTTATCTTCCGGCAGCCATACAGATTGCAGAATTCCTGGAAGACCTCCGCTTCAAAGGCAGGTCCCTGATCCGTCAGCACTTGGTCCGGGTACCCGTGTGGACGGCAGAAGTGCTGCTGGAAGGCTCTAGCTGCCGTTTGAGCTGTTAAGTCCTTAACGGGGACGACAACCAAGAACCGGGAGTAATGATCCACAATGGTTAACGCGTAGACGTAGCCACTTCTGCTTGGGGTCAGTTTTACATGATCCAAGGCTACCAGTTCCAACGGCTGCTTGGTGACGATGGACTGAAGGGGGGTCTTCTGGCTGGCACGGTCCTTCCTTCTTAGGTTGCACGGGCCACAGTCTCTGCACCACCTCTCGATGGTTCCCCTAATGCCTACCCAGTGGAACCGCCCGCGCAGCAGGAACTCCAGCTTCTTCCATCCGAAGTGTCCAGCCCCGTCGTGGTATGCCTCCATCACCATGGCTGCGTCTCTTCGTGGCACCACTACTTGCCAGATTAGTTCATGCGTCCGGGAGTTAACCATTCTGCGGCACAACTTCCCCTTGTAAAGGAACAGTCGACTCTTCTCAGCCCACAGTTGTTTGGCTTCCTCCGGAGCGTCTGGGTCAAGGCGAGCCTCTGGCCGAGTCAGCATCTCCTTCACCAGTCGGACGGCAGGGTCACTGTCTTGCGTTTCCTCCCAGTTGTAGTGAGGCAAGGGGTTAAACGTAGCGGCTTGCATACTCCTTACCCGATGGGAATACTGGATAGTCCCATGACGGTGGAACGCGGGGAGTTCGACTTCTTCCAGTCCCTCTGGATCTTTCCCTACGTCCGGTAGGTTTGGCATCCTGGACAGGGCGTCCGCGTTGGTATTGGAGCGTCCTGCCCGGTATTTGATTGTGAACTCGTAGTTGGACAGACGGGCCATCCATCTCTGCTCTAAGGCACCGAGTCTTGCCGTGTCCAGGTGTGTCAACGGGTTGTTATCCGTGTACACGGTGAACCGGGAAGAAGCGAGGTAGTGCTTAAAGCGTTCGGTGACTGCCCACACCACTGCCAGGAACTCTAGCTTAAATGAGCTGTAATTTTCAGGGTTTCTTTCGGTGGGTCGCAGTTTTCGACTGGCGTAAGCGATTACTCGTTCTTTCCCCTGCTGGATCTGGGACAGTACGGCTCCTAGCCCGATGTTACTTGCGTCGGTGTAGAGGATAAAGGGCTGGCTGTAATCAGGGTACGCCAGGATTTCATCCCCCGTGAGGGCCATCTTCAGCTGGCGGAAGGACTCTTCTTCTAACTTCTCCCATTTGAAGGGCGGCTTCTGGTTCTTGGCCTTCCGGGACTGGCCTATCAGGAGGTCCTGCATAGGAGCTGCCTTTTTGGTGAAACCGGGGATGAATCTGCGGTAATAGCCTACCAACCCGAGGAACTGCCGCACTTCCTTTACACTGGAGGGACTTGGCCATTCCTTAATTGCGGTGATCTTATCAGGGTCGGGAGCCACTCCGTCAGCGCTCACCACGTGTCCCAGGTACTGCACCTTTGGTTTTAGGAGGTGACACTTGGAGGGTTTTACCTTTAGGCCGTAGTTTGCCAAAGCTTCGAACACTTCTGCCAGGTGTTTCAGGTGGTCCTCATAAGTCTTGGAATATACGATGACATCGTCCAGGTACAACAGGACCGTCTCGAAGTTTTTGTGGCCCAGACAGCACTCCATTAATCGTTGAAAGGTTCCTGGTGCGTTACAGAGTCCGAACGGCATGCAGGTAAACTCGCTAAGTCCCATCGGGGTGGTGAATGCGGTCTTCTCCCGGTCCGCCTCTGCTACAGGAACCTGCCAGTACCCACTAGTGAGATCCAAGGTAGAGAAGAAGTTAGCAGATCTTAAAGCAGCCAAAGACTCCTCTATCCTTGGTAAGGGGTACGCATCCTTGTGTGTGATACGGTTGATTTTCCGGTAATCTACACACATCCTCATGGTGTTGTCTTTCTTTTTGAGTAAGACTAGTGGAGCTGCCCAGGGGCTACAGCTATCCCTGATCACCCCAGCCTCCTTCATGTCCCTAAGCATCCCCTTGGCGTGTTGGTAGTGTGCAGGGGGTACGGGTCGATACCTCTCTTTTATGGGAAGATGGTCTCCCGTGGGGATGCGGTGTTCTACCCCCTTGACTCGCCCGAAGTCTAACGGGTGTTTACTAAACACTCTCTCGTACTCTTGAACCACCCGATAGACTCCCTGTCTCTGGTGTGAGGGAGTGGAGTCAGTACCCAAATGTAGTTGCTGACACCAGTCCTCCATTGTTTCCTTAGAGCCGTTACTTTCCTCCGGGGAAGATGGAGGCAAGGGTTCTACGGACTGTATGGAGTTTTGATTGATGGTATACAATTTGGCTAGCGTAGCATACCGGGGCAGGTACACTTCCCTCTTCCCGATATTTATTATGCGAACGGGCACCCTCCCATGGCGTACATTGACCACCCCCCGTGCTGTCAAAATGGTGGGCCTACTGTCTGAGTAAACTGGTTCTACCATTGCCTGGTAATCTCTACCTCTCAGACCAATAGCTGCCCGGCACCAAATCATCATTTCACTTTTTGGGGGCATGGCAATAGGGAAAGGGTCACACATTCTTACGCTACCAATCTCACCACCGGAGAGTTCTATCTGTTGCCGTCGCATCAGTGCCCGGATCTCTTTCTGGAGCACTCGCTGCTGGCCGGAACTGGCGTTCTTGGCAACCTGCTGTAAAAGGAAAATCACTTCTGCAAGACAATTTTCAATTACATTAGTTCCTAGAGTTATCTTTGGGTGACTCTCGTGCTTGTCAATGTCTACAATGATCAGTCCCTGTGCCGCCAGTTCAACTCTACCGATTTTAATGGTCACCTCTTTAAATCCAATCTGTGGCACGGGCTGACCATTGCTGGCGATGATACTCAAATCGTCGTCAGGGTAGCGGGTGATATCCGAGTCATTCCAGTACTGCTTGAAGAGCACGTACGGGATAGTGGTAACCTGTGACCCGGTGTCCAGTAGGGCACTCATAGGGATGCCATCCAGTACCACAGGCATGACTGGACGTCCTCCCACATATTTGTCGCGCCAGTTCGATGGGCCTGATGATCTTTTTCCTGGGGGTTGGCCCTCTACCCCAGGTTGTGCCAGTTTAAAGGACAGTACCTTGCCATATGTCCGGGTTGACTGCAGCGGCGGCAGATGGGTTGTCCGTCCTCGTTGTATCGGTCGCTGGGTCTTCCTCTGGCCGGCGGGGTCCTCCTTGGTCGACGCCACGGGATGTCCTCCGGTCCGGATGCCAGCTGGATCTTCCCTGGAGTGGAAACCTGTAAAGACTGCACAGTTCGGGTTAGCGCGGCAACGCTTTTAGCTAGCTCTTGGACCTGATGGTGCAGGTCTGGAGCCGGGTCATTGTTCAAAGCCTGCGCATCAGCTCCCACAGGCCCTGCCGACAAGGGCGCCGCCTCCTGGTGGTAAGTGGTAGTGGGGCGTCTGTGGGTCACAACGCCACCTGGTGCCGGTTCTCGGAGCACCCGGATGGCTCTGTCCTTGAACTGTGCAAATCCCAGATGAGGGTCCTGTAAGGCCATTGCCCGCAACTGGGTTCGGTGGGCATTGCAATATAAACCCTCTATAAATTGTTCAGTCAACAGCCTGTCCTCGTCTCCCACGCCGTCAGGGTCGGTCTGCTTAATGGCTCTCAGGGCCTCTTGTAGGTTCAGGGCATAGTCCCTTATACTCTCGTGTGCTCGCTGCTTGCACCCGTAGAATCTAAGCTTGATCTCGGCTGAGGTGCGGGTATCAAAGGTGTCCCTCAGCCGGGTTAGTATCCCTGCGACAGTCCTCCCCCCAGGTGGCCAGGACTTTACCTCCCTTTGGGCTGCCCCGGTTAATTGGGCCACCAGGATGCTCACTTTTTGCTCTTCTGTGAGGGGATACACCTGGAAGAGGCTATCCAGCTTTTCTCTAAAGTCATGCAGGGTATGTGACTCCCCTGAGTACTGGGGTAGCCAGGCCGCTCCCGGGATATAGGGCATGGTGAAAGGCATGACTGCAGCAGCGGTGGCGCTGGCGGGGGTTGAGACAGTGAAGCTCTCCTCCGTATCCGACATCTTCCTCCCCCCTAGTGGACCGTGGCCTACCTTGCGATGATCCTCTTCCGTAGGCTGCGGCTCCGCAGTGGATCGTCAGGGTTGAGGACCTTCCGTCGCGCTCCTGTGACGTCGGCGTCTGCAGGACTCCTTCCAGGACCTTACTCAACGTCCGGACGTGAGGCGGGGCTTCGGTTCTCGTGCGCTTTCGGAGTCCACGCCCCTCTTCTTCCCGCGCGGCGTCTTCAAGATGGCGTCCAACGGCGGGAAAACTCCACGGATGGCGGGAAGAAGGCAGAAGATGGCGCCGGATGGCGGGAAAACTTCGCGGATGGCGGGAAGAAGGTAGAAGATGGCGCCGGATGGCGGGAAACCTTCACGGATGGCGGGAATCTAAACCACTGGTAAGTTTGAACAGTCTTTTTCAGGCACGCAGTACCCGGTGGTTGCGGGCACGAAATCCTGCCGACTACGCCAAAAGTTGACGCGCCCCTGGACCTGCTGCTTCGCGCGGCATCGCGCGCACGGGAGCTTACCCGGAGCCGGATCTGTTGAGGGTTGTAGTCTCGTGGCGGTGACCCGGTCCGTGCCCAGGGAGTCAAACTGAGCGGCGATGTATTAGCGGTAGATGTTGGACGACTACGCCACCGTTGAATGCAGCGAAGGAGCTGCCGCTGCAGGGCAGACCGCTGAGGCCGGTGGTAGGATTGTGCAGCGTGATAGTATCACCCCCAACGGGAGGGGTATGGCCTCAGGGCAGCCGACGTGGCTGATGGGGGAAGCAGGAATCACTCAGAGACGATGAGGTGTAGTTCAGGGTCTTTACTGGTGATAAAGATAGTCCCTCCCGGAGTACCGGCTAGCGATCGGGGCCTGGTCAGTCTTTGAGCAGATGGGATTTCCCCTGGCCAGGCGGAGTTGTAGGCCTCCCCAACTAATTGTACTCTTCTGGCTACCTTGCTAGAGGCGGGTAAAAGTAGCCAACGTCCCTGAGTGTACCGTGTGGTGCTCACCCGTATGGCCGGTGACTCGGGGCCTTCTTGTGGCGTCCGCTCAACGACGGCGGTGCTGGTCCCACGCGTGTGACCGTGCCTTCGGGTTTCTTGGCCAGAGGACCTGAAATCCCCTGCCGGGCGGTTTCTGCTGCTGGGTAAAGATTAGTCCCCACAGCCTCGGACTCCGGGTCCGGTGATAGCTTCTCAGTCAGGGCGAGCTCTGCAGCTGCCAGCCCCTGACTCCTTATAGCACTGCTCCCACAGAGCTCCTGATGTTCTTTTCCTATATCTGCTTCTCTTCTCTGTCTCTACTTCTTCTCTACTCACTAACCCTACCTCAGCCCTAGGTTTATATAGGGGAAGTTCTTCCCCTCCCAGGACTGGGCAGGAGGTGTGGCATGCATAGGATCCCTGACCAAGAGACCTCCCACCTGCTCTCAGACATAACATTGCTGTTACCGTGGAAACCAGACCCCTGGGGTGCCACATCCATTGTCAGCAGATTTTTATCAAGAATGTCTCGCTACATTTGTCCATTCATCTTTCCTTCAATTATATGAAGTTTGCCAGTGCCGTAAGCTGAAAAACAGCGCCACACCATGATGTTCCCACCTTCAAACTTAAATGTTGGTATAGTGTTTTTGGCGTGTTCTGCAGTGCCTTTTGGCTTCCAATCATGGTGTGTATTATGGCACCCAAAGAGTTCAATTTTGGTCTCATCTGACCAGACAATATTCTCTCTAGACATGTTCAAGCGCATTTAAAGTTTGCTCAACAACATTTAGACAAGCCTGTGAAATACTGGGAGAATATAGACTGGTCAGATGAGACAGAAATTGAACTCTTTGGATGCCATAGCACACATCATGTTTGGAAAAAGAAAGGCACTGCACATCACCCCCAAAGCACCATACCAACAGTGAAGTTTGGAGGTGGGAACATCATGGTGTGGGGCTGTTATTCAGCATACGGCACTGGCAAACTTCATATATATAATTGAAAGAAGGATGAATAGACAAATATACCGAGACATTCTTGATAAAAATCAGCTGCCATTTACCAGGATGATGAAGATGAAATTAGAGTGGACATTTCAGCAAGACAATGATCCCAAACACAGCCGAGGAAACTCAATTGGTTTCAGAGAACGAAAATAAAACTGTTAGAATGACCCAGTCAATCACCTGACCTGAATCCAATAGAAAATTTATGGAAGGAACTAAAGCTCAGAGTTCATAGATGATGCCCACAGAACCTTCAAGATTTGAAGAGTGTTTGTGTGAAAGAATGGGCCAAAATCACACCTGAGGAATGCATGTGACTAGTTTCTCCATACAGGAGGCATCTTGAAGCTGTCATCACCAATAAAAGCTTGTGTATGAAGTATTAAATACATTTCAGTAAGTGTGTTTAATACTTTTTCCATGTCATTTCTCATTATTTTAGATAACTTAAAGAGGTTGTCCACTACTTTTACATTGATGGGCTATCCTTAGGATAGGTCATCAATGTCGGATGGGCCGGGGTTCGACATCCGACACCCCCGCCAATCAGCTGTCATCGATGTCAGCGGCGGCCGCCAGCCAGAAGTACTTGCTTGCTGAGCTGCTCTGTCTAAATGTAGTGGCTGCTGCAGAGTACTGCACATCCACCTCCTATTCAAATCAATTGTGCAGTACTCTGTGGCAGTCACTACAAGTAGACGGAGTAGCTCGGCAAGTGAGTGCTTCCGGCCAGCGGCCGCCGCCAACGACACTAGTAACAGCTGATTGACGGGGGTGCTGGGTGTCGAACCCCAGCTGATAAGACATTGATGACCTATCCTAAGGATAGCCCAACAATGTAAAAGTAGTGAACAACTTCTTTAATTTATGGATATCTATGGTTTGATTTCTTTGCCTTTGTGGATTAGATAGGTTGTTATCAACATCTAGTGAGAATTTCATGTCAATAGCACCTTTATAAATATATTTACTTAGAAAATTAGTGACGTGTTTAATACTTATTTCACCCACTGTATACTGTATATATGCGCTAAATACACTGTATGAGTTTATTAAGATATTAGACATTTGTACTGTGGGAATCTTCTATGGTTGGAAATGTGAAACAACACAAACAGGAATCATTTCAGACGAACAAGATCCATTTGGCTGAAGAAGGACAATCACGAGAAAAAACTGGCTTATGTAGTTCTGAAATTTTGCTAAATCTCAATGTGTGGCCATTCAGCACACGCACCCACAGGAGATACATTATCAACATTATTTGGATCCTTACCCAGACAATCTGTGCTGTGAGTGCTATGGTTTAATAAATCACAGATTTCCTTGCACTAATGATTTGGGCGCAGCTTATTGTTGTGTTCATGAACTCCTTATAAGTTATAATGCATGACATTGCTGTCCTTTATGTGGCAGCAGATACATTTAAACTCTTGTGAGTTTCATTTGGATTAGGCACTTCATGATTTTCTATGGCTAGTTTATTTTGGAGCATTCTGTTTTTCTGTTGCTGAAACCTTCTGTACAATAAGGCAATTGTATTTGGTGATCTCACCAATAGCTGCCCAATCTAATAACTAATAAAATGGCTCATCACTGCAATGATTTTTCCATTAATATTTCATTAATAGTGTTGAGTAGAGATGAGCGGTGTTCGACTAGAACTGTTCGCCAATCTCAAATTCGAGCTGTTTTGGGCGGTGTTCGAGTTGTTCGACGAACCCGAACGATTTGCAAAAAATTCGGCTGTTCGAGGTTATGTTCGATAACTGTTCGTGCACCAAAAGCGTGTCCTGCATGTGACGCGCCCCCTGGGACATATTCCTTTTTGAGGGGAATACCCGGCACCGGATCAGATGGGGGGTTGTAGTCTCCGAGCGGCTGTGACCCGGCCCGTGCCCAGGGCGTCAAGCTCAGTGTTATGTGGCAGTCCTACAGATGTTATTAAGAGTTCTTTTGTGTCGACTACGCCACCCGTTGTGATGCGGTCACTGTGGCCGCCGCTGCAGCAGGGTCCGCTGAGGCTGATGGTGGGTGCGCAGCTTGGTGAGATAACCCCCAACGGGAGGGGTATAGCCTCAGGGGGGACAGGTGCAGAGGATGGGGGTTGTGGTGGTGCGGTGCAGACGGCAATGAAGACAGAGTCGGGTTGTGCAGTTAAGGGTGTTTACTTACTGCAGATGTTGTACTGGTCACTCCAGCTTCGAGTGACCACCCGAGCCGTGCTGCGTCCACCAGGTCCTGGATCCAGCCAACCCCCAAACAAGTCCGGAGCGTGGCCCTGAGCTCTCCTTCTGTCCCGTTCTCTGGCCGTCCCCACCAGTGATCCACCTAGGTCCAGCTCCCTCGGGCCTTCTGTTGGGACACCCTTGGCCTTGGGTTCCCTGACCCTTCATGTGGTGTGCCTTCGGGATGGATGTGATGGGTGGCCGTGGCAAACGCTGCCCACGGTCTCCGGTCTCTGGCTGGGGAATGTTTTTACCCCCACCAGCTTGGGTTCCGGTACCCTGATGCCGACTCTTCACCCGGGGATTTTAGTTGGGATCTTGGAGTACTTTTCTTCTGTGCCTCTGGGTCTCTCTCTTTTCTCCTCTCTCACTCTGGGTCTTCCTTCTCTCCTCTGCTCCTGACTTGTTCTCTGCAACTGACTGACTGACCCTGTTCTTAGTTGGTGCCCACCTTATATACACCCTCTATGTGTGAGCTCAGGTGACCAGCACCCAATGAGCTCCTATCTTTACCCAGGCTGCTCCCCCTATCTGCCCCTACACTACTTGGGATGTACCACCCCCCTCCCACTCCAGCCAGGAACAGACTCGGTTGTACCTGCACATTTCTAAGTGGGAGTACCGTCGGCCTGTTCCTCGGAAATGGGATGTGTGTAGTGCATGCAGCCTACCGAGCTCAGTTCCAAACTCCTTCCTTACCCGGGAGTGGAATATCACACCTCTGGGTTGAGGTGCAATACCCCTGTAGCAGCCGAATCCTCAGGGTGCTACATTCCCCCCTGGTAAATCACAGCACGTCCTCGGGCTGTAAGACATAAACAACACCAAAAACATACAATTTTTTTTTTTTCATAAACATATAAAACATATAAACCATTATATATATAAAACTTTTCATATCAACATTCTCGTCGTCTCTTGTTTCAGGTTCCTCCTCCGGACACTGTGCAACGTGTGTCCGGGAAAAGTGCGACAGTCTCTTAGAAAAACTGGTTTTCCTATAAAACCGGTAGGGGGCGCTTTAGGAAGCGCAACTATATACAGGGGAAGTTGGCCGCTCTCAGTCCTCGGCCAGGTAGAGGGAAGGGAATGGCTGCTCACAGTCCTCAGCCTGTGGGATTAAGGGGTTAACGGGTAAACAGTTCACTCAGCTGGTCCCAACGGGGACTATTTATATGTAGCAACAGTTTCTTTATACCCCGATCGGGTAACTATTTACATCTACTGCTCTGCCGCACTCAACGGCGTCTTCCTCCTGCTCTTTGCTTGTAGCTGGTTGTAACTTCAGACCCGTCCGGGTCCTCTTGCTCCTCCTCCTCGCACTGCAACTCCTCCTCCGTCAGGCGGTGTACGTGGAGGGCGTAAGGTCCTTTGGCACACTTGTGCCGGGTAAAGGTGACCTCGTCTCCGATGTAGAGGTCACGACCTCTGTGCCCCTCCGGCAGATGGGACTCCACGTCTCTGCGCGTGACAAAGACGTCGCCGGGGGTGTTGTTGTCTCGAATGAAGCCCCACCCATGCTGCTGGTTGAACTTGATCACTGTCCCGATGGTGCGGGGACAATGTGCTGCACGGGGGTCCCTCCTGGTCCGGCTCTTCTGCTCGGCGCTCCTTATTTGGGCCTGTTGTTCCCGGACCCGCCTCTCTCTCCGCTCCCTCGCGAACTCTTCGAGCTGCTGTCGGCAACACTCAGCGCGCTCTGCTGCAGCTGCCCTAGTTTCCTGAGTGAACCCCATTAGATCTTCTCCGGTGGGGTCCCACTCAAACTGCGCTTCCGCTAGCGGGGGCGAGATCCTTATTACGGGCTTCGGAGCCGGAATCAGGGGTGCACACATGGCCCCAACCCTCCTCTGGTGCTCCAGTTCGTAATACTTCTGGGGCCAGATGAAAGGCTGCCCGTCCGGCCACGTGTGCTGGGCAAACAAGTCCTCTCCCAGACGCGGCACCCTTGGTTTTACGGGTGCGGGCGCGGTGGTGGTGGCGCCCAGGTTGCCCAGGCCTTGCGGCCAGGCCTGGGGCACCTGGAAGGTGAAGGGCACCGTTAATACGGCGGCGCCCTGGGCTACCTGGCCTTGCGACCAGGCCGGAGGCTCCGCGGAGGTAGGGGGCGCTGTTGGTGATGCGACGCCCGGGAATTCTAGGCCCTGCGACCAGGCTGGTGGTACTTCCTGCTTGGTCACGCTCGGGGTCGAGGCGTGTGACGTCACAGGGGTCGCGGCGGCGGCTTCCGGTTGGGGCCTAGTCTGCGTCGGTGACATGGCGTTTTCGGGCACAGCAGGGGGACTTTCGGGCTCTGCGACGGGGAGCTGGGGCAGGTAAGCGGTGTCACGGCTTGGGGTATAGGCGTCCCCTTTACCTGCCTCCATGCGTTCGGCTCCCTCCTCGGCGCCGTCTCCGGCCTTGGGTCCTCCCGCGCCATCCTCAGAGGCGGTCTGCTTCCTCATCTCGGCTGGCGTGCTCCGGGTCTTGGTTTGCTGGGCCATCTCCCGGCTCCACTCCGCCAATGTCTCTCGCTGTACCCGGGCCATCCTCCGTGCGAGGCCCTCCAGGGCAGTCTGTGCACACTCCCGGTCTCGGGGGAGCTGTGCAAGGACCTCCACTAGGCCTAGTGGGGTCGTGGTGTCCAGCAGGCTCCTGACCAACGGGTCGGTGCTGCTCTGCTCTTCTTCCAGCAGGCTCCTGGCCAGCGGGCCGGTGCTGCTCTGCTCTCTGGACATCTCCGGGTGAGCTTCTCTGCTACTCCTCTCCAGACTTCTTGCCTCCGGGTGCGCTCGCTCCAGACTGCTCCAGGCGGCACCCATCTTCGTTCTTTTCTTTCGTCTCCTCCCACTTCGAGGGCGGTCCCGGGGCAACTCAGTGACTGTCAGCTCCAGGGGTAGTTCTTTCACGCTGACAGACACCTCCAGCATCACAGTCTCTGTTGGTGGGGGCGGTTTCCACTTTTGGCGCCATTTTCTGTCCTGGCCCACGATGGGAGGCGGCCTCCTGCCCTCCTTTGGCACGCCCATAATGGCGTCTGCTGCTCTTCCAAGGCGGGAAATCTGCGGATTTGGCGGGAAGCGTCGCCCAGTGGCGGGAAACTCTGCAGATGGCGGGAACAAGCTGGAAATGGCGGACAATCGGCGGGAAACGACCTGTGATGGGGTCCGATGGCGTGGACCCTCCGGAACCGGCGGGAGACTTCTTTCTGAGGTAAACTTGCACTTTTCTTCAGGCACGCAGTACCCGGTTGTTGTGGGCACGTAATCCTGCCGACTACGCCAAAGTTGACGCGCCCCCTGGGACATATTCCTTTTTGAGGGGAATACCCGGCACCGGATCAGATGGGGGGTTGTAGTCTCCGAGCGGCTATGACCCGGCCCGTGCCCAGGGCGTCAAGCTCAGTGTTATGTGGCAGTCCTACAGATGTTATTAAGAGTTCTTTTGTGTCGACTACGCCACCCGTTGTGATGCGGTCACTGTGGCCGCCGCTGCAGCAGGGTCCGCTGAGGCTGATGGTGGGTGCGCAGCTTGGTGAGATAACCCCCAACGGGAGGGGTATAGCCTCAGGGGGGACAGGTGCAGAGGATGGGGGTTGTGGTGGTGCGGTGCAGACGGCAATGAAGACAGAGTCGGGTTGTGCAGTTAAGGGTGTTTACTTACTGCAGATGTTGTACTGGTCACTCCAGCTTCGAGTGACCACCCGAGCCGTGCTGCGTCCACCAGGTCCTGGATCCAGCCAACCCCCAAACAAGTCCGGAGCGTGGCCCTGAGCTCTCCTTCTGTCCCGTTCTCTGGCCGTCCCCACCAGTGATCCACCTAGGTCCAGCTCCCTCGGGCCTTCTGTTGGGACACCCTTGGCCTTGGGTTCCCTGACCCTTCATGTGGTGTGCCTTCGGGATGGATGTGATGGGTGGCCGTGGCAAACGCTGCCCACGGTCTCCGGTCTCTGGCTGGGGAATGTTTTTACCCCCACCAGCTTGGGTTCCGGTACCCTGATGCCGACTCTTCACCCGGGGATTTTAGTTGGGATCTTGGAGTACTTTTCTTCTGTGCCTCTGGGTCTCTCTCTTTTCTCCTCTCTCACTCTGGGTCTTCCTTCTCTCCTCTGCTCCTGACTTGTTCTCTGCAACTGACTGACTGACCCTGTTCTTAGTTGGTGCCCACCTTATATACACCCTCTATGTGTGAGCTCAGGTGACCAGCACCCAATGAGCTCCTATCTTTACCCAGGCTGCTCCCCCTATCTTCCCCTACACTACTTGGGATGTACCACCCCCCTCCCACTCCAGCCAGGAACAGACTCGGTTGTACCTGCACATTTCTAAGTGGGAGTACCGTCGGCCTGTTCCTCGGAAATGGGATGTGTGTAGTGCATGCAGCCTACCGAGCTCAGTTCCAAACTCCTTCCTTACCCGGGAGTGGAATATCACACCTCTGGGTTGAGGTGCAATACCCCTGTAGCAGCCGAATCCTCAGGGTGCTACACATGTCTGGTGCTATTTAGAGCACCAATCATGCAGGGATTGTCTGCCACTCACTGTAATGCCACAGCCATTTTGGTTGTGGCATTACAGTGATTGCCCAAATCGATGGGAACTGTGCTCACAGTGAAACATGAAAAGCCGGCAATTCAGCAGCGGCATACACCGGTACCCGACAATTTAGAACCGAAAGAATAGAGCTTCACACATAGATTAGATAGATATAAACATGTCAGCCACATATATACGAAGCACAGTGAAAGTGCTGCTTACTGTACTTGTCATTTAGCGTAAAGGATTTATCAAAAAAAATAATAGTGTTTTCATGCACCGTCTCTTTAAAAAAGCCGGCCGGCAATTCAGCATCTGTACCCAACAATTTAGAATAGAAGGAATAGAGAATCACACATAGATTAGATAGATAGAAACATGTCAGTCACATATATATGAAGTACAGTGACAGTGTTGATTACTGTACTTGTCGTTTAGCGTAAAGGATTTATCAAAAAAAATAATAGTGTTTTTGACGCGCCCCCTGGGCCTGTGTCGCGCTGCGTTGCGCACGCGGGAGCTTACCCGGAGCCGGATCTCTTGAGGGTTGTAGTCTCGTGGCGGCGACCTGGTCCGTGCCCAGGGAGTCAAACTGAGCGGCGATGTACTAGCAGTAGATGGTTGGTGACTACGCCACCCGTTGAATGCAGCTATGGAGCTGCCGCTGCAGGGCAGACCGCTGAGGCCGGTGGAAGGATGGTGCAGCGTGGATGGTATAACCCCCAACGGGAGGGGTATGGCCTCAGGGCAGCCGACGTGGATGATGGGGGTAGCAGGAACCACTCAGAGACGGTGCGGTGTAGTTCAGGGTCTTTACTGGTGACAAAGATAGACCCTCCCGGAGTACTTGCTAGTGATAGGGGCCTGGTCAGTCCTTGAGCAGATGGGATCTCCCCTGGCCAGGCGGAGTTGTAGGCCTTCCCAACTAACTGTACTCTTCTGGCTACCTTGCTAGAGGCGGGAATAAGTAGCCCACGTCCCTGAGTGTACCGTGTGGTGCTCACCCGTATGGCCGGTGACTCGGGGCCTTCTAATGGCTTCCGCTCCACGATGGCGGTGCTGGTCCCACGCGTGTGACCGTGCCTTCGGGCTTCTGGGCCAGAGGACCTGAAATCCTCTGCCGGACGGTTTCTGCTGCTGGGTAGGAGTTAGTCCCCACAGCCTCGGACTCCGGGTCCGGTAAGAAATCTTCTCAGTCAGGGCGAGCTCTGCAGCTGCCAGCCCCTGACTCGTTGTAACACTGCTCCCCACAGAGCTCCTGATGTTTCTTGCTATGCTGCTTCTCTTCTCTACTCTTGTTCTGTCTTCTTTCTCACTAACCCTGCCTCAGCCCCGGGTTTATATAGGGGAAGTCCTTCCCCTCCCAAGACTGGGCAGGAGGTGTGGCATGCACAGGATCCCTGACCAAAGGACCTCCCACCTGCTCTCAGACGTAATATCTCTATCACTGTGGCAACCAGACCCCTGGGGTGTCACATTCCCCCCTAGTGAAATTTAGTACTCCGGGACTAAACATATTTTTTTTTTTTAGAAAAACATAACAAGGTATAACAATAACAATACAATAAGAAAAACACATAAGATGGTTACGGCGTGTCCGCAACCGGGTGCAGTTTTGAAAAGCAAGGTGTCCATTTCACCAAAACAGGGAGACGTAACCAGGTAGGGGCCTGTCCTGCCCCGAGTCCTTAACAGTCTTTAGTCCATCCTGGGTTACGCTCCAACTATGTACAAGGATTCCCGGTAAATCCACCAAGGACTCCTAAAAAGAACTAGAAACACAAAATTATACACAAGCAACTATAAACAAGTAAACATTATAAGATAGCTTAAACATTTAGATCCTCCAACGTGCGGGTAGCTGGCCTCTAGTGGCCCTAGTGGACCTACGGAGCTGACTGTCTGGCCCTGAACTACAGGGTGTAGGAGCTGTCAAGGGTAAACTGGGCAGCTGTCTATGGGCCCTCTGGCTCACTAGGGGTATGGCAGGCTCACTATAAGCAGAGGGTTGATTTTCCGGGTCTGCTTGTGTAGAGTCTTCTGCCTCCTGGACCGGCTGTTCTTCCAGCTCTACCGGTTGCTCCGTAGGTTCTTGGGATGATGGTTGGAGGAAGGTGAGTACGGGTACCACAACTGCACCATTGACTTGAGTCCAAGACCGAGGGAAGTCCCCGAGCACAGTACTAACCATATCTTCCCTTTCCTCTACGGGTCGATGGTCTTCTTGTTCCTCTTCAGGGTTCCTCAGTTGTTCGGGACACTTCTTCAGGTGGTCCCGGGATACAATGGCGGTGGTTTCCCCTCCGTCTTTACTGATGGTACAAACCTTCGGGTTCTCGTGGCTTGAGGGCAGTACGGTGTACGGGTCCTTCTCCCACTGGTCATCCAACTTGTGGAGCCGTCTCTTCCTCTTCAAGACCTGCTCTCCGGGTACCAGGGGAACAGCGGGAGCATACTGGTTGTAAGTTTTCTCTTGTCTTTCCCTAGCCTGACAGAGACTTCGCTCCACGCTCTCCTGTACTCTCCGGTACTGCTGCTGCCTCTCTGTGTCCCAGTCTGTTTCTGGTGAAGTGTCCTCGGGTGTCAGGACTCCCATTTCCAGGTCAACAGGTAACTTACCAGGTCTTGCCCTCATTAGGTAAGCCGGGGTACAGTTGGTGGAACCTACCGGGATGTGGTTGTATAGGTCCACCAGATCGGGCAACTTCTCAGGCCACAGACTGCGTTCTTCCAGGGGCAACGTTTTTAGAAGATCCATTACCACCTGGTTCATTTTCTCACAAAGTCCATTAGTTTGCGGATGGTAGGGTGTCGTCCTTATCTTCCGGCAGCCATACAGATTGCAGAATTCCTGGAAGACCTCCGCTTCAAAGGCAGGTCCCTGGTCCGTCAGCACTTGGTCCGGGTACCCGTGTGGACGGCAAAAGTGCTGCTGGAAGGCTCTAGCTGCTGTTTGAGCCGTTAAGTCCTTGACGGGGACGACAACCAGAAACCGGGAGTAATGATCCACGATGGTTAACGCGTAGACGTAGCCACTTCTGCTTGGGGTCAGTTTTACATGATCCAAGGCTACCAGTTCCAACGGTTGCCGGGTGACGATGGACTGCAGGGGAGTCTTCTGGCTGGCACGGTCCTTCCTTCTCAGGTTGCACGGGCCACAGTCTCTGCACCACTTCTCAATGGTTCCCCTCATGCCTACCCAGTGGAACCGCTCGCGCAGCAGGAACTCCAGCTTCTTCCACCCGAAGTGCCCAGCTCCGTTGTGGTATGCCTCCATCACCATGGCTGCGTCCCTTCGTGGCACCACTACTTGCCAGAGTAATTCATGCGTCCGGGAGTTAACCATTCTGCGGCACAACTTCCCTTTGTAAAGGAACAGTCGACTCTTCTCTGCCCATAGTTGTTTGGCTTCCTCCGGAGCGTCTGGTTCAAGGCGAGCCTCCGGCCGAGTCAGCATCTCCTTCACCAGTCGGACGGCAGGGTCGCTGTCTTGCGTTTCCGCCCAGTTGTAGTGGGGTAAGGGGTTCAACGTAGCAGTCTGCTTACTCCTTACCTGGTGGGAATACTGAATAGTCCCATGACGGTGGAACGCAGGGAGTTCAACTTCTTCCAGTCCCTCCGGATCTTCTCCTCCGTCCGGCAGGTTGGGCATCCTGGACAGGGCGTCCGCGTTGGTATTGGAGCGTCCTGCCCGGTATTTGATTGTGAACTCGTAGTTGGACAGACGGGCCATCCACCTCTGCTCCAGGGCACCGAGTCTTGCCGTGTCCAGGTGTGTCAACGGGTTGTTATCCGTGTACACGGTGAACCGGGAAGAAGCGAGGTAATGCTTAAAGCGCTCGGTGACTGCCCATACTACGGCCAGGAACTCTAGCTTAAATGAGCTGTAATTCTCGGGGTTCCTTTCGGTGGGTCGCAGTTTTCGGCTGGCGTAGGCGATTACTCGTTCCTTCCCCTGCTGGATCTGGGACAGTACGGCTCCTAGCCCGATGTTACTGGCGTCGGTGTAGAGGATAAAGGGCTGGCTATAATCCGGGTACGCCAGGATTTCGTCCCCCGTGAGGGCCATCTTCAGCTGGCGGAAGGACTCTTCTTCCAGCTCCTCCCATTTGAAGGGCGGCTTCTGGTTCTTGGCCTTCCGGGACTGGCCTATCAGGAGGTCCTGCATAGGTGCTGCCTTTTTGGTGAAACCGGGAATAAACCTTCGGTAGTAGCCTACCAACCCGAGGAACTGCCGCACTTCTTTTACGCTGGAGGGGCTTGGCCATTCCTTAATTGCGGTGATCTTATCAGGGTCGGGAGCCACTCCGTCAGCGCTCACCACGTGTCCCAGGTACTGCACCTTTGGTTTCAGGAGGTGACACTTGGAGGGTTTCACCTTTAGGCCGTAACTTGCCAGAGCTTCGAACACTTCCGCCAGGTGTTTCAGGTGGTCCTCATACGTCTTGGAATATACGATGACATCGTCCAGGTACAACAGGACCGTCTCGAAGTTTCTGTGGCCCAGACAACACTCCATTAGTCGTTGGAAGGTTCCCGGTGCGTTGCAGAGTCCGAACGGCATGCAGGTAAACTCGCTAAGTCCCATCGGGGTGGTGAATGCGGTCTTCTCCCGGTCCACCTCTGCTACAGGAACCTGCCAGTACCCGCTAGTGAGATCCAAGGTAGAGAAGAAGTTAGCAGATCTTAAAGCAGCCAATGACTCCTCTATCCTTGGTAAGGGGTACGCATCCTTGTGTGTGATACGATTGATTTTCCGGTAATCTACACACATCCTCATGGTGTTGTCTTTCTTTCGGACTAAGACTAGTGGAGCTGCCCAGGGGCTACAGCTATCCCGGATTACCCCAGCCTCCTTCATGTCTCTAAGCATCCGCTTGGCGTGTTGGTAATGTGCAGGGGGTACGGGTCGATACCTCTCTTTTATGGGAGGATGATGTCCCGTGGGGATGCGGTGTTCTACCCCCTTGACTCGCCCGAAGTCTAACGGGTGTTTACTAAACACTCTCTCATACTCTTGAACCACCCGGTAGACTCCCTGTTTCTGGTGGGAGGGAGTGGAGTCAGTTCCCAAGTGTAGCTGCTGACACCAATCCTCCATTACTTTCTTAGAGCCGTTACCTTCCTCCGGGTGAGATGGAGGCAAGGGTTCCACAGACTGTATAGAGTTTTGGTTGATGGTATATAATTTTGCTAGCGTGGCATACCGGGGCAGGTACACTTCCCTCTCCCCGATATTGATTATGCGAACGGGCACCCTCCCATGGCGTACATTGACCACCCCCCGTGCTGTCAAAATGGTGGGCCTACTGTCTGAGTAAACTGGTTCTACCATTGCCTGGTAATCTCTACCTCTCAGACCAATAGCTGCCCGGCACCAAATCATCATTTCACTTTTTGGGGGCATGGCAATAGGGAAAGGGTCACACATTCTTACGCTACCAATCTCACCGCCGGAGAGTTCCACCTGTTGCCGTCGCATCAGTGCCCGGATCTCTTTCTGGAGCACTCGCTGATCGCCGGAGCTGGCGTTCTTGGCAACCTGCTGTAGAAGGAAAATCACCTCTGCAAGACAATTTTCAATTACATTAGTTCCTAGAGTTATTTTTGGGTGGCTCTCATGTTTGTCAATGTCTACAATGATCAGTCCCTGTGCTGCCAGTTCGACTCTACCGATTTTGATGGTCACCTCTTTAAATCCGATCTGTGGCACGGGCTGGCCATTGCTGGCGATGATACTCAAGTCGTCGTCAGGGTAGCGGGTAATATCCGAGTCATTCCAGTACTGCTTAAAGAGCACGTACGGGATGGTGGTGACCTGTGACCCGGTGTCCAGTAGGGCACTCATGGGAATGCCATCCAGTACCACAGGCAAGACTGGACGTCCTCCCACATATCTGTCGCGCCAGTTCGATGGGCCTGGTGATCTTTTTCCTGGGGGTTGGCCCTCTACCCCAGGTTGTGCCCGTTTAAAGAACAGTACCTTTCCATATGTCCGGGTTGATTGCAGCGGCGGCAGATGAGTCGTCCGTCCTCGCTGTATCGGTCACTGGGTCTTCCTCTGGCCGGTGGGGTCCTCCTTGGTCGACGCCACGGGATGTCCTCCGGTCCGGATGCCAGCTGGATCTTCCCTGGGGTGGAAACCTGTAAAGACTGCACAGTTCGGGTTAGCGCAGCAACGCTCTTAGCTAGCTCTTGGACCTGATGGCGTAGGTCTGGAGCCGGGTCATTGTCCAAAGCCTGCGCATCAGCTCCCACAGGCCCTGCCGACAAGGGCGCCGCCTCCTGGTGGTAAGTGATAGCTGGGCGCCTGTGGGTCACAACGCCACCCGGTGCCGGTTCTCGGAGCACCCGGATGGCTCTGTCCTTGAACTGTGCAAAGTCCAGATGGGGATCCTGTAAGGCCATTGCCCGCAACTGGGTTCGGTGGGCATTGCAATATAAACCCTCTATAAATTGTTCAGTCAACAGCCTGTCCTCGTTTCCCACCCCATCAGGGTCGGTCTGCTTTATGGCCCTCAGGGCCTCTTGTAGGTTTAGTGCATAGTCCCTTATACTCTCATGCGCTCGCTGCTTGCACCCGTAGAATCTAAGCTTAATCTCGGCTGAGGTGCGGGTATCAAAGGTGTCCTTCAGCCGGGTTAGTATCCCTGCGACAGTCTTCCTCCCAGGTGGCCAGGATTTTACTTCCCTTTTGGCTGCCCCAGTTAGTTGGGCCACCAGGATGCTCACTTTTTGCTCTTCTGTAAGGGGGTACACCTGGAAGAGGCTATCCAGCTTTTCTCTAAAGTCATGCAGGGTATGTGACTCCCCTGAGTACTGGGGTAGCCAAGCTGCTCCCGGGATATAGGGCATGGTGAAGGGCATAACTGCAGCAGCGGTGGCGCTGGCGGGGGTTGAGGCAGTGAAGCTCTCCTCCGTATCCGACATCTTCCTCCCCCCTAGTGGACCGTGGCCTACCTTGCGATGATCCTGTTCCGTAGGCCGCGGCTCCGCAGTGGATCGTCAGGGTTGAGGACCTTCCGTCGCGCTCCGGTGACGTCGGCGTCTGCTGGGCTCCTTCCAGGACCTTACGCAACGTCCGGACGTGAGGCGGGGCTTCAGTTCTCGCGCGCTTTCGGAGTCCACGCCCCTCTTCTTCCCGCGCGGCGTCCTCAAGATGGCGTCCAATGGCGGGAAAACTCCACGGATGGCGGGAAGAAGGTCGAAGATGGCGCCGGATGGCGGGAAAACTTCGCGGATGGCGGGAAGAAGGTAGAAGATGGCGCCGGATGGCGGGAAACCTCCACGGATAGCGGGAATCTTCACCACTGGTAAGTTTGAACAGTCTTTGCTTTTCAGGCACGCAGTACCCGGTGGTTGCGGGCACGAAATCCTGCCGACTACGCCAAAGTTGACGCGCCCCCTGGGCCTGTGTCGCGCTGCGTTGCGCACGCGGGAACTTACCCGGAGCCGGATCTCTTGAGGGTTGTAGTCTCGTGGCGGCGACCCGGTCCGTGCCCAGGGAGTCAAACTGAGCGGCGATGTACTAGCAGTAGATGGTTGGTGACTACGCCACCCGTTGAATGCAGCTATGGAGCTGCCGCTGCAGGGCAGACCGCTGAGGCCGGTGGAAGGATGGTGCAGCGTGGATGGTATAACCCCCAACGGGAGGGGTATGGCCTCAGGGCAGCCGACGTGGATGATGGGGGTAGCAGGAACCACTCAGAGACGGTGCGGTGTAGTTCAGGGTCTTTACTGGTGACAAAGATAGACCCTCCCGGAGTACTTGCTAGTGATAGGGGCCTGGTCAGTCCTTGAGCAGATGGGATCTCCCCTGGCCAGGCGGAGTTGTAGGCCTTCCCAACTAACTGTACTCTTCTGGCTACCTTGCTAGAGGCGGGAATAAGTAGCCCACGTCCCTGAGTGTACCGTGTGGTGCTCACCCGTATGGCCGGTGACTCGGGGCCTTCTAATGGCTTCCGCTCCACGATGGCGGTGCTGGTCCCACGCGTGTGACCGTGCCTTCGGGCTTCTGGGCCAGAGGACCTGAAATCCTCTGCCGGACGGTTTCTGCTGCTGGGTAGGAGTTAGTCCCCACAGCCTCGGACTCCGGGTCCGGTAAGAAATCTTCTCAGTCAGGGCGAGCTCTGCAGCTGCCAGCCCCTGACTCGTTGTAACACTGCTCCCCACAGAGCTCCTGATGTTTCTTGCTATGCTGCTTCTCTTCTCTACTCTTGTTCTGTCTTCTTTCTCACTAACCCTGCCTCAGACCCGGGTTTATATAGGGGAAGTCCTTCCCCTCCCAAGACTGGGCAGGAGGTGTGGCATGCACAGGATCCCTGACCAAAGGACCTCCCACCTGCTCTCAGACGTAATATCTCTATCACTGTGGCAACCAGACCCCTGGGGTGTCACATTTTCATGCACCGTCTCTTTAAAAAAGCCGGCCGGCAATTCAGCATCTGTACCCAACAATTTAGAATAGAAGGAATAGAGAATCACACATAGATTAGATAGATAGAAACATGTCAGTCACATATATATGAAGTACAGTGACAGTGTTGCTTACTGTACTTGTCATTTAGTGTAAAGGATTTATTAAAAAAAATAATAGTGTTTTCATGCACTGTCTCTTTAAGAAAGCCGGCCGGCAATTCAGCATCTGTACCCGACAATTTATAACAGACAGAATAGAGCTTCACACATAGATTAGATAGATAGAAACATGTCAGTCACATATATATGAAGTACAGTGATAGTGTTGGTTACTGTACTTGTCATTTAGTATTAAAATAAAGGATTTATTATTAAAAAAATTGGCGTGGGGTTCCCCTTAATTTTAGGCTCTAGCGGAGGTTAAGCAGACAGCTGGGGCAGATGTTTGAAGCCTGGGAAGGGAGTAATACCCACGGAGCTTCCCAGGCTACTAATATCAGCCCCCAGCTGAATATGACGCGCCCCCTGGGCCAGTGTTGTTGGGGATACCCGGAGCCGGATCAGATGGGGGTTGTAGTCTCCGAGTGGCTGTGACCCGGTCCGTGCCCAGGGTGTCAAGCTCAGTGTGTGGCAGTCCTACAGATGTTATTAGTTCTTTGTGTCGACTACGCCACCCGTTGATTTGCGGTCAAAAGGCCGCCGCTGCAGCAGGGTCCGCTGAGGCTGTTGGTATGTGTGCAGCTTTGGTAGTATAACCCCCAACGGGAGGGGTATAGCCTCAGGGGTCAGATGTAGAGGATGGTGGTTGTGAAGGTGCAGGATGAATCAGCAAGAAGACTCAGAGTCGGGCTGTGCAGTTCAGGGGTTTTTACTTACGGGTGTTCTTATGGTCACTCTGGCCTGAAGCGACCACCCGAGCCGCGCTGCGTCCACCAGGTCCTGGACTCGGCTAACCCCCAGGCAGTTCTGGAGCGTGGTCCTGAGCTCCTGTCTGACTTTCCCTCTCTTCTGGCCGTTCTCACCAGGGATCCACCTATGTCCGGCTCCCTCGGGTCTCTTGGTGGGTACACCTCCTCTGGGTTCCCTGACCCTATACTTGGTCTGCCTTCCTGGTGGATGTGGTGAGGGTCGTGGCAGATCCTGCCCACGACCTCCGGTCTCTGGCTAAGGTGTGCTTTTCTCTCTGCCAGCTTGGGATCCGGTACCCTAGGTGCCAACTCTTCACCCTCTGATCTAATTTTGGGTTCTTGGAGTTCCCTCTTGTTTTCTCTGGGCCCTTCAGACTCCTCTCTCTCTCTTGGCCTTGGAGCTGGGCCCAGCCGGAACCACAACTCCCTGTCAGCCCTTCTGGCTGAGCTTCTCTGCTCTGCTCCTCAGGTTACACTCTGACAGACTGACTCACTCTACAAAAGACCCTGTCCTAAGATGGTGCCCACCTTATATACTCCCTCTATGTGTGAACTCAGGTGACCAGCACCCAATGAGCTCCTAGCATTACCCAGACTGCTCCCCCTATCTGCCCCTACACTACTGGGATGTTCCACCCCCCTCCCACTCCAGCCAGGAACAGACACTGTCGTACCTGCACATTTCTCTAGTGGGAGTACCATCGGTCTGTTCCTCGGAAATGGGATGTATGTAGTGTATGCAGCTAACTGAGCTCAGTTCCACACTCCATCCTTACCCGGGAGTGGAATATCACACCTCTGGGTTGAGGTGCAATACCCCTGTAGCAGCCGAATCCTCAGGGTGCTACAAATACATAGCCTTTACTAGCTATTAAAATGGGGGACCCCCCCAAAAAAATGACGTGGGGTCCCCCCTAATTTAATAGCTAGCAAAGGCTAGGCAGACAGCTGGGGGCTGATATTAATAGCCCAGGAAGGGAGCCATGAATATTGGCCCCCTCCCAGGCTAGAAACACCAGCCGTCAGCCGCCCCAGAAATGGCGCATTCATAGGATGCGCCAATTCTGGCACTTAGCCTCGCTCTTCCACGCTGCCCTGGTGCGGTGGCAGTGGGGTAATAGGGCTGGGGTTGATGTCAGCTTATAATGCCAGCTGACATCAAGCCCAGGTTAGTAATGGAGAGGCGTCTATAAGACACCCCCATTACTAACCCCATAGTCAAAGTTAAAAAAAACACAAACACCCAGAATAAAGTCCTTTAATTGAAATAAAGACACAATTCTTTATTGTTCTAAATTAAACCATACTTACCGTCACGCCCATTCCAGCTGAAGCCAACGATCTCCTGTAATAAAAATAAAATAATAAAGCAACCTCATCCTTACCTTTCCATGGTTCCCACGACAGCTTCAGCTCTGCTACATCGAGATGACAGGCTGGACCGCAGCAGAACGCCGCCATCCAGCCTGTCATCCCGCAGACACTGAGAAGCGCAGGCATGCTTGCGCTCCACATTGTCTCTCTGTGACGGCATAAAGATGAGCCGAGGTCATGTCCAATGAACTCGGCTCACCTCATGCACGTCACTTACAGCGTGGGAGAATTCTCACGCTGAAGCGCTGAGTGCAGGAGAATTTTCCCACGCTGTCAGTGACGTGCATGAGGTGAGCTGAGTTCATTGGACATGACCTCGGCTCATCTTTATGCCGTCACAGAGAGACACTGAGGAGCGCAAGCATGCCTGCGCTTCTCAGTGTCTGCGGGATGACAGGCTGGATTGCGGCGTTCTGCTGCGGTCCAGCCTGTCATCTCGATGTAGCAGAGCTGAAGCTGTCGTGGGAACCATGGAAAGGTAAGGATGAGGTTGGTTTATTATTTTTCTTTTATTGCAGGAGATCGTTGGCTTCAGCTGGAATGGGCGTGATGGTAAGTATAGTTTAATTTAGAACAATAAAGAATTGTGTGTTTATTTCAATTAAAGGACTTTATTCTGGGTATTGTGTTTTTTTTAAATACTTTACTAGAAATTCATGGCGGTCATGTCTAATACTGGCGTGACCCCATGAATTTTGGGCTTGGGGCCAGCTGATAATACCAAGCTGGCCCTAACCCCTTTATTACCCAGTGAGCCACCGCACCAGAGCCCTGGATGAGTTGGGTACAGCGCCAGAAGATGGCGCTTCTATGAACGCGCCATTTTCCGGGGTGGCTGCGGACTGCAATTTGCAGCGGGGGGGGGGCCCAGAAAGCTTGGGCCTCCCTGCGCTGCAGATTCCAGCCCCCAGCTGCCTAGTTGTACCTGGCTGGACACAAAAATAGGGCGAAGCCCCACGTATTTTTTTTTAAATTATTTCATGAAATTCATGAAATAATTAAGAAAAAAAGGCCTTCCCTATATTATTGTGTCCGGCCAGGTACAAATAGGCAGCTGGTGGTTGGGGGCAGCCCGTTCCTGCCTGCTGTACCTGGCTGGACACAAATATAGTGCGAAGCCCCACTTCAATTTTTTTTAATTATTTCAGGAAATTCATGAAATAATTAAAAAAAAATTGACGTGGGGCTTCGCACTATATTTGTGTCCAGTCAGGTGCAGCAGGCAGGAACGGGCTGCCCCCAACCACCAGCTGCCTATTTGTACCTGGCCGGACACAACAATATAGGGAAGCCCTTTTTTTCTTAATTATTTCATGAAATAATTTAAAGAAAATTGACGTGGGGCTTCGCTCTGTTTTTGTGACAAGCCAGGTACAACTATGCAGCTGGGGGCTGGAATCCGCAGCGCAGGGAGGCCCAAGCTTTCTGGGCCACCGCCGCTGCAAATTGCAGTCCGCAGCCACCCCGGAAAATGGCGCGTTCATAGAAGCGCCATCTTCTGGCGCTGTACCCAACTCATCCAGGGCCCTGATGCGGTGGCTCACTGGGTAATAAAGGGGTTAGGGCCAGCTTGGCATTATCAGCTGGCCCTAAGCCCAAAATTCATGGGGTCACGCCAATATTAGACATCACCACCATGAATTTCTAGTAAAGTATTTAAAAAAAACACAACACCCAGAAAAAAGTCCTTTAATTGAAATAAACACACAATTCTTTATGGTTCTAAATTAAACCATACTTACCGTCACGCCCATTCCAGCTGAAGCCAACGATCTCCTGAAATAAAAGAAAAATAATAAAGCAACATCATCCTTACCTTTCCATGGTTCCCATGACAGCTTCAGCTCTGCTACATCGAGATGACATGCTGGACCGCAGCAGAACGCTGCCATCCAGCCTGTCATCCCGCAGACACTGAGAAGCGCAGGCTTGCTTGCGCTCCACAGTGTCTCTCTGTGAGGGCATCCAAATGAGCCGAGTTAATGTCCAATGAACTCGGCTCACCTCATGCACGTCACTAACAGCGTGGGAAAATTCTCCTGCACTCAGCGCTTCAGCGTGGGAGAATTCTCACACTGAAGCGCTGAGTGCAGGAGAATTCTCCCACGCTGTCAGTGACGTGCAGGAGGTGAGCTGAGTTCATTGGACATGAGCTCACCTTATGCACGTCACTGACAGCGTGGGAGAATTCTCCTGCACTCAGCGCTTCAGCGTGAGAATTTTCCCACGCTGTCAGTGACGTGCATGAGGTGCGCCGAGTTCATTGGACATGAATTCGTCTCATCTTTATGCCGTCACAGCCAGACACTGCAGAGCGCAAGCATGCCTGCGCTTCTCAGTGTCTGCGGGATGACAGGCTGGATGGCGGCGTTCTGCTGCGGTCCAGCCTGTCATCTCGATGTAGCAGAGCTGAAGCTGTCGTGGGAACCATGGAAAGGTAAGGATGATGTTGCTTTATTATTTTTCTTTTATTGCAGGAGATCGTTGGCTTCAGCTGGAATGGGCGTGATGGTAAGTATGGTTTAATTTAGAACAATAAAGGATTGTGTCTTTATTTCAATTAAAGGACTTTATTCTGGGTGTTTGTGTTTTCTTTTAACTTTGACTATGGGGTTAGTAATGGGGGTGTCTTATAGACGCCTCTCCATTACTAACCTGGGCTTGATGTCAGCTGGCATTATAAGCTGACATCAACCCCAGCCCTATTACCCCCTGCCACCGCTACAGGGCAGCGTGGAAGAGCGAGGCTAAGTGCCAGAATTGGCGCATCCTATGAATGCGCCATTTCTGGGGCGGCTGACGGCTGGTGTTTCTAGCCTGGGAGGGGGCCAATATTCATGGCTCCCTTCCTGGGCTATTAATATCAGCCCCCAGCTGTCTGCCTAGCCTTTGCTAGCTATTAAATTAGGGGGGACCCCACGTCATTTTTTTGGGGGGGTCCCCCATTTTAATAGCTAGTAAAGGCTATGTATTCAGCTGGGGGATCATATTAGTAGCCTGGGAAGCTCCGTGGGTATTACCCCCTTCCCAGGCTTCAAACATCTGCCCCAGCTGTCTGCTTAACCTCCGCTAGAGACTAAAATTAAGGGGAACCACACGCCAATTTTTTTTAATAATAAATCCTTTATTTTAATACTAAATGACAAGTACAGTAACCAACACTATCACTGTACTTCATATATATGTGACTGACATGTTTCTATCTATCTAATCTATGTGTGAAGCTCTATTCTGTCTGTTATAAATTGTCGGGTACAGATGCTGAATTGCCGGCCGGCTTTTTTAAAGAGACAGTGCATGAAAACACTATTATATTTTTTAATAAATCCTTTACACTAAATGAAAAGTACAGTAAGCAACACTGTCACTGTACTTCATATATATGTGACTGACATGTTTCTATCTATCTAATCTATGTGTGAGGTTCTATTCCTTCTTGTCTAAATTGTCGGGTACCGGTGTATGCCGCTGCTGAATTGCCGGCCGGCTTTTTTAAAGAAAGCGTCTTCTGAGCAGTTTGTCAGCTTTTGGACACCTTTGAAGGTGTTTTCTATGTGTTTCTATGTGTTTTTGTTTGCCTGCCATTGGTTTTAACGGTGTTCGACGGTGTTCTAAGGTGTTCGACGAACAGTTCGACGAACAGTTCCTCGAACATCCCGGTGTTCGACGAACCGAACCGAACCCGAACACTACGGGGGTGGCTCAACACTAGTGTTGAGCGAGCACTAAAATGCTCGGGTGCTCGAAGCTCGGGCCGAGCTTGCCGTGATACTCGGGTGCTCGACCCGAGCAACGAGCCCAATGTTAGTCTATGGGAGACCCGAGCATTTTTGCGGCGGCAACCCCGGCAGTCTTTTAAAAGCCTAACAAGTGCCCAAAACGATAGTGACAGTGCTCAAATGACATGGGGACAGCATGGGGATCGCCCCAGGAAGCATTTCTGCCCCCCAGGTCACTGCTGTCAACAACGTGGTCAGAGGTATTAAGCCACTTTTAAGGGCTCACAATAAAATGTTCAAAAACGAAACTGAAACTGTTTTCCTGTGAAATATGTTAAGGAAGTTCCTTTCCAGGGTAAAGACTTGTGTATAAGGTAAAATAAATAACCCCCCAAAAAAATACTCCTCCATACCTTGGGCTATGTTCACAAGTAGCATTTTTTATGCATTTTTGCACTTTTGTATTGCTTTCAACCGTGACAAATGCATTCACCGGGAAATGTCATTTTAACATTTTACAACCTTATCTGGCCATGTGCTGTGTGACACATGCATACAGTGCCGAAAAGACATGGGAACAGTATGGGGAAGACCCCTGGATGCATCTCTGACACCCAGGTCACTGCCTAAAAGTGTGCCCATCAGAAGTGATCCTTGCCGCATCAGAAGATGCAGACTTGCAACTATCCCCGTGCAAGTCCTTGTCCCAGGGCAGTGTTCAATTGTACCTCCCCCATTCCTTGCAATGCAAGCGCAAATATGCAGCCAACCACCCACCCACCCGCAGGCTGCAATACCATACTGCTAGCTTGCACTTGAAATGGGGCCTTTTAGTTTGGAGGAGGCCGAAGCTGGCCACTACCTCATGGCTGCTTCGGCATCGAGGTATCCATACTCGGTCCCCAGCCGCCCCGCGGCCGGGTGTCCACACACGGTCCCCAGCCACCTGGGAGCGGCCGGGTGTCCATAAATGGTCCCCAGCCGCCCCTATTTCTCCTGTCACCTTCCCACACACTTTTCTTAGCCTGGCCTGCTTTAGGGCAGCATTGGGCGACCCCACCAGAGAACCAGACTCCTCCTGTGGGCCCTGGCTTCTCCATCAGGGGTGTTGAGAGTGCCAAGGTGAGGAGCATGATGATGATGATAGAAGTTAGCATCTGCTTTGTTTTCTTGGAATGCAAGCGTAAGTGTGCAGCCTGCCACCCACCCACCCCCAGGCTGCAATACCATACTGCTAGCTTGCACTTGAAATGGGGCCTTTTAGTTTGGAGGAGGCCAAAGCTGGCCACTACCTCATGGCTGCTTCGGCAGCGAGGTATCCATTCTCAGTCCCCAGCCGCCCGGCGGCCGGGTGTCCACTCTCGGTCCCCTGCCGCCAGGGGGCGGCCGGGTGTCTATACTCGGTCCCCAGCCGCCCCGCGGCCGGGTGTCCACACACGGTCCCCAGCCACCTGGGGCGGCCGGGTGTCCATAAACTTTCCTCAGCCGCCCCTATTTCTCCTGTCACCTTCCCACACACTTTTCTTAGCCTGGCCTGCTTTAGGGCAGCATTGGGCGAGCCCACCAGAGAACCAGACTCCTCCTGTGGGCCCTGGCTTCTCCATCAGGGGTGTTGAGAGTGCCAAGGTGAGGAGCATGATGATGATGATAGAAGTTAGCATCTGCTTTGTTTTCTTGGAATGCAAGCGTAAGTGTGCAGCCTGCCACCCACCCACCCCCAGGCTGCAATACCATACTGCTAGCTTGCATTTGAAATGGGGCCTTTTAGTTTGGAGGAGGCTGAAGCTGGCCACTACCTCATGGCTGCTTCGGCAGCGAGGTATCCATACTCGGTTCCCAGCCGCCCCTATTTGTCCCGGTGCGCCTTATACATAAGGTTAAGCGCGCATACCAAAACATTACCTGTGCCCTCCCCAGTGCATTTAGTGGGAAGGACAGCCTATTCCGCTGTAGTGTGTGCATGCCAAACCCCTGTTCATGGTACATGCGACGATGCCTCCCACCCTGCACCTGTCGTTGCAGACTTGCAACTATCCCCGTTCAAGTCCTTGTCCCAGGGCAGTGTTCAATTGTACCTCTCCCATTCCTTGCAATGCAAGCGCAAGTATGCAGCCTGCCACCCACCCCCAGGCTGCAATACCATACTGCTTGCTTGCACTTTAAATTGGGCCTTTTAGGCATGTGGAGGCGGAATCTGGCCACCACGTCATGGCTGCGTTGGTGGCCTGGTATCCATACTCAGTCCCCAGCCGCCCGGCAGCCGGGTGTCCACACTCGGTCCCTAGCCACCAGGGGGCGGCCGGGTGTCCATAAACGGTCCCCAGCTGCCCCTATTTCTCCTGTCACCTTCCTACACACTTTTCTTGGCCTGGCCTGCTTTAGGGCAGCATTGGATGAGCCCACCAGAGAACCAGACTCCTCCGGTGCGCCCTGGCTTCTCCATCAATGGAGTTCAGAGTGCCAAGGTGAGGAGCATGATGATGATAGAAGTCAGCATCTGCTTTGTTTTCTTGGAATGCAAGCGCATGTATGTAGTAGTGGCTAGGCCTGAGGTGGTCAGCGTTTTGGCGCATATCCTACCTCCTCCGAGGATTGTTGGATGTTTTCCTGCTACTATCCCAGTTCTATGACTCCCGTTAAAACAAAGCTTCAGGTGATGAATGATGGATGAGGTGGTGGCAAAGGAGAAAGAGCAGGAGGAACAGGGACCATTCACATCAATATCAGGCCAGTCAACCACATATGTCTTGTAGGATATGTTTCTGTAACAAAAGGAGCGGTTCGGCTACACAGTTATAGGGCATACAGTGAGTGCAATGCCTACCAGAAATTTCGAGGCACTCCAATGCCCCTTGGAAATGACATGGAGGTCAGAGGGCCTTAACTAAACCATTTTTTCCATTTATAGCAACTGGGTCTCCAGTACACTTTTGGCCTAAGCAGTGAATGGAAGGCTTTCCAAAAACTATAAGGAACTGCAATGCCCCTTGAAACAGACGTGGATTACAGCGTACTAAAAACCTTCTACCCATTATTGGGGAGTGGGTCTCCCTTAGTTTTCGCCTTTGCATTGAAAAGCAAAAGCTGACTAAAATTAGGAGGAAATGCAATACCCGTTGGAAGAGTCGTGGAGGGTAGAGGTAATTAAAAACAACATTTCAATGCCCCTTGGAAGAGCTGTGGAGTTCAGAGTTGTTTAAGAAGACGCTTTTAATGCCCCTTTGAAGAGACGTGGAGGTCACAGTAGCTTAACAAGACGGTTTTAATGCCCCTTGGAAAAGTGGTGGAGGTCGCAGTAGCTTAACAAGACGGTTTTAATGCCCCTTGGAAAAGTGGGGGAGGTCACAGTAGCTTAACAAGATGGTTTTAATGCCCCTCGGAAGAGACGTGGAGGTCCCAGTAGCTTAACAAGATGGTTTTAAAGCCCCTTGGAAAAGTGGTGGAGATCGCAGTAGCTTAACAAGACAGTTTTAATGCCCCTTGGAGAAGTGGTGGAGGTCACAGTAGCTTAACAAGACGGTTTTAATGCCCCTTGGAAAAGTTGTGGAGGTCATAGTAGCTTAACAAGATGGTTTTAATGCCTCTTACAAGAGCCATACAGTACAGCATCTTAAAAATATTATTCCCATTATTGGGGAGTGGGTCTCCCACAGTCTTTGCTTATGCCTTCCAAGCAAAAGCTGACAAAAATAAGGACGGAGGAACTTTCAATAATGGCAACACGGACCACGGTCACCCTGGTGGTATAGTGGTGGTGGAGGCTGAGGATAAGGAGAAGAACATAAAACAGCCAAAATGAGGAAGCGTATACCCATGTGTGGGTGTGAAGCGGTGCATGCGAATACACCTCCCGAAATAACACAATGGATTTGACTTTATGTTACTCTGCTGTAATTTGGTGGTGATGAGAAGTCTGGCCCAATCCAGCCCTTGTTCATTTTGATAAGGGTCAGCTTGTCAGCATTGTCAGTTGACAGGTGAGTGCGCTTATCAGTTATAATTCCCCCAGCGGCACTAAAAACACGCTCCGATAACTCGCTAGCGGCAGGGCAGGCCAGGACCTCCAAGGCGTACAGACCGAGTTCATTCCAAGTGTCCAGCTTGGATACCCAATAATTAAAAGGCACAGAGTAATCACGGAGGACGCTGCTCCAGTCGGCAAGGTACTCCCTCACCATCTTTTGAAACTTTCCACTCCTTGTGAGAGTACCCCGCGCCTCAGGGTCTGTCCGAAGGGAGGGTCTGAGAAAACTGTCCCAGAACGTTGACAGTGTTCCCCTGCCTCTGCTGGATTGGAGTTGCATCTCTCTCGCATGTACGCCTTGGTTGGGCAACGAACTGTGACCTCTGCCGATAGCATGTTCAGATGGGAATTTTTTTAACAGTCCTGCAGCAAGGGCCTTCTGGTACTGCCCCATTTTTGTAGACCTCTACACCTCAGGAATAAGAGAGTGAAAGTTATCCTTGAAGCGGGGGTCTAAAAGTGTCACCAACCAGTAATGACTGTCACCCAACATTTTGGCAACGCGAGGGTCACGGTTAAGGCAGCATAACATAAAGTCAGCCATGCGTGCCAGACTGGTAACGGGCAAGACTTCCGTGTCCTCACCAAGATGACGACTGACCATGCTCTCCTCCTCCTCCCCCCTGTCCTCAGGTCACCCACGCTGAACCGACGGTATGACAGTTGTACAGGTACTACCGTCTACAGCGCATGATACAAGTTCTTGTTCTTCCTCCTCCTCCTCTCCCTCATTGTCCCCCAATACACGTTGCGATGAGATGAGGCTGGGCTGTGTGTAATCAACCGCTACGGCTCCTTGATCCATCTCATCATACTCTGGCTGCTATGTCTCCTCTTTAATTCTCTGCAGAGAGCGTTGCAAAAGACATACAAGTGGAATGCTGATGCTAATGATGGCATCATCGCCACTCACTATCTTGGTGGACTCCTCAAAGTTTGTCAAGATGGTACATATGTCAGACATCCAGGTCCACTCCTGAGTTCTTATGTGTGGAGTTTGACCTGAATATCGATGGCCTTGTTGCAGCTGGTACTCCACAACTGCTCTTTTCTGCTCACAAATCCTTTGCAACATGTGGAGGGTAGAGTTCCAACGTGTGGGGACATCACGCTGCTGCAACACAGCAAGGGCGGCGGAAGCTGTAGCCGACTTGCGAAAATGAGCTGACAGGCGGCGTACTTTGACGAGCAGATTTGGCAACTCGGTGTACGATTTAAGAAACCGCTGAACCACGAGGTTAAGCACATGAGCCAGGCATGGAACGTGTGTGATCTTGCCTCGCCTCAGAGCCGCCACCAGGTTACGGCCATTGTCACACACGACCATGCCTGGATGTAGGTTCGGCGGCCTCAGCCACAGATCTGCCTGCTCTTTCACAGCTGTCCGCAACTCACAAGCAGTGTGAGGTTTCTCACCTAAGCTTATGAGTTTCAGCACAGCCTGTTGCCGCTTGGCGGAGGCAGTACTGCAGTGCTTCCTGCTTGTTACTGATGTGGTGATATCTGAGATGGAGGCTGAACATGAGGAGGAGGAAGAGGATGATGCGCAGGAGCTGTACACTGTGGGGGCAACTCTGACTGACATAGGGCCCGCAATCCTCGGTGTGGGGAGGATGTGTTCCATCCCAAGGTCCGACTGGGTCCCGGCTTCCACTATGTTTACCCAGTGTGCCGTCAGGGAGATGTACCGTCTCTGGCCACAAGCACTTGTCCTCCTGTCCGTTGTCAGGTGGACTCTCCCAGCAACTGCATTGTTGAGGGCACGGCAGATGTTTTGGGACACGTGCTTGTGTAGTGCGGAGATGGCACACCGGGCAAAATAGTGTCGGCTGGGGACCGAGTACCGAGGGACGGCCACCGCCATAAGGTTGCGGATGGATTCCGTCTCCACCAGCCTAAAAGGCAGCATTTCCAACGCAAGCAGTCGTTAAATGTGCGAATTTAGGACTGTGGCCTGTGGGGCGTTAGCTGCGAATTTCCGTTTTCGTTCAAAGGTCTGGGATATGGACAATTGAACGCTTCGGTGGGACGTGGACGTGGACGTTGATGCTGTTTCTTGAGAAACTGCCATAACAAGTGAAGATTGAGAGGAGGGGGCATCTTTGCATGCAGTATGGACAGGGGATTGCCTTGCACACACAACAGGGGGTTCTATTGCACGCACAACAGTGGAAGAAGCAGTGGTGACACCCGCTGACACTGGTCGTGGACCCTGAGGTTCGCCCCACAAAGTCGGGTGCTTTGCTGCCATGTGCCTGATCATGCTGGTGGTGGTCAGGCTGGTAGTTTTGTCACCCCTGCTGATGCTGGCATGGCAGGTGGTACAAATGGCCTTTTTGGGGTTATCAGCAGAGTCTTTAAAAAAATTCCAGACTCTGGAAGACCTACAGGTTGTACTGGCAACGTCCCTCGTGTTGGTGTTACGGGGAACTGTTGCCTGCCTTCTGTGTGCGGCCACCACACTGCTTCTTCCTGCCTGTTGGGGTACTCTGCCTCCCTCACCCTGTGTGCTGCTGGCCTCACTCTGCATGTCCTCCTGCCACGTTGGGTCAGTTATTAGATCATCCACCACCTCCTCCTCTTCCACTTGCGCACCACGATCCTCCTCCTCACTTCCTGGCAATTGTGTCTCGTCATCGTCCACCTCTTGTGACAAATTGCCAGCGTCGACTTCCTGTGGCGCGTGGTTGTTCAAATATTTGGGCATCGCTACATGGGATCTCCTCTTCCACCACTTCAAGCAGAGCAGGCGAGGGACACAAATCTGGAAATGGACCAGTGAACAGCTCTTCAGAGTGTCCAAGTGTGGGATCAGTTGCTGTCTGACGACACTCGGCATGGTGGGAGGAAGGAGCATCAGGGTGAGGAGTAGCATGCGGTCGAGACTCACGGCTACTAATATTTGACCTTGTGGAAGACAGACCAGAGGTGGTGGTGCCCAGGTAACTGGAAGTATTATCTGCTATCCAATTAATAACCTGTTCACACTGATCAGTTCGCAATACTGGTGTTGTTCTGTGCTTCCCTAGTAATTCAGTCAAGAAGTGGGAGCACGAAGATGTGGCTGTTGGTTGTGGCACATTTTCACCTTGGCCACGGCCCCGTCCTCTGCACGCACCATCACCAGAACGTCCAGCTCCACATCCCTTGCCACGCTCCTTGCCGATTGTAAAGGAAATAAAATAGCTTACACTCACACTATCAATGGAAAAAGGGTAATAAAAAGTTGATTAGAACCGTGGAAGAGGAAAACCACAGTTCTATTTCTCTGGCCTACACTCGACTCTTTTAAACAATCTGAACAATCAGGGAGAAACTATTACTGTTTTTCTTTACGGAAAAAATAACATAAGCTGGATAAAAGAGATTTTTTACCGTGGAACGGCAAAACCACACTTCTGTTTCTCTGGCCTACACCAGACTATTTTAAACAGATATATTTGTGTCTGAAAAATCAGGGAGACACTATTAGTTTTTTTTTTTACGGCAAAAAATGCCAAAAGCAGGATAATAGAGATTTTTTACCGTGGAACAGCAAAACCACAGTTATAATTTACTGGTGTATACCAGACTTTTTTAAATATATATATTTGCGGCTGAACAGTGAGCGACACACTCAAACTGTTTTTTTTTAGATACAAATGGCCCAAAAGTGGATAATACAGAGGTTTGAACCGTGGAACTGCAAAGCCACACTTCTGTTTCTCTGGCCTACACCAGACTATTTTCAACAGATATATTTGTGCCTGAAAAATCAGGGAGACACTATTAGTTTTTTTTTTACGGCAAAAAATGCCAAAATCAGGATAATAGAGATTTTTTACCATGGAACAGCAAAACCACAATTATAATTTACTGGTGTATACCAGACTTTTTTAAATATATATATTTGCGGCTGAACAGTGAGCGACACACTCAAACTGTTTTTTTTAGATACAAATGGCCCAAAAGTGGATAATGCAGAGGTTTGAACCGTGGAACTGCAAAACCACACTTCTGTTTCTCTGGCCTACACCTGGCTATTTTCAACAGATATATTTGTGCCTGAAAAATCAGGGAGACACTATTAGTTTTTTTTTTTTTACGGCAAAAAATGCCAAAAGCAGGATAATAGAGATTTTATACCGTGGAACAGCAAAACCACAGTTATAATTTACTGGTGAATACCAGACTTTTTAAAATACATATATTTGCGGCTGAACAGTGAGCGACACACTCAAACTGTTTTTTTTTAGATACAAATGGCCCAAAAGTGGATAATACAGAGGTTTGAACCGTGGAACTGCAAAACCACACTTCTGTTTCTCTGGCCTACACCAGACTATTTTCAACAGATATATTTGTGTCTGAACTGTCACAGACACACTTTTTTTTTTTTTTTTTTGGGGGGGGGGGGTGGGGCGACACCAAAAGGTTAATAAGACAGGTATTTGTACAGTGTGAAGGAGGAAAAAAAAAGAGGATTTAGATGAAAAAAAAAGGATTTTTCCTGGCCCCTGAGACCTGGAGCTAAGTCCAGCAATTTCAGCAACAGGAGCACACAGGACTGTAATGTAGCGTTTGCTGGTATAACCACTGCATCTCCTATACAGCCTGCCTGCCTGATATCTGGGATGGATATTAGTCCTGAGAAGGACTGTTTGTTTGATCTGGCAGCCTTTACAGACCCTACACTAACTATTTTGCAGTATATATCTCTCCCTAAATCAGCAGCGCTGTCCCTACATTGTCTGATCCCAGCCGTCTGTGTCCAAGATGGCGGCGCCCGGTTTTAAATACTCGAGGTGACGCTGTGCGGCCAGCCAATCAATGTAATGCCCACAACCAACATGGCTGCGGCATTACAGTGACTGGCTGACTATCTCTGCATGTTCATTGGCTCTGTAAAGAGCGCCAAACGTGCAGGGCGGAGACCTGAGCTCCCGCCCGAGTAACCCGGAAATGCTCGGTGCTCGCCGAACATCCCGAGTAGCGTGATGCTCGGGAGAGTACCGAGCAGTGTCGAGCATGTTCGCTCAACACTATTCATTAACTAATGTTTTCTTGTGAAAATGACTTCAACTGATTCCTTTCCTTATTATTATTCACATTGCTTTAAAACTGCATATTGTCACCACAGCACATGTAAGTAAGAAAACTCATCAGAATGGTTATCCCAAAGGGCTGACCAGGAGTGCTACTGCCAAGGCTTTTAACTGTGGAAAGAGGGATCCAAAGCAGGGGATGTCTGTATGATCGGGCAGATTCTGAAAGTGTCAGACTTTAATAATAATAATAATAATAATATTTTTATTTATATAGTGCCAACATATTCCACAGTGCTTTACAATTCAGACAATTTACAGACAATATGGGCACTGTCCCCATCGGGGCTCACAATCTACATTCCCTATCAGTATGTCTTTGGAGTTTGGGAGGAAACCCACACAAACATGTGGAGAACATACAAACTCCTTGCAAATCTTGTTCTTGGTGGGATTTGAACCCAGGACTGCAGTGCTAACCACTGAGCCACCGTGCTGCCCGTGTGACTTTGTGTGGCTGCATACAATTGACAAAGGGAATGGCAATCTCTAGATGATAGCTCAGTTGTACATTTCCAGTGGGTATTACAGAGGCATGGAAAAAATGCTTCACAAATTCAAAAGCAACACAAGTATTGAGAGCTGACAGGTCCTCTTTACAGTAACATACTATCACAATAGCTAACAAGTCATTTACTCTAATGACACAAAGTAGTAATAAAAAAAATCAACTCTATAAAGAGAACCTAACAGATGGGTTTTTCCTCCTAAACTCCCACCACTATCTAATAGTTCCATTCCTTAAGTCTAAAAAATATGTCCTTACTAGATGTGTAATTTTGCTAAAAATAAACTTTAATGTCTGTGCATTCAAAGGAGGGTAACATCAAGGGCCTGCGTCCGTGAGTATACTGCTTTTCAGGAGATATGTGCCATTTTTATGGTCTTTTCTCACTGGATTCTGTTGGTCCGTGTATTTTAGCTGGTCAGCATTATCACACTGTGAGCCACTTGCTAGAGACAACGGGGATAAACTACAAGCAAAAGCTGGACACTTTTGACCTGGTGACAGGTCCTCTTTTAGAGTATAGCCATCTATATATTTGTGGCCAATAGTTGTGAAACTGACACAAATTTTGGTTTTCACAAAGTTTCCTGCTTCAGTTTTCATGTTGGCAATTTGCATTAACTCTAGATTGTTATATAGAGGAATCAACGGGCAGCACGGTGGCTCAGTGGTTAGCATTGCAACCTTGCAGCACTGGGGTCCTGGGTTCATATCCCACCAAGGGCAACATCTGCAAGGAGTTTGTATGTTCTCCCTGTGTCTGCGTGGGTTTCCTCCTACATTCCAAAGACATACTGATAGGGAATCTAGATTGTGAGCCCCAATGGGGACAGTGCCAATAATGTCTGTAAATTGTCTGAATTGTAAAGCGCTGCGGAATCTGTTGGCGCTATATAAATAAAAAGATCAAAGGAATTGTAAAAGTATCGCAAAGTAATTCCATGTCATTAAAATTAACTTAATCACAAGCCCTCATTTCCACTGATTACAGCTGTGTCACAAAATAACCTGTCTTCATCATTTCAGTGATCCTTTAGCTCAGGATAAAGTGTTAATGAGGACAAGGCATCTGATATTCCTTTGTCATGCTGATTGAATTATAAGAGCAGACTGATTTGCTGGTGTTTGAAATCCTTTTCTTCTGTTAACTATGATTACCTCCAAAGAAACATTATTGCTTTGCATCAAAAGGGCTTTACTGGCAAAGACATTGCTGCTTAGTAGATTGCCCCTAAATCCACCATTTATCGGATCATCAGGGAATTTCAAAGAAAGTGATTCAATTGCTGTGAAGAAGATTTCAGGATATCCAAAAAAATCTAGCAAGTACCAGGACTGTCTCCTAAAGAGGATTCAGTTATGCAATCTGTCAACATCAGTGTAGAGCTTGCTCAAGAATCGTCGCAGGTCCCTTAGTCTGTTTTAGTAGGCTCCACAATCATGGGGAAGACTGCTGACTTGACAGATGTCCAGAAGGCAGTCATTGACACACTCCACAAGATCCCAGAGTTCCAATTTTCATTTAGAAATCAAGGTCCCAGAGTCTGGAGGAAGAGTGCAGAGGCACACAATCCAAGCTGCTTGAGGTCTAGTGTGAAGTTTCCACAATCAGTGATGGTTTGGAGAAAAATGTCATCTGTTGGTGTAGGTCCACTGTGTTTTATCAACACCAAAGTCAGCGCAGCCGTCTACCAGGAAATTTTAGAGCACTTCATGCTTCCCTCGGCCCTCAATCTTTTTGGAGATGGAAATTTCATTCTCCATCAGGACTTTGCACCTGTTCACACTGCCAAAAGTACCAATACCTGGTTTAAAAACAACAGTATCACTGTGCTTGATTGGCCAGAATCTATGGGGTATTGTCAAGAGGAAGATGAGAGACACCAGACCCAACAATGCAGACGAGCTGAAGGCTGCTATCAAAGCAACCTGGGCTTCCATAACACCTCAGCAGTGCCACAAGCTGATCGCCTCCATGCCACGCCACATTGAAGCAGTAGTTGATGCAAAAGGAGCCCCGACCAAGTATTGAGTGCATTTACTGAACATACATTTCAGTAGGCCAACATTTCAGATTTTAAAAACATTTTTCAAGCTGGTGTTATAAAGTATTCTAATTTACTGAGATAATGACTTTTGTGTTTTGATATATTTGTCATTAAAAGTTTAAAAACTTGTGAAACGCTGCTAATTGTATTTCAGTAACAATAGACACATCTGATTAAAATATCTAAAAATTCTGAAGCAGCAAACAGTGAAAAACTAAAATTTGCATCAGTTTCAAAATGTTTGGCCACCACTGACTTCTTCAACAGCGAATACTTGTGAGTCCCTCATACACATGTATGCTCACTTTAGACAAGTGTAAATCAGTTTTTGTTAGAGAAAGGAGGTAAATGTTCCTGACACCAATGTCATGTAAAAACAAAGGTATCAAACACTCAAATTCAGGAATCCTCCATACACATAGTGAGCTTGTCCTACTGAAATAGGTGAATTTAGTCAACTTAAAGGGTTTTTACCAAGTTAATAAGTTAACCCCTTTTGATAGTTTTGATAGGATAAGTCTAACTTATTGATCACTGGGCTAAAACTGCTGGGATCCCCAGTGATCTCCAAAATAGGGCTCTGAAAAGCCATGTCTGAATGATGAAGAAGTTGAAAAAAGGTCAAGCAATCAATAAGTTACTGTCATGCTCCACTAAAGAGCCAGACAGCGCATGATGAAATGGATGGGAAGGGAAGTACTGCAATGAGGGAAAGATTAAAGGGGCACCCCAGAATCATGCACTGCGCAACCCTGAGCTCCCTGACATCCCTAGACGGGTTCTTTCGCCCTGTGCTGCAATCACGTTCCTAATCCTTGTCTTGCCCTAAGCATGGCCCTGGCTAGTGCGTGGGGCAGTAGGAATGCTAGTCTTGCTCTAAAATACAGACACAAAGGGAGACAGGCAAGGGTAAAGAAAACAGCAATCACTCTCAGCGCAACCAGACTAAGGAATGGTCTGTAACTGGAGAGGAAGGGTGAGGCAAACTAAAAGGGACAAAAGGAGGAGGATAACACCAAACAAACTTCGCAACAGTACTCTCCAGAGACGACTCCTAAACAGCTTCTCTTCCACAAGTTACAGCTCCTGTCACTGGTTTGTCAGATGTGACAGACAGTTGCCCTGCAGTTGGTTGAAGGAGATCTCTTTGTTTGCCATTATAGACACCTTCTTAGAAGCTGTCTCACTCTAGGACCCAGCGGCTACCTCCCTCCTGCTCTAATTAACACGCTGGCCTAGGTGTTTAAATACTTTCAGTCTGCTATAGGGCGGCGCCATTGATATTCACATGACCCCTTGTGAAGGTTTGTAGTTGTTGAAGTCTGCTTACTTTCTCTTTGGTGCTAAGAGGCCCTGTTTGTAATCTCTCTGAAGTCAGCTCAAGCTAAGTTACTTCCCCCATATCTGTCTTCCCTTGCTATCTTTACTTATTATTGGGGACTGGCTAGCGCTCATTCCCCCCTTCCCTAGCCAAGGCCTACCTCTAGGGAGATACAGGGCTTTAGGTTCCTGATCGACGATTGGTGAGAAACCAATATAGGGACGGTAGGGAAGACAGGGTCATATCAGATCAGCCTAGGAGGTCTCCATCCCCTCTTTCCTTAGTGTCTGGGCTCCCTTCCCCTCATCCCTTCGTGTTGTACTTTGTCTTTCATAAACTGTGTGGGACATTATCACCGGCAGCGCACATTTAGAAAAAAAAACTAGACAAAAAAACCTGACACTTGGGTTTAATTATGTGTTGTTTTTCTTTCGTGCGTGTTTTTTTCTCCTTTCTCCTTGCTATGGGTTCAGTTGCAGAGCTCGCAGAGCAGCTGTGCGGTCTGTTTCTGGAGGTGAATGACCTCTGCTGTGAGGTTCAGCAACAGCATCAGCGGCTACTGGTCGCTAATGTGGGGGCCTTTGCAGGTAGGCCTGTCCAGCCGGAACCCAAGGTTGCCCTCCCGGACAGGTTTTCAGGAGGTAAGGACAGCTTTTTGTGTTCAAGGAGGCCTGCAAACTGTACTTTAAACTTCGTCCCTACTCCTCCGGAAGTGAGGAGCAACGAGTGGGAATTGTTATCGCACTATTGCAGGGAGATCCTCAATCCTTGACTTTTTCTTTACCGCAGGATTCGGTTTGTCTCCAGTCTGTGGAGGTTTTTTTTGGGACCCTGGTCCTCATCTATGATGACCCTAACCGAGTCGCCTTGGCTGAGTCTAGACTATGTCGCCTTCAGCAGGGGAATTGGTCAGTGGAGACGTACAGTTCTGAATTCCGTAGATGGGCAACGGATTCTAAATGGAATGACTCAGCCCTTAGTTGCCAATTTTGTGAGGGCCTTACTGAAAGGTTGAAAGATGCTTTTGCAGTATATGAAGCCCCTAAGTCCTTGGATGCTGCCATGTCTTTGGCTATACGTATTGATAAGGCGCCTTCGGGATAGGCGGGTGAGACCACCTTCTCCGGGGCCTTCTTGTCGTGGTTGTGTACCTCTGCCGGGAGAGCGGTCTGGCGGTGAACCAGTGCTGGGGGAGGTGGAGGAACCGATGCAGTTAGGGAGTGCCTCTACATCATACATTTCCCAGGAGATTCACAAGAAAAAAGGCATCTGTTTTTTTGTGGGAAAAAGGGACATTTTATTGGGGTCTGTCCTTCAGTTCGTAATCAATCAGAAACTCGATCAACCCTTGGTAGTCAGGAGATGGATAACCAAGGGGTACATTTATCGCCAACCTGCAGTTTCAAGTTTGTGCTGACAGCAGAGGTGGTGCTAGTGAGAAAATTTCTGTGTTTGTTGACAGTGGCGCTGGAGTCAGCATGGTTGATGCCGAGTTTTTGAAAACTCATGGTCTTGCTTGCTGTACTTTAGCTAAGCCTATTCCTATCTTCGCCATCGACTCAGCGCCACTTGCACAGAAAGCATTAAACCAGATTGTACATAATATAAAACTGAGGGTGGGGTCGGATTATTGTGAAATAATCCTTTGCTATGTCCTGGACAGTCTTCCTACCCCAATTATTTTCGGTCTTCTTTGGTTGGTGAAACATAATCCGTTGGTGGCTTGGCAAGCCGGGGAGATTACTGAATAGGGACATTACTGCCATGAGAACTGTTTAGATATTTCCCTTACTACAGTCTCTATGGAAATATTACCTGCTTTTCTGTCTGGTTTTGAGGACATTTTTTCTGAGAGGGGGTGTCAGGATTTGCCTCCTCATCATGCATATGACTGTCCTATTAACCTGACCTCCGGAGCTAAATTACCAAAGTCCAGACTGTATAATCTTTTTGGCCCTAAGAGACAAGCCATGAAGGATTTCATTGCGGAAAGTCTGGAGAAGGTACACATCAGGCCCTTATCTTCGACTGTGGCGGCCGGCTTCTTCTTCATGAAGAAAAAGATGGCAGTCTACATCCCTGATTTTTATTTCCGGGAATTAAATCAGATTACCATCCGCGATCCATACCCTCTTCCTCTGATTCCAGATTTGTTCAGCCAGGTTGTAGGAGCTAAGGTATTCTCCAAGTTGGATTTAAGGGGAGCCTACAATCTATGTTAGAATCAGAGAAGGGGATAAATGGAAAACAGCGTTCAATACCCTTGAAGGGCATTTCGAGAGTCTGGTTATGCCTTTCGATTTGACCAATGCACCTGCTGTGCTGCAGCATTTTATGAATTATATTATCCATCATTTGGTGGGGAGGTTTGTGGTGGTCTATCACCTGATTTTGAGACACATCGGGGGCATGTTAAACAGGTGCTCCAGATATTAAGGGATAACAAACTATATGCCAAACTAAAAAAATGTGTTTTCACCATTCAGGAAGTGCCGTTTTTGGGGTACTTGTTGTCATCTTCGGGTTTTCGGATGGATCCGGAGAAGATCCGTGCAGTCCTTGATTGGGACCGTCCCGAGAACCTGAAGGTCCTGCAACGTTTTCTGGGATTTACTAATTTTTACCGGAAATTCATCCAATATTACTCAGTAATCATGAAACCTCTTACTGAAATGACTAGGAAGGGGTCTGATTTTTCTAAATAGTCTAATGCCTCCCTCCAGGCTTTTTCTTCCTTAAATAATTATTTTTCCATTGCACCTATACTCAGTCAACCCGATGTTTCCCAACCCTTTATTGTGGAAGTTGAAGCGTCGAATGTGGGGGTTGGGGCTGTGCTGTCTCAGGGTCCGTCCCCTGGTAAATGGCGTCCATGCGCTTTCTTTTCTAAAAAATTGTCTTCGGCTGAGAGAAATTATGATGTGGGTAATAGGGAACTTTTGGCGATCAAATTGGCATTCAAAGACTGGCGACATTGGTTGGAGGAGGCTGTCCATCCTATTACTGTTATTACTGACCATAAGAACCTGACATATCTCCAATCACCTAAACGTCTCAACCCTAGGCAAGCCAGATGGTCCCTGTTTTTTACTAGGTACAATTTTGTTGACACTTTTCTTCCAGGGGTCAAAAATGTCAATTCTGATGCTTTGTCCCAGAGCTTCCCTGGTGGTGGTAACCATGAGAACCCTGTCCCGATATTACAGAAGGGGGTAGTCAGTTCGGCATTGTATTCTGAACTGGATGAGGTGTTGGAGGCTCAGGGGGACGCCCCTGCCTCCTGCCCTTCAGGAAGGTTATTTGTACCATCTAATCTGCGGCGCAAAGTAATTAAGGAACATCATAACTCTGTGCTTACAGGTCATCCAGGTGGTAAGGCAACCGCGGACCTCCTCTCTCATCATTTTTGGTGGTCAGGGTTGCATCGGAATGTCATTGAATACGTATCTGCTTGCAGTATTTGCAAGTGTTCTAAGGTTTCGCATACCCGTCCGTCAGGTACTCTTCTACTGCTACCTATCCCTAGCAGGCCATGTACACACTGTTCCATGCATTTTATTAATGACCTACCGGTTTCTGCAGACAAAACGGTGGTTTTGGTGGTTGTAGATAGGTTCAGTAAAATGATTCAGTACGTTGCATTACCTGCACTTCCAAATGCCAAGACACTTGCTCAGGTGTTTATAAAATGAGATTGTGAAGCTTCACGGGATTCCCTCCAATGTGGTGTCAGATCGGGGGACCCAGTTTGTTTCCAAGTTTTGGAAATAATTCTGTTCTTGATTGGAGGTGCAGCTGTCCTTTTCCTCTGCCTTCCACTCTCAGTCGAATGGACAGACTGATCATATCAATCACAATTTGGAGACCTAGCTCAGGTGTTTTGTCTCTGAAAATCAGGAGGATTGGGCATCTTACTTACCGCTGGCAGAATTTGCCATTAATAATCATCGTCAAGAATCCACTGGCAGGTCACCGTTCTTTGGTGCATACGGTTACTACCCACAGTTTGGTACCTTTAGTAGGGGAGGAGCTTTGGGAGTTCCTGAGGAGAAACATTTTGCTTTTTCACTCTCTTTGGTGTGGCGGGGGGTCCTGAGTAATTTAAAGATCATGGGAGACAGGTATAAACATATGGCTGACAGAAAACCCTTGCTAGGTCCGGACCTGAATGTGAATGATTTTATGTGTTTGTCTACCAGGAATATCAAGTTGAAGGTCCCTTCTTGGAAGCTGGGACCTAGGTTTATTGGTCCCTATAAAATAACCACCGTCATTAACCAAGCAGCGTTTTGTCTTGAGCTTGCTCAGGCCCTTAAGGTCCACAATGTTTTCCACAGGTCCTTACTCAAGAAATATGTGGATACTCCTGAGCCCTCACCCCTACCACCGCCCCCAGTAATGGTTGATGGTAATCTGGTTTCAGATTCAGATTTCAAGGATTGTAGATTCTCGTCTCCAATGTCATTCCCTACAATACTTGGTGCACTGGAAGGGTTATGGTCCAGAAGAGAGGATGTGGATTTCAGCATCAGAGGTGAACGCTCCCAGGTTGGTTCGTTCATTTCACACCTCTTATCCTGAGAAACCCAGTCCTGAGTGTCCGGCCACTTGTAGAGGGGGGGGGGGGTACTGTCACGGGTTTGTCAGATGTACTCTAGGGAGATACAGGGTTTTAGATTCCTGAAAAAAATTCAATCTCTGTGATAAACTGTCAAGAGGATATATATCTGGGGAACAACTGAAACATTTTTTTTGTGCCTCGGGTATTAGGCTTGATTTTAGGTATTGTCAGTTCTCTGAATCAGAATATGGCATTATTTTTTTTGGAGCAGTTCTACTTTTTGAGATAATGTTATCATGTTGCAGGTGATAACATGGCCACCTCACGAAGACAGTGTTTAAATCATCCCAATTGCTTTTGCTATGTTTGTGGAATGTATACATTGAGAGAACAAAGAAAATCCATTTCTGATTTTGTGAAAAGTGCATACCTAAGCTATTTCAAAACAAAACTAGGGGACCAAGATAAGTAATGGGCTCCACGCATTGTTTGTAAAACGTATATTGAGCACCTTCGGCAGAGTACAAATTGTATGAGGAAATGTCTGAAATTTTGCATACCTATGGTCTGGAGAGAACAGAAGAATCACAGTGATGATTGTTACTACTGTGTAGTTAAAGGGCATTAATGGATGTAAGTGGAGCAAATTGATGTGTCCTGACCTAGAATCTGCAAAACAACCTGTTTTAGACTCAGATGAAATATCAGTCCCATCATTCAATAAGCTAGAAGAGCTCCCTGAAGATGAATCCTGTTCTTCACTTATAAACAGTAGTCCTGACAGTGATTTTGAAGGAACCTAATCAGTGCCACAAGTTTTTAATTAGATGGAGCTTAATGACATTGTTAGACAGCTAAATCTCCCAAAGAAATCAGCAGAATTGTTGCTGTCTAGGCTAGCAGAGAGGAATTTATTACATCTGGAAACCAAAATCACATACTATCACAACATCGAAAAGGATTTACTGCAATTCTTCTAGGAGGAAAGTGATTTTATTTATTGCAATAATGTTCAAGGCTTACTGATGAAAATGGGAATATCACAATAACGACAAAGCGAATTGCGGCTGTTCATAGACAGTTGTAAGTGGAGCTTAAAATGTGTGCTTTTGCAGGGTATTGGCTCTTTTATTGGACATTGAATACACTGTGACTTTAAGGCATAATGCTCCCCTCTGAGTCTTGTGTTTGGACTAGTCGTCTCCCCCTGCTGTGGTTGGTATGTGCTGACAGAGAGAGAAGAACCAGGAAGTAGATACCTGTGTGTGTCTGAGGTAACAGGGAGAGACTCCTACAGAGTTCTGATTACAGAGACTATAAAGAAGACACTGTTACTCTATGGAAAGAGAAGATTACGGACTATAGCAAGTTTTGTTGTTTGGGACTGTGTCAAGTAGAAGTGAAATTTATCCTTTTCCTGAAGAACGTTTTCCCTGGAGATTGAGGACTTGAGATAACACACAACACAGCGTGTCAGCCATTTCTGTGAGAGTGAAACAAAGTTTGCCGAGTGAAACAAAGTTTGCCTGCCGACTGCAAGAAAGAGATCCTGTATACAAGGAAAGGACTTAATTGAATTCATCCGGTTCTTTCATCCCAGGAACAAGCGGCAGCCGCCATCTGCGCCTGATCTGCGCAACCGTGAGTGACTCATCAGCGAGAACTGTTAGGGTTTAGCATAGTTTCCTGTAGCTGGGATGCTGTAGCAGCATAGCCCGACTAGCGGAAAGCCAGATAGGGGATTAGCTCAGAGTAGTTTGTGAAAGTTGTTGTGCACTGTTTGTTTTGAGCTTTCTTTGCCATAGCTGGAGCATAGTTTGTGACTCGCTCCAGCTATATCTTCCTATGTTCATGTTAATAATATCATTATTATAAATATTGTTATTTTCATCTCCCGGCATATAATTCCTTTGTACATAATAAAGCCGGAGTTTTGTTTCAGCCTTCTCATCTGCTGTCCCGTACTTGAATCTGCCTTGCGGTGTTCTTTGGACACCGCTACACTTTTACACAATGGAAACAAATATGGATCAATCCCAATATGTTACTTATGTCACTCAATTAAGATGACTGAAGAGAAAAATACAATTGCTCTGGTCATACAGAAAATATCGTAACATGATCACCAGTGGCCAATCTCTGTGGATCCAAAGATTGTGAATGTGCTCCTGGGACAGCAGAGTGGATACACTAAGTATCCCTGTTTTATCTGTTTCTGGGATAGAAAATGCAGTTTGTAAAGGCTCTAAACAAAGAGAGTGTCCTGGTCGCAGGTGGCGCATGTGGTTCTTGGATCCACTGTCCCATGGGGACGGGCTTGCCTAGGAGGGGCATAGCTCAGCGGCTATCTTGGGTTTAATGGCCAGCCTGATGGTGGAGTCATTCTTGAGCTGCAGGTAGCCGCCAGGTACCACTCCTAGGCAATCACCGGTACCGCAGCTGCTGCGTTCGGGTTCACTGGATGGGGACACAGGATCGGAGTCACTGATAGGCAGGATTCGGAGACTAATAGACAGTCCAGACAATGTGAAATTCAGGAATAGGTTCTCGTTCAGTTGCACAGGTATTGGAAACAGGATCAGGTACCGCCGACATGGCTTAAGGCTTCAGGGTCACACATACACTTCCCAGGACTACAGGGATGGTACAAGATAAGGAAATAACAAAAATGACTAAGGATGACTGATCTAGCAAGATACAGTTGCACACTCAAACGTAGGGAAACTACAGGGGTTGATCAGGCACCTCCCTATTGGGGAGGGTGCCTTTTACAAAAGATACTTCCCAGCTATTGGCTGGGGGCATCTTTGCAGGTGCTTGCACTGCCCCTTTAAGAACAGTGGAGTGACACCGCTGGAAGACACAGGAGAAGGGAACAGAGGAGCACAAAGCGACGGTGGGGCGGTGTGCATGTAGGTGTCCCCGCATGGAAAGGGATACCATGCGGGGGCGCCGGCAATTGCTGTTACAGAGAGAAGATGCTTAGACTATAGTACATCTGCAGAAAATTTCCAGCGCTGACCCTGGTGGATATTTTTAACGGTCCTCAAATCAAGGGACTTATGAAAGATCCACACTTCAAAGATTCATTGAACCATGCAGATGCATGGTCTTCTTTCACTATGGTTGTACAGAATTTTCCTGGGAACTATAAGGCTATGTGCCCACGATGCAGAAATGCTCTGGATTTTTCCTGAGCGTTTCTGCATCTCCCCTGGCAGAAAAAACGCATGCAGATTGTACATGCGTTTTTCCTGCCAGGGACATGCGGATGTGAAGCGTTCTTCACATGCATTTCCACATGCGGGTTGACAAGCGCTTTCCAAGTGATTTTAGCATCACTTGGAAAGTGCTTGACAACTTGGTCACACTATATAAATCCATGCAACCGGCATGGATTTATATAGTGTGACCGTAAAGAATGTTTAAAAATAAAAAAATAAATCTATACTTACCTTCCGATGGCCCCCGGTGTCTTTCTTCCCTCCGTTCTCCCTTGTCGGCAGATCGCAGTACATTGAAGGACCTGCCGACGTTAGCATCGCGTGACCCGTCACATGACTATGACATCAGCGCAGGTCCTCCAGTCCATCGCGAGCTGCTGGCAAGCGAAGACAAGCACAGCGAGGGCCGTCAGAAGGTAAATATAATATTTATTTTTTATTTTATTCTTTTTTTCACAGGTTCTATGGTACCCGGGTCCGGAGGAGAGTCTCTTCTCCTCTAGATCTGGGTACTATCCGCACATTGGAACGCATGGAATCCGCATGTACATATACAGTGATGCGGAATCCATGCGTTCCAATGCAAGTCAATGGCGGCGAAAACGCAGCACTTCCGCAAAATAATTGGTAGTGTTGCGTTTTTTCCGCAATGATAATCCGCAGCGGAAATTTCCACAGCATGTGCACAGCACATGTGGATTATCATTGGGGAACATGGCAGGCCTTCTACCATGCGTTTTTTAAGTGTTTCTGCAGCTTTTTTGCCGCTGCGGGAACGCTTAAAAAAACGCATCGTGGGCACACAGTCTAAAGCAGATAATTACACTGAACTAGTAGAAAGAATGCTATCTTCTTTCTGTCACCTTAGCTGTACAGTGAATATCAAGGTACTTAGGTGCAGCCACTTGGATCGTTTCCCAGAAAACCTTGGTGACCTAAGTGAAGAGCAGGGTGAATGATTCCACCAAGATTTAAGAACTATAGAAGAAAGATACCGAGGACACTGGGATAGCCACATCATGGCAGATTACTGCAGGTCTATTCAAAGTGCGCAGCTCACTACAAGAAATCTTTGAAGCGCCGCTTTAACAAGGTAGCTCAGTAAATGAACAGTCTATCAATGACAACTTTTTATGCAAGTTTAATTCTTATACTGTGATGTAAAGTCTTCATAAATAAAAGAAATCTAAATATAGGAATTTGTTTTAATAACCAAGAAGACAAAAATAATGTTTAGTAGACATCAGTCCTAGTGTTCGATCAGTCGTATGCATATAAATTGCATTTATCACATATCATTAATTAGAGCTGATGGAAGAAAAATAAGGGCATATTTAGAATCAGCAACAAAAACTGACATAAAAACAGGTTAAATATCTCAGTCACCAGTTTTATTTTTGTCATTGTTTTATGATATATAATATGCAAATATAAATATGTAACAGGACAGAATGGTTGTAGGAGGCATTTGGTGGTACCTAATGTACCTAATGTCGTACCACATTTTACTCTCGCCAGTTCTAGTGTGTATCTGGCCAGTATGGTAGAGCTGAAATGGACGAATCTCATGTGCCAGATATTTTACAAGCAGTACAGAAAGCTCATTTATACTAGAGAGGGCTACACTGGCTTTTAAGATAAAGCTAGGACATCCTGCCCTGTAATTTCTTCTTACCAGTTTATTGTATTATTCCCATACAGTAATAAATGGTGATGGATGTCTTGAGATTTAACTATATTTTTATTGCAGATTACTCTTATTCCCGTTAGATTCATTCTCTGATATCATGCATTCCTTATTTTACATGCTGCCAGTTTCTTAACAATAAACAAAAAATAATGTTAATTTGCTTCCAAAAAACCATGAGCAATGAATACAGTATATGTGTGGCTCAGTCCATTGTGAAGAAAGACATGTAGATGTGGCCAGCTTAAAATCTGTGTTCCCTTATCGTTGTAGATAATTAAAGATCGCTCTCACTTGTAAGACAAGCTCTTGAGAATACATGTTCTCTATTACCCTTTGAATTACACAATGTGTATAAAATGTCAGAGTCTTAGTTATTTACACATGTTTTTTGGAAAATGTAGTTGAAATGTAATACAAGTATTGATAACGAGGTGGAAATGCCAAAAGTTCAGTTACACATGGGCACTGTAGATAAGGGATACGTGGACCATCTTGACAACATTTTCATGCAAGAGATGGCACTAATGATTCTCACTAATGCTGACAATAAGAGTATGTGCTCACTGAAATTTTTTAGTTTCCTGAAATTGTTTTGAAATGTTTTTGAAGAGATTTTTTCCTGAAGCAATTTTTGCAGCTTTTGGATTTGACAGTGCTTAGATTGTTGTGGATTCCATCAGGAGCTTCTTCTAAGAAGTGACAAGCACTTTTTTCTACCATTCTCAAAGCCTAAAACAAAAAAATGCTCAAAACACTGAATGTATGAACAACAAGCTAGCATTCCTATAGAAAATGAATTGGAAAAGTCTTTCAGTCATTTTTAAATGATTTTTAGCCATTTTTGAGTGAATCTGCAAAAAAAAACACTTCTCAGGAAACTGTGCGTGTACCATTAGGTCTGCTCTGAAAAACACCAGAAAACTCAAAAAAGTATATTCCTATTCATTTCTTTGGAAAAATGACTTGCTGTTCATATGTTCAGGCTTTTAGGAATCTTTTAAATGCTTCAGGCTTTCAAAAACGCAGTGTTTAAAACAAATGACAGGTCCATTTTTCAGGCATTTTCCACTAGGAAGACATTCCATACTGTACAAAAGAAGTTAATGGCAAAGCTAAAAATATGCCTTGCAGACACTTGGCAGTCTTTTTGAGCATTTTGTAAGCTTTTTCACCTAAAAAATACCACTAACATTTATTAATTCTATAATGGATTTAAAAAAAATAATCACAAAAATGGCAATAGTAAGAAAGTAAGAAAGTAAAAATGCCCAAAAATGCAGAAACAACATCAACCAAAATCACTGGCATAACAAAACAGAAAACTATGAAAAAACACTATAAAATGCTTCAGTAGAACAAAATGCAGGGAAGACTCCAGAGAAAAGGAATGCGGCTTAATTTTTCTACTATATTTATTTTCCTTTTGTTTTATATTGGGGGATTTGTAAAGAAGAATAGGTAATATACATCTATTTTTCACTATTTTCATTTTTATTCATGAACACAAAGGACAGTTTAAAATATTTTAAATTGTAATCCTCTTTTCATAGAAATTATTGTTATAAATTGGAGATATTTTTTTATGGGAGCGGGCTAACAACAATGATACAATGATTTAGATTGGTACTGGCTACACTATTCACAGATTTTACTCATGTTTTCTTTTACTTTATTTTCCATTTTTTTCATTTATTTTATACACTGTGTTCCCCATAAGATCTTAAAGACTTTTAGGGAGCTAAGGGTGTGGCAGGCTGGAGGGGGTGAGGGGTCATTTTAAGACATGAATACATTCTTTATTTTGCTGATTTCTCTTGTACCTGGAGCTGTTATATTATCCCCAACAACAAGGGAATTTCAGCCTGTTAGCTGCATAGAAGAGCTGTCTAGATTTCCTGGGACCCAGCAGCTCTTGCTCCCTACTGGCACCCAGTGATCACACATTCACCTGGGTTCGGAGATGAAGGCAGGGTGAGTGCTTCCTTATCTGTATACACAGCCCTAGTTCAAAGCTGTGTATACTGAGATTTAGAAGGGAAACATGATAATAAACCATATTTGACTTCACTCTGGGATTTCTGGCTGAGTCTGACAACAGTTTCCCTCCCCCACAGCCTCAGGATCTTATGAAAGCAGATTAGACTGCATTAACGTTTTAGAACATCGCTGCAGGAATAAGACAGGCAGTCCAGATGTTTAAAGCTTATGGGCAGTCCAGAAGTAGTTAATAGGTTATATGTAGCTCACATAGGACATAAATTCAAGAAAAATCTCACAGAAAAAGAAACAGCATTTTTAACACCAAGTCAGATTACCAATGGGCTAGCCGGATGCAGCAGACCCCCACAATAAAGGTGGGGGCAGCACAGCTGCAAAATACTGATGTAGCAACCACTCACAACTCTACAAATCCATGGATGGGTTGCTTGTTTAATATTAAAAATGCACACAGATGAAGCTTGCATAGGGTGCCAGTCACACAGGTACATGTGATGCACAGTATTTGGCTTACAGCCTATTGATGACGCCCATGCTATCAGATCAGACGGGCTGCCCATAAAAGTACACCCCACAAGGAAAGACACCCCAATTCACCCAATCAACACTAAAGGGCCTGTCTGCATCATGCAGAAAAATGGAAAAATATGCAACAAAAAGATTAAAAATTATGTATAAAACACATGAGGTATTGGTCGGTCTATATTTTGGCCAAAATATACAAGTTTGCAACCCACGTCTAGGGTCCTCATACATGCAAGCCCCTACAATAAATTCAAAAACAGCTCACAGAAGGGCAGAAATTCAAGAAAGACCTCACAGATAAAAACAGGCTTACTAACATAAGGGTCAGATTACCAATGGACTAGCAGGAGGCAGCAGACCCCAATGATAAAGGCGGGGACAGCACAGGTGCAAAATACTGATGAATCAACCACTCACAAACCTACTAATTCAGGAAGGGGGTAGTTGCCTAGTATTGAAAATGCACACAGTATGGGCATCATCAGTAGACTGTAAGCCAGACTGTCATGATTCTGTTGTCTGATAACCCAAAGCCAGGGGCTTCTACATGTCCCTAACGCTAGGGGCACCCTAGCTATCCCTGCTCCCCAGGTTACTTCTGATGGTGAAGATGCTGGAGCCACGTACCTTGCTGGGCTCTTGAATCAGCCCTAATCTGTCCCCTCTCCCACCCAGGGAAGTGGGGAGAAATAGTGCACAAACCAGACAAAAAAGGGAGGACATACAGGGATAAAATGTAAATACCAATCAAACAAAATATGCACACACAGACAACAGAGGGAAACATCTGAGAGATTAGGTAGGTAAACAAAATAGGAGAGGATGGGCACTATGCACACAGCTGAAACATCAAGCAATAGTCACAGAACAAGACTCAAAAACGCCTTTACCAAAAACCGACACCTCCACTCCACTCATCATCAGACAGTACAAGACTTAACACTGGCAATCCAGATTGCCAGAAGCGAGAATATATAGGAGAGAGAAGTGGCTAATACTGCACAGCTGAGTTCATTCAACCACGAAGCTTCAGAGTAGAGATGAGCGGTGTTCGAATCGAACTGTTCACCAATCTCAAATTCGAGATGTTTTGGGCGGTGTTCGAGCCGTTCGATGAACCCGAACGATTTGAAAAAAATCCGGCTGTTCGAGGTTATGCTCGATAACTGTTCGTGCACCAAAATCGTAACTGGATTTTTTCACAGTAATGCTGATAATCAATGTTAATACACAGTTTGAGTGTACAGCGGGGCGGGAGGAGGGGCATGGGATGGATCTCTGCAGAAATAATGAAGTGGGGAGGTGCAGTCTGTCAGCCTATCAGCAGCGCACACACGGAGCGAAGTGCTTTTTTTCACACAAGCAAGGGCATGTGTCATTGGCTGTGTATATCACATGTCCTTGCCCTATAAGACCCAGCCATTTTCCCCGTCGCCACCATTTTCTCACTGCTGCAGCTGAGTGTTAGACGGCACCGCTGCTGCTGTGTGTGCACTATACAGTATAACTGTGTGAATTGCAAGCGAATTTTATCTGAAATAGACAGATAGCTTGGGAGTAGGGACTAGTTGTAATTACAGCCCTTTTGAGGGCTAGGTTATAGCATTTCCTACGACTTTTAGCAGGCAGGTCTGTGCTCTTAAATAGACAGATAGGTTGGGAGTAGTGACTAGTTGTAATTGCAGCCCTTTTGAGGGCTAGGTTACATCAGTTCCTATCACTTTTTGCCAGGCAGGTCTGTTTTAGTGCTGTGCAAGTGTTTTTCACAGCATTTGGCTAAATCTAGCTAAGCAAATCCTTTTGGGCCTCTTGCAGTGTGTGTTAGTCAGTGGAGTAGCCTATCTGTGTTGCAAGCTACATCACCTGTGTATGTAATACAAATTTTTTACTGCACCTAGCCAAGTAAAACCTTTTGGGCATATTAACAGTGTGTGTTAGTCAGTGGAGTAGCCTATCTGTGTTGCAAGCTACACCACCTGTGTATGTAATACAAATTTTTTACTTCACCTAGCCAAGTAAAACCTTTTGGGCATATTAGCAGTGTGTGTTAGTCAGTGGAGTAGCCTATCTGTGTTGCAAGCTACACCACCTGTGTATGTAATACAATTTTTTTACTGCACCTAGCCAAGTAAAACCTTTTGGGCATTTTAGCAGTGTGTGGTACTCATTCTATTAGGCCATCTATACTAAGCTCCACCAGCTTTCAAATTACTAATAATTTTTAGCTGCATCTTGCCTGGAAAATAATTTTGGGCCTGTAGCAGTGTGTGGTACTCATTCTATTAGGCCATCTATACTAAGCTCCACCAGCTTTCAAATTACTAATAATTTTTAGCTGCATCTTGCCTGGAAAATAATTTTGGGCATAGTAGCAGTGTGTGGTACTCATTCTATTAGGCCATCTATACTAAGCTCCACCAGCTTTCAAATTACTAATAATATTTAGCTGCATCTTGCCTGGAAAATAATTTTGGGCCTGTAGCAGTGTGTGGTACTCATTCTATTAGGCCATCTATACTAAGCTCCACCAGCTTTCAAATTACTAATAATTTTTAGCTGCATCTTGCCTGGAAAATAATTTTGGGCATAGTAGCAGTGTGTGGTACTCATTCTATTAGGCCATCTATACTAAGCTCCACCAGCTTTCAATTACTAATAATTTTTAGCTGCATCTTGCCTAGAAAATAATTTTGGGCCTGTAGCAGTGTGTGGTACTCATTCTATTAGGCCATCTATGCTAAGCTCCACCAGCTTTCAAATTACTAATAATTTTTAGCTGCATCTTGCCTGGAAAATAATTTTGGGCCTGTAGCAGTGTGTGGTACTCATTCTATTAGGCCATCTATACTAAGCTCCACCAGCTTTCAAATTACTAATAATTTTTAGCTGCATCTTGCCTGGAAAATAATTTTGGGCATAGTAGCAGTGTGTGGTACTCATTCTATTAGGCCATCTATACTAAGCTCCACCAGCTTTCAAATTACTAATAATTTTTAGCTGCATCTTGCCTCGAAAATAATTTTGGGCCTGTAGCAGTGTGTGGTACTCATTCTATTAGGCCATCTATACTAAGCTCCACCAGCTTTCAAATTACTAATAATTTTTAGCTGCACCTAGCCCGGAAAATAATTTTGGGCCTGTAGCAGTGTGTGGTACTCATTCTATTAGGCCATCTATACTAAGCTCCACCAGCTTTCAAATTACTAATAATTTTTAGCTGCATCTTGCCTGGAAAATAATTTTGGGCATAGTAGCAGTGTGTGGTTCTCATTCTATTAGGCCATTTATACTAAGCTCCACCAGCTTTCAAATTACTAATAATTTTTAGCTGCATCTTGCCTAGAAAATAATTTTGGGCCTGTAGCAGTGTGTGGTACTCATTCTATTAGGCCATCTATACTAAGCTCCACCAGCTTTCAAATTACTAATAATTTTTAGCTGCAACTAGCCCGGAAAATAATTTTGGGCCTGTAGCAGTGTGTGGTACTCATTCTATTAGGCCATCTATACTAAGCTCCACCAGCTTTCAAATTAATAATAATTTTTGTTCTCTCTGAACGTGTGTTCAGTGCTGCTGGTGGTGTGCTGACAGACAAGCGCACGTGGCTGTCCACTGACAATGTAGACAGACTCACGTTCATAAAGATGAACAAATCATGGATCCGCAAGAACTTTTCTACCCCTGTGTCATCCTGGGGAGAGTAAAAGCTTGAGGATTTGTTAAAATCACCTCACCAACCGTTTTAAGCAACTCTGGGGCAATTGATGCCACTTAAGTGGTGTCTGTGCCCCAGATTTTTTGAAAAAATGGAGACTCTTTTTGGAGTCCCCTTGCTGTGTTTTTCGTGACGCTGGCATCGTCAATTACAGGTGGGTTTGGTCTCCCCCCCCATTTTAACCGTAAGAAACTACATACACTATGTCTTGGGGTAACACAGATGGTTGAGTCTGAACAGCTGTTTACTCAGAGGTCTGCTCCAAAGCTTCAGTGTCTGCTAGTCAGCGTAGTAACCCAGCTGTGAAGCAAGCTGCACCGCCTGTGTATCTAATAATGATTTTTAACTGCATCTAGCCTAGGCAGACTGTGGTGATCCCCAACCAAACCCAGACGCTCAGCCCCCTACCGCCCCCTTTTCATTGACAATACAATCATGTAACTCTTACAACTGGATGGGTGAGAATCGGTCACAGCTTTATTAACTGTTTATGCTCATTACATTAGAAAGGCATTTTATTTCTAAAATAATTCAGCTTGTTGCAGCATGCCCTGTGTCTCCAGTCTCCACAACAGCAAGTTGGCCAACAAGTGTAACTCTCCAACATGTCCTTTCTATTTCCAGGCCACGGAGGATCCTGCGTACTCTTATGCAGGACTCTGACCCCCATCCATCACTCTTAACACTTGTTCCACTCCGTCCTGGAGTCCTGACAGGAATATGTCCAGTCCAATATCCATTAAGTGAACACAGTCGGGCCGTATGAGGCCTGCTTTATCTCCTTCCAGTTGTCCGCCTCTGTCTCTTATAAATTTTGCCATCCAAATATTTATTAGCCGCCTTGTCCGTTCGATAGCCGTGATGTCTCGGGCACCTTGCCATACCGCGCTCGGCACAATCTCTGACTATTTTTGTGAAAAATTCTCTGAAGCGCTCAGTGTGTAGTTTCATTATTGCCATTAGTTATGCGCTCTTGTGATAACCTAGGTCGTTTCCCCCAGCCTGTATAACTAAGATGACCGGACCTCTTGCCTCTCTCCCTACCTTGATTACCTCCATTAGTACCTGTGGCCATTGCAGGCCTCTAATACCTCTCCAGTTCAAATATGTGTTATGAAACTCAAATTTCCTCCCGCCTGGGCAGACTGTCGCCCTTTTTTCTGCACAATATATATATATGAGTGGCCTATCACCCACACTGTTGGCTTAGCGTCACCTGTAAATGAAACAAACTATGTTAGGATAACAAGTCAGGTCTTATGTATCTCGCCAAACACGTGGATCGCCATCTCCCTATCCTCTGAACTTCCGTTTGTTACAGTCCTGCTCTTGCTGCTTCCGTGGCCGCGCCTATGCGGAATGAGTGTGTCCCATAATCTTTGGGGTGGTTCCCTGCCGATGTTATGCATTTATTAAATATAGCTTGGAACTGGTATCTTGATAATGGCGTTCCATCAATGTGTGATAGGAAGAAATTACTTTGTGATCTGATGGTTATATATGTTTTTACTATTGTTACCCGACTCAGCGTACCATTTGTGGGTTGTAGAAGTACCCAAGTGCCCCTGCCCGCTGGAACCGTTTTCGATTTGCGTATGCGTAGACGTATTGCATTATTGGCTATGACAACGTCCTGGTGTAATAAGCCTCCACTAGTGTTAATTTTGGATTGAAGGACTAATTCGCTTATGCATAGCGCCCCAAAGAAGGCGATCGCAAATACAGTAGACAGTAGTGTTGCTTCGAATTGTGAGTATCATGTTAATGGTGTTAGGGATATGATGTGAGAAATCAGTTTTAGTGACACGGGACGGGACGTCTACACTCCTGACTTGGCTGACCCCTTTTCCACCCTTTTATGGATTGTCTGATGATGAATCTCTTTGTCACATGTCCCCAATTCAGTAGTTGGAAGTGAAATGCTACTCCGGTCAGCCACCGCTGCGCTGACGCCCCTGATATGCCCCTCATCATTAGCTGGTGGAGAAATTCTATGGTGACTTGTAATCTGGCTTGTTCACATTGGTCAACCCGTCTGCCTGCTACTAGTCGTGTCCATTGTTCCCATGCCTTACCGTATGCTTGCCACATCGACGGGGCAACTGACGCTCTGATTAATGGCATCAACTATTCTCCACTAGATCCCATAGGGAGGCTGGGCAACTGTTGCCCGATGGGTGGGCGTTGGGGAGGAGCTCTGTGAAAATCTGCCAATTGAATTGTGATAAAGCGTTAGCAGCAGCGTTAGACCCCTCAGCATCGTGGCTAGCGCAGACCCATACATTGTGTTTTAGGCACAGGAATGCTAGCCGGCGTAGTAGGCCTAGCACTGGGAGAGACGATGATGCCATATTATTAATGAAGTGCGCTAGGCTGGTGTTTTTTGCTATGAAGAGTATATTTTTGTTAGCCAGTCGCGCGGCCCATATTTCTATTGCTACCACTATTGGAAACAGTTCCAGGACTGTCTGTTTTTTTGTCAGCACTTGTTCTGCCCAATACGGAGGCCATAAGCTTGTGCACCATTAGTTATTTAGTATCGCTGCATATCCGCCTGATTCTGCCGCCCCGGTGAATAATCTTAGTTGAATGTTGTACTGTTCTGCTGACATAAATAACGTGTGACCGTTGAATGATTGTAAGAAGGTTTCCCACACCTCTAAGTCTGCCCGTAGCTGCCTGCTGATTCTGATTGTATGACTCGGTTTAGATGCCCCTTTTGTTGCGGGCGATAAATGAAGAGAAAAAACCCTTCCGACTGGCATCACCCGGCTCGCAAACACGAGGAGACCTAGTAATACTTGCATCTGCTGTAGTGTTACTTTCCATACTGCGCAAAAAACCTAGATCAGGTGTAATGTTTTGGTATTTTTTCCCATGGGAGGCGGAACAGCATTGCTTTGGTGTCGATTTCGATGCCTAAGAACGATTTTTTTTAGTTGTGGGGCCTATGTTTTTGGTTGGGCATAATGGGACTCCAAGCCGACGGGAGATGTTTGTGAATTCGTTGAGTAAGGGGCAGCAAAAGTGGATGACCAATCGCCACGTGGCAGAAAAAGAAAGGAAAAAATCAGCTCACCCACCTAGAAGATCAATAGCACGGAGCCAGGAGTGCTACCAGACGAACATGAGGAACCAGGAAGATCCAGCTGAACAAATCTTCTAAAATCCACTTTTTATTGGGTCATACAAAAAATATTTTAAAAGTCCACCTTGGAGAAGAACAGCAAACGCGTTTCGAACTAAAGGTTCTTAATCATTGCATAGCAAAAAAACAGCAAGTGGTATTTATATGTCATGTCCTGCTATGCACCTGTTCAAGGCTGAGTTAATCAGAAATTTAAACACACATACCATGTTAAAATCGTATAGCATAGAAACAATGCATATACATGTAAATAATCCAAAAGAAAAAGAAAAGAAGAAAAAAGGAACATATATATAATAATAATAATCTATAAATGATCACTCATAATGATACATCAAATCATGTCTGATGTTTAAACCTGCTGGTACACGTGTATTTAAAGTATAAATCCACAAACTTTCTCTATTAAGGAGCTTTCTCCTATAATCATCCACCAAATCTCCACCAATCGCCACGGCCCACGGAGGGGCCACCACAGTCAGTGAATCATTCCTTATTTAGTATAGAGTCTACCAATACTTTGGGCGTATTAGCCCAGCTGTGAAGCAAGCTGCACCGCCTGTGTATCTAATAATAATTTTTAACTGCATCTAGCCTAGGCAGACTGTGGGGACCCCCAACCAAACCCAGACGCTCTGCTTCTAACCCAGCCAATCATTTGATAGTATTGCTAGTAGCAGAGTTGCATGGGCTCTGAACCTTGCATAGCCTGTGCATTTTTTCAGATCGATAAGGATGACCCAACTCGTGTTATCTGTAACATTTGTCACCAAAAGCTAAGTAGAGGCCAAAAAATCCATAGTTTGAGTACTTCATGCATGAACCGTCACATGGATATGAAGCATAAGTTGCAGTGCAAAGCTCACTTTGCTACAATGCGGCCTAGCGGGCCGGGACAACCACCATCTGCCCCACCTGTGTCATTCTGGGGAGACTAAAAGCTTGAGTATTTTGGAAAATCACCTCACCAACCATTTTAAGCAACTCTGGGACAATTGATGCCACTTAAGTGGTGTCTGTGCCACAGTTTTGGGAAAAAATGGAGACTCTTTTTGGAGTCCCCTTGCTGTGTTTTACATGACGTTGCCATCGTCAATTCCAGGTGGGTCGGGTCTCCCCCCCCCCTTTTAACCGTAAGAAACTACATACACTATGGCTTGGGGTAACACAGATGGTTGAGTCTGAAGAGCTGTTTACTCATACTATAGCCTGGGAATCAGAGGTCTGCTCCAAAGCTTCAGTGTCTGCTAGTCAGCGGAGTAGCCACCGCCTGTAGATCTAATTACAATTTTTTTTTTCAAATTCAAGTTTTTTTTATTTTTGTGTTGAAAAAGTACAAGAAAATACAATATACATAGTAAAAGGGGTAGTATAACTATAAATCTATGCATAACGACAGTACATTGGGGGGTACAGGGAGGGTTTTCCATCAATATCCAGATCAAGCATGTATTTTTCCATATGAAAGATAGAGAGAGAGGGAGCGGACCACGGCAGACCACCAATCAATAGAGTGCGATTATGATCATTGTTGTGCCGACATCACGGTTAACTTTAGTTGGGGGCTAGATGGTAGGCGTCAGAGTTTTGCAAATCAATCCAATCCCTCCAAATCATACAGTATCTATCAACATCAGCCGGTGAGATGGCAATCAGATGCTCCATCCCATTACGGAGGGAGTTCTCCGCAAACCATTCATCCACAGTGGGTGGGTCTCTGCTTTTCCAGTGTCGTTGAATGACATTCTTATCCGCCTGTATTAGGTAGCCTAATGATGACCTTTTATAACTACGTTTACTTATTGGTAACATTGATAAAAGGAGGGCTTCTGGCGTATTAGGGATAGTCAAACCAGTTATTTTCTCAATCATGGGAACCACCTTTGCCCAAAATGCATTTATTATAGGGCATGCCCACCATATGTGTGACATTGTCCCTTCCCCCTCCCCACATCTCCAACATCTATCTGAGACCACTGGATACCATCTATGAAGGACTGGTGGTACCCGGTACCATCTAGAGATAATTTTGAAGGAGGTTTCCTGAGCTTTGGACCCTATTGAGGTTTTATGTGTTAGGAAGAAATATTTATCCCATTGTGAGTCAGAGAAGGACTTCCCCAGTTCCCTCTCCCATGCACCGCAGAATCCTGGCCTATTGTCAGTTACCTGGGCAATGAGGAGATTATACAGTAGGGAGATGGAGTGTGTAGGGGGTGACAATGATAGGCTCAATTTTTCAAAGTTTGTGAGATCTCTATGAAGATGTGTGCGCTTCTTCACAGTTGAATAGAAGTGTTGTAACTGGCTATATTCAAAATTAGCCTTCGGGGAAGTGGCTCTTCCCTGTAACAAGTCATTGAGGGGGAGCAGCAAAGTATTGGAGATGACATGAGAAAATAATATCGGATGGGATTTATTTGAACCGAGAAATCTATTTGCATATAGTCCTGGTGGGAAATCTGGATTATCTGAAATCGGGAGCAAGGGGCCCTGGGGGTCGATTGAGGATAAGCTTTTTTTTGGGGATCTCAAAGCCAAAAAAGTGGCATAAGTACTATATGACATGAGGCCAAGAGAGGGGACAATTAAATGGGCGCACTATGGGAGAGTGGTAAGAGCTTTAGGACAAATGGATTGAGCTATTTTGACCCACAATTTCCCCTCCGAATGATGGAAGAAGTCCAGGATTCTAACGTGTACTGCTGCCATGTAATACCTTCTACAATCCGGAAGGCTAAGGCCCCCCTTTTGTTTGTGTCTGATCAGAATGTCCCCCTGAATGCGTGGACGCCCACTTGCGCAGAGAAATCTGCAAAAGCTACTGCGTAGTCTTTTCCAAAAATTTGAGGGAATTACCACGGGAATGGTTTGGAAGAGGTATAAGAGTTTATGTAGGACGTTCATTTTTAGTATATTTATTCTGCCAAACCAGGAAAAATCCTTCACCGTCCAAGAAGTAAGATCTCTATGGAGTTGTTCAATAAAGGGCCCAAAATTAAGATAAAATAGACGGGAGAGGTCTCTATGAATACGAATTCCTAAGCATTTGATACCCTGTGAGGGCCAGGCAAAGGGAAAGTTGGACTGGATGGAATCCTGTATGGATTTGGGGAGGTAGACATTGAGGGCCTCAGACTTCGCTGCATTGATTTTAAAATTTGACCATGTACCAAAGTGATCTATTTCAGCCATAACAGCAGTGATGGATATATGTGGTTGAGTGATATATACTAGGACATCATCAGCAAATGCAGAGCACTTGTACTCGGTGCCTCCCACCTCAATCCCCCTAATATTGGGGTTATCGTGAATTGATGAGAGCACATGCGCCATCACTAGGATATATAAGAGAGGGGACAGAGGACATCCCTGCCTTGTCTCATTGGTGATTATGAAAGGTGATGATAATGTTCCATTTATCTTCAGCCTAGCTGACGGATTGCGATAAAGGGCCATGATTTTGGCTATAAAAGGGTCCCCTACCCCAAGCTTTTTAAGAGAATAATATATGGCGGGCAAGGAGACTCTATGGAATGCTTTCTCAGCATCCAACGAGAGTATCTAATTACAAATTTTTAACTGCATCTAGCCCAAGCAATACTTTGGGCCTAGTAGCAGTGTCTGCTAGTCAGCGGATTAACCCAGCTGTTAAGCAAGCTACACCACCTGTAGTTTGGACACTTAATTTTTTCAAAGGAAATGCTTCGGGCCCCCGGGACACTCAGTGAAGAGCATCGGGGAGGCACCCCTAGGCACAGGGGCTGGGACTGGCGGTAGGACGCCTTGCGGTGGACCGCCAAGCTCAATCCTTATAAAAGCTTTTTAACTACAGCAGCTTTAGTAGACGCTACTGGAGCTGGAATTACCGCGGTTGCCGGCATGAGACTTGCCCTTCAATAGATCCTTGTAAAAGGATTTAAAGTGTACTCATTCAAATTAGAGAGACAATTTAAATTAAAAAGCTTAGACCTGCCTCCACCGCAGGGGGGCTCGCTCGACCCACCAGCGGACAGGCACCAGTATTGGGAGAGGGGGGCTGGCCGTCAGGGTCCACCGCGGCTCTGGCACAAACCCGGCGACACGGAGGTCGCACGGGCAGGAACGGATTGGTCGTGTCGGCTTCGCACTTTTTTGGTTTTAGAAGGGCATGACATGCCTATATCTGTGTCTCCCCCTCCTTTTACTCCTCCACCTCTTTTCTTTTCGCATGACTATATGTACTTGTCACTTTTTCATGTGTTAGTTGTGTCTTATGAGCAGTTTGTCAGCTTTTGGACACCTTTGAAGTGTTTTCTATGTGTTTTCTATGTTCTATGTGTTTCTATGTGTTTTTGTTTGCCTGCCATTGGTTTTAACGGTGTTCGAAGGTGTTCGACGAACAGTTCGGCGAACATACGGGTGTTCAACCGAACCGAACTCGAACACTGCGGGGGGTGGCTCAACACTACTTCAGAGACTCCAAGCTGAACAAATTAACCGCTGCACTGCTGACAAAAACCTGCTCCGTTTAATATGAGGGAAAAGTGATTCCGATCAGTGCAGGAGTACGTGAAATCAGATGCTGCGGTCTTCTGGCTCCTCGGTTGCTATAAACCCATGACACAATGTGCATCACACGTACCTGTGTGACTGGCGCCCTATGCTAGCCTCATCTCTGTGCCAGTGATAGCAGTGTACTGGTAATCATACTACTTAAATGCCACTGTCAATGATTGACAAAGACATTTACATTGTTAAACAGCAGTGATAGAGGTAAGCGCGGTTCGCTGCTGTTACAAGCAGATGTTGGCTGTGTATTATAACTGTTATCTGTATAGAGCGGGCATCCTGACTATGACATATAGTTACATCAGGGTGCGCAAAGGGGTCATGCAAAGTGTAGACCTTAGTAAACTGTTTTAATGTTTGGATGTTTAATTAATAAAAACAATAGGAAAAAAATAAGCCATGTCTTTACATAGATTTATATCACATTTAATACACGTGCTGTAGTTTTGTAGCTTTACTGGTTATCCTTCACATTTGCAATCTTCTATTGGATGTTCTTTGAAGAAAATGAAAGGTGATGACCGCAGAGCCTTTTTGGTATGTGCCCTTTTAAGTAGTGTGGTCCTAAGTAAGTATAATTGGGCTGTTAAGGAATTTGGTGTCTCTGGTCAATGTTCCAGATCACTTTCCATGTCATGGCTTACATCATCTAAGCCATTTGATAACTTAACAGCCTTTTCATAACTACTTTGAACACATATATTTTATTTAGTACTGACGATATATTTGTACTGGTTTTTCTTATCTATTGCTTTTCTTGTTTCTTTAGGCCTATCTTTCTCCAGTTCTTAAAGCCCTTATTTATCTTTATGTGAGGTCTGATCAGGTTCTCTGTCAATTGAAAGTCCTGTATTTTATATTGATCAGTCGTATTCAATGGGGATATTTGGTCTTTAAAAAAAAAAACACATCATTGATTAATAAAAGTAAAAATGTATACCCACCTTCTAATTTAGAGATGTTCCACAATGATAACTGGCTGCAGCTGTCATATTACTGGAATTAAAGGGGTGGACCGAAGGCAAAGTAATTTTCATTCTTAATCCCTATCTGTTTGATGGCATAATCTAAACTATTTTCTAATATACTTGCATTAAAAATTATGTATCTGTTAGAACCCTCCTGTTTGTTTTTTCCATCTTGTGTTTTGCGGTCACGTGACCATCTGCCTTTATATTCCAGCTCCGCCCTTTTGGCCGTGCTGGACTTCAGTGTTTGACTGTTTCTCTAGCCAGATGCCTTTCTCTGTCAGTTCGCTTGGTCCTTCTGGGACCTCTAGTACCTTTTTGTCAGTTTGTCTTTTTGTGTTCTGCAACAACTTTTCTGTTTAGGAGGTGTCCCATTTTTGTCCCAGTCCTTAGTTCTTTTAGGGACCCCTCCCCTTATGCTATAGGTCTTCGTTCAGACTAGCCGAGGACTAAGGTGGGTCTGTTCGCTAGGAACAGTCAGCCCTCTACATCGTAGGGATTCAGCTTAGTCTTATTGTAGGGACAGCTTTCCCCTATCTTTCCTTAGTACTTGTTGCAGATCATAACAGTAAATCCAGCCCAAAAAACTAAAAGGAAAGAAATTCGGGGATCAGTATGGTTTCCATCCAGGATTTGGCTCAACGCTTGCAGGGATTGTCTGTGGAGGTGGCCGAGCTACAGCAACACGTGAGTAGCTGATCTGGAGCGCATTTTGTGTAACCCAAGGTAGGACTGCCGGATGTTTTTTATGGTAAACAGCAAGATTTTTTTTCCTTTAAAAATGCTTGTTTGTTATATTTTCATTTGAGACCAAGGTCCTCTGGGAATGAATCACAGCGCATTGGTTTTATTATGTCACTTTTGCGCAATGAACTACATGGGTGGGCCTTTTCTCTCCAACCTAATGATCCGTGTTTAAGGTCTGTAGAAGAATTTTTTTCTGCTATGGGGCTATTATATGACTATCATGATCGAATCTCATCTGCTGAGGCAGAACTCAGGCGTTTGAATCAGGGGTCAGGTGATGTTGAAAATTATTGCACACACTTCAGGAGATGGGCTTCAGAAGTCAAATGGAATGATCCTGTGCTGACATGTTTATTTCTTACTGGTCTGAGTGAAAGGGTTAAGGATTTGCTAATTATATTCCCCGCACCTGAGACTCTGCAGGATACCATGCAGTTAGCTGTTCGTGTGGACAGGAGACTGAGGTCCAGGGTGAATGAGGTAAAGACTCCTGTAATGTCAGGTCCTAGTCCCCTGAAAATCTGTTCTAATGGTGGAGAACCGATGGAGGTTGGGGCGATGTCACTCCACTCTCAGGAAAGAGACCGGAGGTTCGCTGAGGGATTGTCTTTATTGTGGTAAAACTGACAATTTGATTAAGTATTGTGAGCTTTGATTAAGTAAAGAGAAAAAAAAAGTCAGTTACGCCTGTATAGCTTGTTTACGCTCTGCAGGAGTATTTCTTTCTGGAAGTACTACTTTCCAGGAAAATTTGATTGAATTTCAGGTATTTGTGGATTGTGGTTCAACACTTAATGTGATTGATAAAGGGTTTTTGGAAAACCTTAAATTGAAATCCAAACCTTTGTCATCACCTATTTCTGTGATTACAATTGATAACACTCCCTTGAAATGTATTACTCACAAGGTTGCTGCATTTCCCCTCACTATCAATGGAGTTCACCAAGAAATTTTGGACTTGGTTGTATTAGATAATTTGCCCTCTCCGGTTGTTCTAAGATTGCCTTGGTTAAAACTGCACAATCCTTTGCTGGACTGGTCTACTAATGTGATTAAGTCTTGGAGTCCGAAGTGTTATGATAAATGTTGTAATGGTCGCATTGCGGCTGTGGAAAAAAGGGAATTACCTGTACCTATTCAAGATTTTTGGAGGGTTTTTTCAGAGGAGGAGTCGCAAGTTTTACCTCATAGGGATTATCATTGCGCCATTGAGTTTGTTACTGGAGCTACTCTTCCCAAGAGTCGCTGGTTTAATCTGACTATTCCTGAAAGAAAGGCCTTGGAGGAGTACATACAGACTAGTCTGGCTGCTGGTCACATTAGACCTTCTAAGTCGTCTGTGGCAGTTGGATTTTTCTTTGTTAAAAAAAAGAACGGAGGTTTACGTCCATGTCTGGATTTTCGTGAAATTAATAAGATTAACGTACGCAATTCCTACCTATTGCCGTTAATTCCTGACTTGTTTAACCAGTTGGTGGGGGCCAAGTGGTTCTCTAAAATTGATCTCCGGGGGGCATACAATTTGTTACGAGTGAAGAAGGGTTATGAATGGAAAACTACTTTTAACACTCCGGTAGGTCATTTTGAGAATCTGGTGATGCCTTTTGGTCTTATCAATGCACCTGCATTTTTTCAGAACCTTATTAATAACATCCTGAGACCTTTGATTGGTAAGAATGAGGTTGTGTATTTGGATGACATTTAGATTTTTTCACCAGATTTAGAGTCCCATTGGCAGAGTGTACGTGAAGTTTTGCAGTTATTGAGTGATAATTCACTCTTTGCTAAGCTGGAGAAATGTGAGTTCGCTGTGCAGAAAATTAGTTTTTTGGGCTACATTGTCTCCAGCGAGGGCTTTGAGATGGACCCGGTGAAGGTTCAGGCTGTGCAGGAATGGCCTAGGCCTATTGGTTTGAAATCTATCCAGAGATTTTTGGGTTTTGCCAATTATTACAGGAAATTCATTAAGAATTTTTCTATAATTGTTAAGCCTCTGACCGATCTCACCAGGAAAGATGCGAATACAGTCCAGTGGACTACTGAGGCCATTGAAGCGTTTGAGTATCTCAAAGAGAGGTTCAGTTCTGTCCTTATCCTTATGCAGCCTGATGAGACCAAGCCTTTTTTGGTTGAGGTCGATGCTTCATCGGTGGGGGTCGGAGCAGTTTTGTCTCAGGAGAACAAGGATGGAGTACATCCTTGTGCCTTCTTTTCGAAAAAATATTCGGAAACTGAACTGAATTATGAAGTTGGAAATCGAGAGTTGCTGGCTATTAAACTCGCGCTTGAACATTGGCGTCATTTTTGGAAGGCGCTAGATTTCCTATTCAGGTTTTCACAGATCATAAGAATTTGATATATCTGGATACTGCCAAGTGCTTGAATGCCCGTCAAGCTAGGTGGGCACTTTTTTTTTTCTCGGTTTCATTTTTCTGTTACCTATATCCCTGGTACTAAGAATGTTAAAGCCAATGTTTTATCTCGCAGCTTCTCTCCTACGGTCGGTGCCGAGGAGGAGGAGAGCATTTTACAGAAAGGAGTTGTGGTGGCGGCATTGGACTCCGTTTTGGAGAATGGGATTCTGAAAGCTCAAGATGATGCTCCATCTAACACTCCCCATGGGAGGTTGTTCGTGCCTAGAGCGTTTAGGAGAGATTTGTTTGTGGAGTGTCATGAGTCTCGGTTGGCAGGTCATCCAGGAATTTCGGAGACTAAGAGACTTATCAGTCGCAGTTTTTGGTGGCCCGGATGGCAGAAGAAAGTCATCAAGTGGGTGCGTCAGTGTACTGTGTGTGCTAAGTCAAAGGCTTCACATACTCCTGCTGCGGGGTTGCTTTTCCCTCTGGAGGTTCCTAGTGCGCCTTGGACGCATCTCACAATGGATTTTATTACTAATCTTCCTGGGTCCGAGGGGGTTTTACTGTCATCTGGGTGATCGTGGACCATTTTAGTAAGATGTGTCATTTGTTTCCATTCATTAAGGAGGAGGTTGGGAGTCCATTTGTCATTTTCATATGGTTATCATCCTGAGTCTAATGGACAGACTGAAAGAAAGAACCAGGATGTTGAACAGTTTTTGTGTTGTTTTGTGGCAGACAATCAAGAGGTGTGGTCTGAGTTTCTGCCTCTATCAGAATTTGCTCTAAACAATCATACATCCTCCTCTGCTGGGTGTTCTCTTTTTTTTTTTTGTACTGGGAGTCATCCGTCTTTTGGTTCGTTCTCCAAATTGGGGTCGGAGGTGCCGGAGGAGGAGAATTTTTCCCGTGATTTGGAGAGAGTTTGGACTAATGTACGTTGCAACTTTCAAGATGCTAACAAGAAGTCCAAGAAGTATTTTGACAGGAAACGTAAGGAGGTTTTGTTTACTGCGGGTGACATGGTTTGGTTGTCCTCAAAGAACCTGCGGATGAGGATTCCCTCTAAAAAACTGGGTCCTAAGTTTGTGGGTCCATTTAAAGTGCTTCAGGTTTTAACCCGTCTGCTGTTAGGTTGGATGTCCCTACTTCCTGGAAGATTAATCCTGTGTTTCATGTTTCCTTGTTGAAAAAGGCTGATGTATCAGATAGGGACGCCGCTGTCACAGTTCCTCCTGTGGTGGAAGACGGCAAATATGAAATTTCTCGTATCTTGAATTCTAGATGGCATAGAGGGAGATTACAGTATCTTGTCTCCTGGAAGGGTTTCGGTCCCGAAGACAACTCCTGAGTAAGGACGGATGATGTCTCTGCTCCTAGGCTTGTTAAAGCTTTCCACAAGAGGTTTCCGGATAGGCCTGGGCCTGGAGGATCCGGAGGATCTTCATAAAAGAAGGGGTACTGTTAGAACCCTTCTGTTTGTTTTTTCCATTTTGTGTTTTGCGGTCACGTGACCATCTGCCTTTATATTCCAGCTCCGCCCTTTTGGCTGTGCTGGACTTCAGTGTTTGACTGTTTCTCTAGCCAGGTGCTTCGGTGCCTTTCTCTGTCAGTTCGCTTGGTTCTTCTGGGACCTCTAGTACCTTTTTGTCAGTTTGTCTTTTTGTGTTCTGCAACAGCTTCTCTGTTTAGGAGGTGTCCCATTTTTGTCCCAGTCCTTAGTTCTTTTAGGGACCCCTCCCCTTATGCTATAGGTCTTCGTTCAGACTAGCGGAGGACTAAGGCGGGTCTGTTCGCTAGGAACAGTCAGCCCTCTACATCATAGGGATTCAGCTTAGCCTTACTTTAGGGACAGCTTTCCCCTATCTTTCCTTAGTACTTGTTGCAGATCATAACAGTATCCTTCCCTAAATACTGTAACTGCTTTACTATTTTTTCCCTACTTCCTTTTTGATGACTCTTCATTTGAGAATTCCAGTGCATTCCAGGATGGTCAAATGAAGCATAATCAGTAGTGTTGAGCGAGCATGCTCGACACTGCTCGGTACTCGCCCGAGCATCTCACTACTCGGGATGTTCGGCGAGCACCGAGCATTTCCGGGTTACTCGGGCGGGAGCTCGGGTCTCCGCCCTGCACGTTTGGCGCTCTTTACAGAGCCAATGAACATGCAGGGATTGCCAGCCAGTCACTGTAATGCCGCAGCCATGTTGTTTGTGGGCATTACAGTGATTGGCTGGCCGCACAGCGTCACCTCGAGTATTTAAAACCGGGCGCCGCCATCTTGGACACAGTCGCTCCGGATCAGACAGTGTAGGGAGAGTGCTGCTGAGCTAGGGAGAGATTTATACTGCGAAATAGTTAGTGTAGGGTATCTAAAGCCTGCCAAATCAAACAAACAGTCCTTCTCAGGACTAATATCCATCCCAGATATCAGGCAGGCAGGCTGTATAGGAGACTCAGTGGTTATACCAACAAACACTGCATTACAGTCATGTGTGCTCCTGCTGGTCAAATTGCTAGACTTATCCCCAGGTCTCAGGGGCCAGGAAAAATCCTTTTTTTTTCATCGAAATCCTGTTGTTTTTTTTTCCTCAGTCAGACTGTACAAATACGTGTCTTATTAACCTTTTGGTATCCCCCCCCCCAAAAAAAAAAAAAAATTTAGTTTGTTTGTGAGTGTTCAGACACAAATATATCTGTTTAACCGGTTCCCGACCGCCCACTGTAGATAAACGTCAGCGCTTGCTGGGCTCTGTGCAGCGCCGGCCTTTTAATAACGGTGGGTGGTCTCGCAGCGCTCAGGACCCCCAGCATTAGCTCTGACAGGGGACATCATCGGGACCTGATTGGATCAGGTCCCAGTGATGTTAACCCTTTGCTATGTTCTATATGCTGCGATCTATAGTGATCGCGGCATATAGAAGATAGAAGGAGGAGAGGGGGTCGTCTTACTTACCTCTCCGACGACCCCTGATAGCTTCCAGGACCTGGGGTTGCTATGGCAGCTGGAGGTCACATGACCACCTCCAGCTCTACCATATATGGTGTCCTGCCTGGCTCAGCCTGCAGCTGAAGCCAGGCAGGAGACTGACTGTGAAACAGTCAGCGAAGATCTCATGTAATGTAATACATGTCTATTACATTACATGAGATCAGTGATCAGAAAAATAAAAATTAATGTCCCATACAGGGACTAAGTAAAAATGTAAAAAAAAGTAAAAAAAAAGTTTTTAAACTGTTAAAAAAAAAAATCACAAAATAAATAAAAATAAATAAATAAAATATTAAACCAATAAATCCGTATATTTTTACAAAACCAAAAAAGTACACATATTTGGTATCGCCGCGTCCGAAACAACCCGAGCTATAAAACTGTCACACTAATTAACTCCTTCTGTGCACACCGTAATAAAAATAAATAAAAAACGGAGCTAAAAAATATGCTTTTTCATCATATCTCCAAACAAAAAGTGGAAAAAAATGCGATCAAAAAACAAAATAGAAATAAAAATGGTACCGCTGAAAACATCATCTTGTTCCGCAAAAAAAAAGCTGCCATACAGCTCCATCAGCCGAAAAATAAAAAAGTTATAGCGTTCAGAATAAAGCAATGCAAAAAAAATATTTTTTTCTATAAAATTGTTTTATTGTGTAAAAGTGCCAAAACATAAAAAAAAAATACAGCAAGTGTAGTATCGCTATAAACGTACTGACCCGAAGAATAACGCTGCCTGATCACTTTTACCACACGCAGAACGGCTTAAAAAAAGGCCTCAAAAAACAATTCCTGAATTGTTTGTTTATGTTAATTTTACCTCCCAAAAAACGGAATAGAAAGCGATCAAAAAATGTCACGTACCCAAAAATGGTACCAATAAAAATGTCAACTCGTCCCGCAAAAAACAAGCCATCACATGACTCTGTCGGCCGAAATATGGAAAAATTATAGCTCTCAAAATATGGTGATCCAAAAACTAGATTTTGCAAAAAAAAGCGTCTTTTAGTGTGTGACAGCTGTCAGTCATAAAAACCCGATATAAATCTGGTATCTCTGTAATCGCACCGACCCGAAGAATAAAGTAATCTAATCAGTTATATCACACTAGGAATGGCGTAAAAAATAAATAAAACCAATTTTTCACCAGCTACTGATTTGTTTATTATGTCTCCCAAAGATCGCAGTAAGGCTCTGCTCACATTTATCCTGTGCTCTGCGCTAAGCGCTTACACCAGAGTTTCCGTGTAAATCTCTGAAATACGTGATTCAGACGGAACCCATGATGGAAGATTCCCTGTAATGAGGCTGATATAGGCCACTGTGGATGCCGTCTGGCCTGTGATCCCACGGTGTCATTTGTTTTAGGCGTGCATAAAAGTGCGGTTGGCCACAGTTTTGTGCACTTCAGAAAAAAAGGACACCGCTAAACAGAGGCCAGACGGAGTCCAGCGTAACTCTGCTGCCTCATTACAGTGAATGGATCCCGCAGGGGTTTCATCTGAATTACATCACTTGGAAATTTAGATGGAAACCCCGATGTAAGTGCTCAGCCTCGAGCGCCGGATAAATGTTACGTAAAATGTTCCCAATAAAAGCTTCAACTCAGTCCTCAAAAAAAGCTAGTCCCCACTCAGGTCCGTCATCTGTTAAAAATATAAGGGACTTCCAAGTTACTGGTAGCAGAAAGGCTCTGGAAAAGCGAAATGGCCCTTGCCCCCCAAAAGAAATTCAGAACATTTTGTGCTCCCAAATCCAAATGCCTATTCTACAATAATTTGGTCTCCAATTGTCAAATAGCACTCCGTCCCCCCCAGATCTCGCCGTATGGCTGAGCGGTACGATACAGCCACATATGGGGTATTGCCACTTTTAGAAGAAATTGTGTGACACATTTCGGCACCATTTTTACCCATTGCCCTGTGTGAAAATGTAAAATCTGAGGGTAAAACATTTTTTCTGGTAAAAATATAATTATGCTTTTTTTCACTGCCCAATGGTATAAATTAAAAAATTAAAAAATACTCACTACTTCCCTAGATGAATTCCTTGAGAGGTGTAGTTTACAAAATGGGGTCACTTGTGGGGGATTCTGCTGTTTCGTCATGTCAGCGACTCTTCAAATGTGACATGGTGTCTGCTGCCTATCCCAGCCAACATAGCGCTCCTTTCTCTTCCGAACCCTGCCGTACACCAAAGCAGTGGTTTTCCCCCACATATGGGGTATCGGCGTACTCAGGAGAAATTGCACAACAAATTTCATGGTGCAATTTTTCCTGTTACCCTTATGATAATACAAAATTAGGGAATGAAAAACATTTTTTGTGGGAAAAATGTGAAAATTTTATTTTTACGGCTCAATATTATAAACTTCTGTGAAGCAGCTGGGGGTGCAAGGTGCTCACCACACATCTAGATAAGTTCCTTAAGGGGTCTAGTTTCCAAAATGTTGGCACTTGTGGGGGGTTTCCACTGTTTAGGCACATTAGGGGCTCCCCAAATGCAACATGGCATCCGCTAATTATTCAAACAAATTTTACATTCAAAAAGTCAAATGGCGCTCCTTCCCTTTCAAACCCTGCCATGCACCCAAACAGTAATTTGCCTCCACATATGGGGTATCGGCGTGTTCAGGAGAAATTGCACAACAAATTTCATGGTGCAATTTATCCTATTACCCTTATGATAATGCAAAATTAAGGGATGAAAAACGGTTTTGTGGGAAAAATGTGAAAATTTTATTTTTACAGCTCAATATTATAAACTTCTGTGAAGCACCTGGGGGTTCAAGGTGCTCACCACACATCTAGATAAGTTCCCTAAGGGGTCTAGTTTCCAAAATGTTGTCACTTATGGGGGGTTTCCACTGTTTAGGCACATCAGGAGCTCTCCAAACGCAACATGGAGTCTGCTAATTATTCAGACAAATTTTACATTCAAAAAGTCTAATGGCGCTCCTTCCCTTCCGAACCCTGCAGTGCGCCCAAACAGTGGTTTTCCCTCACATATGGGGTATCAGCACGCTCAAGAGAAATTGCACAAAAATATTTGGGGTCCATTTTTTCCTGTTACCCCTGTGAAAATAAAAAAAAATTGGGTCTAAAGTAACATTTTTGTGAAAAAAGTTAAATGTTAATTTTTTTCTTCCACATTCCAAAAATTCCTGTGAAGCACCTGAAGGTTCTTGAATGTGGTTTTGAGCACCTTGAGGGGTGCAGTTTTTAGAATGGTGTCACTTTTGGGTATTTTCTGTCATAAAGACCCCTCAAAGTGACTTCAAATATGATGTGGTCCCTAAAAAAATGTTTTTGTAAATTTTGTTGGAAAAATGAGAAATCGCTGGTCAACTTTTAACCCTTATAGCTCCCTAACAAAAAAAATTTTGGTTCCAAAATTGTGCTGATGTAAAGTAGACATGTGGGAAATGTTATTTATTAACTATTTTGTGTGACATATCTCTCTGATTTAAGGGCATGAAAATTCAAAGTTTGAAAATTTCAAAATTTTCAAAATTTTCACCAAATTTCCGATTTTTTCACAAATAAACGCAAGATATATCGAAGAAATTTTACCACTATCATGAAGTACAATATGTCATGAAAAAAACAATCTCAGAATCAGGGGAATACGTTGAAGCGTTCCAGAGTAATTACTTCATAAAGTGACAGTGGTCAGAATTGAAAAAATTGGCCCGGTCACGAAGGCAAAAACAGGCTCTGGTGCGAAGTGGTTAAAAGAGTCTGGTGTAGGCCAGATAGCTAGAACTGTGTTTTTCCTCTTCCACTGTTCAAATCTGGGTGTTATCAACCTGCTTCCCTTTTTTCCATAAGAAAAAACAGTTTGAGTGTGTCGCTGACTGTTCAGACACAAATATATCTATTAAAACAAGTCTGGTATACACCAGGAGATTATAACTGTGGTTTTGCAGTTCCACGGTTCAAAACACTGTATTATCCACTTTTTTGTCTTTCTTCCATAAAAAAAAAAACATTTTCAGTGTCTCGTTGACTGTTCAGACACCAATATGTCTGTTTAAAAGATTCTGGTGTAGGCCAGAGAAATAGAACTGTGGTTTTCCTCTTCCACGGTTCAAATCTGGGTGTTATCAACCCGCTTGCCTTTTTTCCATAAAAAAAAACAGTTTGAGTATGTCGCTGACTGTTCAGACACAAATATATCTATTAAAACAAGTCTGGTATACACCAGGAAATTATAACTGTGGTTTTGCAGTTTCATGGTTCAAATCTCTGTATTATCCACTTTTTTGTCTTTTTTCCATAAAAAAAAACATTTTCAATGTCTCGCTGACACCAATATATCTGTTTAAAAGATTCTGGTGTAGACCAGAGAAATAGAACTGTGGTTTTCCTCTTCCACGGTTCTAACCTCCTTTTTATTACCCTTTTGCCATTGATAGTGCGAGTGTAAGCTATTTTACTTCATTTACAAAGGGCAAGGTGCGTGGCAAGGGACGTGGAACTGGACGTTCTGGTGATGGTGCGTGCAGAGGACGGGGCCGTGGTCAAGGTGAAAATGTGTCACAACCAACAGCCACATCTTCTCACTCCCAGTTCTTGACCGAATTACTAGGGAAGCACACAACAGCACCACTATTGCAAACTGATCAGTGTGAACAGGTTATTAATTGGATAGCAGATAATACTTCCAGTCACCTGGGCACCACCACCTCCGGTCTGTCTTCCACACGGTCAAGTGTTAGTAGCCGTGAGTCTCGACTGCATACTCCTCCTCACCCTGATGCTCCTTCCTCCCACCATGCCGAGTGTCGTCAGACAGCAACTGATCCCACAGTTGGACACTCTGAAGAGCTGTTCACTGGTCCATTTCCATATTTGGGCCCCTCGCCTGCTCCGCTTGAAGTGGTGGAAGAGGAGATCCCATGTAGCGATGGCCAAATATTTGAACAGCCACGGCCACAGCAAGGCGACGCTGGCATTTTGTCATAAGAGGTGGACGATGACGAGACACAATTGCCACGAAGTGAGGAGGAGGATCGTGGTGCGGAAGAGGAGGAGGTGGTGGATGATCTACTAACTGACCCAACGTGGCAGGAGGACACGCAGAGCTATGCCAGCAGCACACAGGGGGAGGGAGGCAGAGTACCCCAACAGGCAGGAAGAAGCAGTGTGGTGGCCGCAGACAGAATTCTGGCAACCGTTCCCCGTAACACCAACACGAGGGACGTTGCCAGTACAACCGGTAGGTCTTCCAGAGTCTGGATTTTTTTTAAAGACTCTGCTGATAACCCCAAAAAGGCCATTTGTACCACCTGCCATGCCAGCATCAGCAGGGGTGACAAAACTACCAGCCTGACCACCACCAGCATGATCAGGCACATGTCAGCAAAGCACCCAACTTTGTGGGGCGAACTCCAGGGTCCATGACAAGTGTCAGCCGGTGTCACTACTGCTTCTCTCGCTGTTGTGCGTGTAAGAGAACCCCCTGTTGTGCGTGCAAGGCAATCCCCTGTCCATATTGCATGCAAAGATGCCCCCTCCTCTCAGTCTTCACTTGTTATGGCAGTTTCTCAAGAAACAGCATCAACGTCCATGTCCCACCGCAATTGTCCATATCCCAGACCTTTGAACGAAAGCGCAAATTCACAGCCAACGCCCCACAGGCCACAGTCCTAAATTCGCACATTTCACGACTGCTTGCGTTGGAAATGCTGCCTTTTAGGCTGGTGGAGACGGAATCCTTCCGCAACCTTATGGCGGTGGCCGTCCCTCGGTACTCGGTCCCCAGTCGACACTATTTTGCCCGGTATGCCATCCCCGCACTACACAAGCACGTGTCCCAAAACATCTGCCGTGCCCTCAACAACGCAGTTACTGGGAGAGTCCACCTGACAACGGACACGTGGACAAGTGCTTGTGGCCAGGGACGGTACATCTCCCTGACGGCACACTGGGTAAACATAGTGGAATCCGGGACCCAGTCGGACCTTGGGACGGAACACATCCTCCCCACACCGAGGATTGCGGGCCCTATGTCAGTCAGAGTTGCCCCCACAGTGTTCAGGTCCTGCGCATCATCCTCCTCCTCCTCCTCATGTTCAGCCTCCATCTCAGATATCACCACATCAGTTACAAGCTGGAAGCACTGCCTCAGCCAAGCGGCAACAGGCTGTGCTGAAACTCATAAGCTTAGGTGATAAACCTCACACTGCTTGTGAGTTGTGGACAGCTGTGAAAGAGCAGGCAGATCTGTGGCTGAGACCGCTGAACCTACATCCAGGCATGGTCGTGTGTGACAATGGCCGTAACCTGGTGGGGGCTCTGAGGCGAGGCTAGATCACACACGTACCATGCCTGGCTCATGTACTTAACCTCGTGGTTCAGCGGTTTCTTAAATCGTACCCCGAGTTGCCAGATCTGCTCCTCAAAGTACACCGCCTGTCAGCTCATTTTCGCAAGTCGGCTACAGCTTCCGCCGCCCTTACTGTGTTGCAGCAGCGTTTGCAGCTTGCGGCACACTGACTGGTGTGTGATGTCCCCACACGTTGGAACTCTACCCTCCACATGTTGCAAAGGATTTGTGAGCAGAAAAGAGCAGTTGTGGAGTACCAGCAGCAACAAGGCCGTCGATATTCAGGTCAGACTCCACACATAAGACCTCAGGAGTGGACCTGGATGTCTGACATATGGACCATCCTGACAAACTTTGAGGAGTCCACCAAGATGGTGAGTGGTGATGAAGCTGTCATTAGCATCAGCATCCCACTTGTCTGTCTTTTGCAACGCTCTCTGCAGAGAATTAAAGAGGAGGCATTGCAGCCAGAGTATGATGAGATGGATCAAGAAGCCGTAGCGGGCGTTTACACACAGCCCAGCCTCATCTCAACGTGCATTGGGGGACAATGAGGGAGAGGAGGATGAGGAGTAGGAGGAGGAAGAACAGGAGCTGGTATCATGCGCTGTAGACATTAGTACCTGTCATACCGTCGGTTCAGCGTGGGTGGCCTGAGGACAGGGGGGAGGAGGAGGAGGAGAGCATGGTCAGTTGTCATCTTGGTGAGGACATGGAAATCTTGCCCGTTACCAGTCTGGCACGCATGGCTGACTTTATGTTACGCTGCCTTAATCGTGACCCTCGCGTTGTCAAAATGTTGGGTGACACTCATTACTGGTTGTTGACACTTTTAGACCCCCGCTACAAGGAGAACTTTCACTCTCTTATTCCTGAGGTGGAGAGGTCTATAAAAATGGGGCAGTACCAGAAGGCCCTTTCTGCAGAACTGTTAAAAAAATTCCCATCTGAACACGCTAGCGGCAGAGGTCACAGTTCGTTGACCAACCAAGGCGTACAGGCGAGTGAGACGCAACTCCAATCCAGCAGAGGCAGGGAACACTGTCAACGTTCTGGGACAGTTTTCTGAGACCCGCCCAGCTTACAGGCCCTGAGGCATGTGGTACTCTCAGAAGGAGTGGAAAGTTTCAAAAGATGGTGAGGGAGTACCTTGCCGACCGTACCAGCATCCTCCGTGATTCCTCTGGACACTTGGAATGAACTCGCTCTGTATGCCTTGGAAGTCCTGGCCTGCCCTGCTGCTAGCGTGTTATCGGAGCGTGTTTTTAGTGCCGCTGGGGGAATTATAACTGATAAGCACACTCACCTGTCAACTGACAATGCTGACAAGCTGACCCTTATCAAAATGAACAAGGGCTGGATTGGGCCAGACTTCTCATCACCACCAAATGACAGCAGAGTAACATAAAGTCAAATCCACTGTGTTTTTTCGGGAGGTGTATTCCCATGCACCGCTTCATACCCACACATGGGTATACGCTTCCTCATTTCAGCTGTTTTTTGCTCTTCTCCTTATCCTCAGCCTCCACCACCACTATACCACCAGGGTGACCATGGTCCGTGTTGCCAGCATTGCAAGTTCCTCCGTCCTAATTTTTGGCAGCTTTTGCTTGGAAGGCATAGGCAAAGACTATGGGAGACCCACTCCCCAATAATGGGAATAATGTTTTTAATGTGCTGTACTGCATGGCTCTTGTACGGGTCATTGCAAGTTCCTCCGTCCTAATTTTTGGCAACTTTTGCTTGGAAGGCATAGGCAAAGACTATGGGAGACCCACTCCCCCATAATGGGAATAATGTTTTTAATATGCTGTACTGCATGGCTCTTGTACGGGGCATTGCAAGTTCCTCCGTCCTAATTTTTGGCAGCTTTTGCTTGGAAGGCATAGGCAAAGACTATGGGAGACCCACTCCCCAATAATGGGAATAATGTTTTTAATGTGCTGTACTGCATGGCTCTTGTACGGGGCATTGCAAGTTCCTCCGTCCTAATTTTTGGCAGCTTTTGCTTGGAAGGCATAGGCAAAGACTATGGGAGACCCACTCCCCCATAATGGGAATAATGTTTTTAATATGCTGTACTTCATGGCTCTTGTACAGGGCATTGCAAGTTCCTCCGTCCTAATTTTTGGCAGCTTTTGCTTGGAAGGCATAGGCAAAGACTATGGGAGACCCACTCCCCAATAATGGAAATAATGTTTTTAATATGTTGTACTGCATGGCTCTTGTAAGGGGCATTAAACTCGTCTTGTTAAGCTACTGTGACCTCCACATCTGTTCCACGTTGCATTGATATTGTCTTTTTATTCCACTGCGACCTCCACCACTCTTCCAAGGGGCATTGATATTGTCTTTTTATTCCACTGCGACCTCCACCACTCTTCCAAGGGGCATTGATATTGTGTTTTTATTCCACTGCGACCTCCACCACTCTTCCAAGGGGCATTAAAACCTTCCTGTTAAGCTACTGTGACCTCCACGTCTCTTCCACGGGGCAGTGATATTTTCTTTTTATTCCACTGCGACCTCCACCACTCTTCCAAGGGGCATTGATATTGTCTTTTTATTCCACTGCGACCTCCACCACTCTTCCAAGGGGCATTGATATTGTCTTTTTATTCCACTGCGACCTCCACCACTCTTCCAAGGGGCATTAAAACCTTCCTGTTAAGCTACTGTGACCTCCACATCTCTTCCACGGGGCAGTGATATTGTCTTTTTATTCCACTGCGACCTCCACCACTCTTCCAAGGGGCATTGATATTGTCTTTTTATTCCACTGCGACCTCCACCACTCTTCCAAGGGGCATTGATATTGTCTTTTTATTCCACTGCGACCTCCACCACTCTTCCAAGGGGCATTGATATTGTCTTTTTATTCCACTGCGACCTCCACCACTCTTCCAAGGGGCATTGATATTGTCTTTTTATTCCACTGTGACCTCCACCACTCTTCCAAGGGGCATTAAAACCGTCTTGTTAAGCTACTGTGACCTTCACGTCTCTTCCACGGGGCAGTGATATTGTCTTTTTATTCCACTGCGACCTCCACCATTCTTCCTATGGGCATTGATATTGTCTTTTTATTCCACTGCGACCTCCACCACTCTTCCAAGGGGCATTGATATTGTCTTTTTATTCCACTGCGACCTCCACCACCCTTCCAAGGGGCATTGATATTGTCTTTTTACTCCACTGCGACCTCCACCTCTCTTCCAAGGGGCATTGATATTGTCTTTTTATTCCACTGCGACCTCCACCACTCTTCCAAGGGGCATTAAAACCATCTTGTTAAGCTACTGTGACCTTCACGTCTCTTCCACGGGGCAGTGATATTGTCTTTTTATTCCACTGCGACCTCTACCACTCTTCAAAGGGGCATTGATATTGTCTTTTTATTCCACTGCGGCCTCCACCACTCTTCCAAGGGGCATTGATATTGTCTTTTTATTCCACTGCGACCTCCACCACTCTTCCAAGGGGCATTGATATTGTCTTTTTATTCCACTGCGACCTCCACCACTCTTCCAAGGGGCATTAAAACCTTCCTGTTAAGCTACTGTGACCTCCATGTCTCTTCGACGGGGCAGTGATATTTTCTTTTTACTCCACTGCGACCTCCACCACTCTTCCAAGGGGCATTGATATTGTCTTTTTATTCCACTGCGACCTCCACCACTCTTCCAAGGGGCATTGATATTGTCTTTTTATTCCACTGCGACCTCCACCACTCTTCCAAGGGGCATTAAAACCGTCTTGCTAAGCTACTGTGACCTCCACGTCTCTTCCACGGGGCAGTGATATTGTCTTTTTATTCCACTGTGACCTCCACCACTCTTCCAAGGGGCATTGATATTGTCTTTTTATTCCACTGCGACCTCCACCACTCTTCCAAGGGGCATTAAAACCATCTTGTTAAGCTACTGTGACCTCCATGTCTCTTCCACGGGGCATTGATATTGTCTTTTTATTCCACTCGACCTCCACCACTCTTCCAAGGGGCATTAAAACCTTCTTGTTAAGCTACTGTGACCTCCATGTCTCTTCCACGGGGCATTGATATTGTCTTTTTATTCCACTCGACCTCCACCACTCTTCCAAGGGGCATTGATATTGTCTTTTTATTCCACTGCGACCTCCACCACTCTTCCAAGGGGCATTGATATTGTCTTTTTATTCCACTGTGACCTTCACCACTCTTCCAAAGTGCATTGATATTGTCTTTTTATTCCACTGCAACCTCCACCTCTCTTCCAAGGGGCATTGATATTGTCTTTTTATTCCACTGCGACCTCCACCACTCTTCCAAGGGGCATTAAAACCGTCTTGTTAAGCTACTGTGACCTTCACGTCTCTTCCACGGGGCAGTGATATTGTCTTTTTATTCCACTGCGACCTCCACCACTCTTCCAAGGGGCATTGATATTGTCTTTTTATTCCACTGCGGCCTCCACCACTCTTCCAAGGGGCATTGATATTGTCTTTTTATTCCACTGCGACCTCCACCACTCTTCCAAGGGGCATTGATATTGTCTTTTTATTCCACTGCGACCTCCACCACTCTTCCAAGGGGCATTAAAACCTTCCTGTTAAGCTACTGTGACTTCCATGTCTCTTCGACGGGGCAGTGATATTTTCTTTTTACTCCACTGCGACCTCCACCACTCTTCCAAGGGGCATTGATATTGTCTTTTTATTCCACTGCGACCTCCACCACTCTTCCAAGGGGCATTGATATTGTCTTTTTATTCCACTGCGACCTCCACCACTCTTCCAAGGGGCATTAAAACCGTCTTGCTAAGCTACTGTGACCTCCACGTCTCTTCCACGGGGCAGTGATATTGTCTTTTTATTCCACTGCGACCTCCACCACTCTTCCAAGGGGCATTGATATTGTCTTTTTATTCCACTGCGACCTCCACCACTCTTCCAAGGGGCATTAAAACCATCTTGTTAAGCTACTGTGACCTCCATGTCTCTTCCACGGGGCATTGATATTGTCTTTTTATTCCACTCGACCTCCACCACTCTTCCAAGGGGCATTGATATTGTCTTTTTATTCCACTGCGACCTCCACCACTCTTCCAAGGGGCATTGATATTGTCTTTTTATTCCACTGCGACCTTCACCACTCTTCCAAAGTGCATTGATATTGTCTTTTTATTCCACTGCAACCTCCACCTCTCTTCCAAGGGGCATTGATATTGTCTTTTTATTCCACTGCGACCTCCACCACTCTTCCAAGGGGCATTAAAACCGTCTTGTTAAGCTACTGTGACCGCCACGTCTCTTCCACGGGGCATTGATATTGTCTTTTTATTCCACTGCGACCTCCACCACTCTTCCAAGGGGCATTGATATTGTCTTTTTATTCCACTGCGACCTCCACCACTCTTCCAAGGGGCATTGATATTGTCTTTTTATTCCACTGCGACCTCCACCACTCTTCCAAGGGGCATTGATATTGTCTTTTTATTCCACTGCAACCTCCACCACTCTTCCAAGGGGCATTAAAACCGTCTTGTTAAGCTACTGTGACCTTCACGTCTCTTCCACGGGGCAGTGATATTGTCTTTTTATTCCACTGCGACCTCCACCACTCTTCCTAGGGGCATTGATATTGTCTTTTTATTCCACTGCGACCTCCACCACTCTTCCAAGGGGCATTGATATTGTCTTTTTATTCCACTGCGACCTCCACCACTCTTCCAAGGGGCATTGATATTGTCTTTTTATTCCACTGCGACCTCCACCACTCTTCCAAGGGACATTGATATTGTCTTTTTATTCCACTGCGACCTCCACCACTCTTCCAAGGGGTATTGATATTGTCTTTTTATTCCACTGCGACCTCCACCACTCTTCCAAGGGGCATTGATATTGTCTTTTTATTCCACTGCGACCTCCACCACTCTTCCAAGGGGCATTAAAACCGTCTTGTTAAGCTACTGTGACCGCCACGTCTCTTCCACGGGGCATTGATATTGTCTTTTTATTCCACTGCGACCTCCACCGCTCTTCCAAAGGGCATTGATATTGTCTTTTTATTCCATAGCGACCTCCACCACTCTTCCAAGGGGCATTGTTATTGTCTTTTTATTCCACTGCGACCTCCACCACTCTTCTAAGGGGCATTAAAACAATCTTTTTAAGCTACTGTGACCACTACGTCTCTTCCACGGGGCATTGATATTGTATTTTTATTCCACTGTGACCTACACCACTCTTCCAATGGGCATTGATATTGTCTTTTTATTCCACTGTGAACTCCACCACTCTTCCAAGGGGCATTAAATCCGTCTTTTTAAGCTTCTGTGACCTCCACGTCTCTTCCACGGGGCATTGATATTGTCTTTTTATTCCACTGCGACCTCCACCACTCTTCCAAGGGGCAGTGATATTGTCTTTTTATTCCACTGCGACTTCCACCACTCTTCCAGGGGGCATTGATATTGTCTTTTTATTTCACTGTGACCTCCACCACTCTTCCAAGGGGCATTAAAACCGTCTTGTTAAGCTACTGTGACCTCCACGTCTCTTCCACGGGGCATTGATATTGTCTTTTTATTCCACTGCGACCTCCACCACTCTTCCAAGGGGCAGTGATATTGTCTTTTTATTTCACTGTGACCTCCACCACTCTTCCAAGGGGCATTAAAACGTTCTTGTTAAGCTACTATGACCTCCACGTCTCTTCCAAGGGGCATTAAAACCGTCTTGTTAAACCACTCTGAACTCCACAGCTCTTCCAAGGGGCATTGAAATGTTGTTTTTAATTACCTCTAACCTCCACGACTCATCCAACGGGCATTGCATTTCCTCCTAATTTTAGTCAGCTTTTTCTTTTCAGTGCATAAGTGAACACTAAGGGAGACCCACTCCCCAATAATGGGCAGAAGGTTTTTAGTACGCTGTAATCCACGTCTGTTTCAAGGGGCATTGCAGTTCCTCATAATTTTTGGAAAGCCTTCCATTCACTGCTTAGGCCAACAGTGTACAGGAGACCCAGTTGCTATAAATGGAAAAAACAGTTCAGTTAAGGCCCTCTGACCTCCATGTCACTTTCAAGGGGCATTGGAGTGCTTCGAAATTTTTGGTAGGCATTGCACTCACTGTATGCCCTATAACTGTGTAGCCGAACCGCTCCTTTTGGTACAGAAACATATCCTACAAGACATGTGTGGTTGACTGGCCTGATATTGATTTGAATGGTCCCTGTTCATCACCTGAAGCGTTGTTTTAATGGGAGTCATAGAACTGGGATAGTAGCAGGAAAGCATCCAGCAATCCTCGGAAGAGGTAGGATATGTGCCAAAATGCTGACCACCTCAGGCCTAGCCGCTACTACATACATGCGCTTGCATTCCAAGGAACAGAAAGCTAAGGAGATGGATGGCCTCATGATCATGAATAATTTACTCGTTGTGTAGGAGGCTGACCACTGCTGCTGTCTACCTTCTGAACTTTGTGTTGAAGCATGATTGACCCAGGACCCTCAATCCTCTATGTCTGGAGGACGTGTTGCATCCCAGTGTCCAACTGTGTCCCGACTTCCACAATATTAACCCAGTGTGAAGGCGTCAGTGAGATGGACCATCCCTGGCCACATTCACTTGTCCATGTGTTTGTGGTTAGGCTGTCCTTCCCACTAAATGCACTGGGGAGGGCACAGGTAATGTTTTGGTATGCGCGCTTGTGTATAAGGCGCACTGGGACAAATAGGGGCAGCTGGGGACCATTTATGGACACCCGGCCGCCCCCAGGTGGCTGGGGACCATGTGTGGGCACCCGGCCACCCCCTGGCGGCTTGGGACCGAGTTTGGACACCCGGTCGCCGGGCGGCTGGGGACTGAGTATGGATACCAGGCCTCCGACGCAGCCATGACATGGTGGCCGGCGTCTGCCTCCACAAGCCTAAAAGGCCTCATTTCAAGTGCAAGCAAGCTAGCAGTATGGTATTGCAGCCTGGGGGTGGGTGGGTGGCAGGCTGCACACTTACGCTTGCATTCCAAGAAAACAAAGCAGATGCTAACTTCTATCATCATCATCATGCTCCTCACCTTGGCACTCTCAACACCCCTGATGGAGAAGCCAGGGCCCACCGGAGGAGTCTGGTTGTCTGGTGGGCTCGGCCAATGCTGCCCTAAAGCAGGCCAGGCTAAGAAAAGTGTGGGGAAGGTTACCGGGACAAATAGGGGTGGCTAGGGACCGATTATGGACACCCGGCCGCCCCCTGGCGGCTGGGGACCAAGCGTGGACACCCGGCCGCCGGGCGGCTTGGGACTGAGTATGGATACCAGGCCCCCGACGCAGCCATGACGTGGTGGCCAGATTCCGCCTCCACATGCCTAAAAGCCCCAATTTCCAGTGCAAGCAAGCAAGCAGTATGGTATTGCAGCCTGGGGGTGGGTGGGTGGCAGGCTGCATACTTGCGCTTGCATTGCAAGGAATGGGGGAGGTACAATTGAACACTGCCCTGGGACAAGGACTTGCACGGGGATAGTTGCAAGTCTGCATCCACTAATGCGGCAAGGATCACTTCGGATGGGCACACTTTTAGGCAGTGACCTGGGTGTCAGAGATGCTTCCAGGGGTTTTCCCCATGCTGTTCCCATGTCTTTTCAGCACTGTATGCATGTGTCACACAGCACATGGCCAGATAAGGTTGTAAAATGTTAAAATGACATTTCCCGGTGAATGCATTTGTCACGGTTGAAAGCAATACAAAAGTGCAAAAACACATAAAAAATGCTACTTGTGAACATAGCCCAAGGTGTGGAGGAGTATTTTTTTTTTTGGTTATTTATTTTACCTTATACACAAGTCTTTACCCTGGAAAGGATGTTCCTTAACATATTTCACAGGAAAGCAGTTTCAGTTTAGTATTTGAACTTGTGATTGTGAGCCCGTAAAAGTGGCTAAATACCTCTGACCACGTTGTTGACAGCAGTGACCTGGGGGTCAGAAATGCTTCCTGGGGCGATGCTGTCACTATTGTTTTGGGCACTTTTTAGGCTTTCTACAGACTGCCGGGGGTGCCGCCGCAAAAATGCTCGGGTCTCCCATAGACTAACATTGGGCTCGTTGCTTGGGCCGAGCACCCTAGTATCACGATGAGCTCGGCCCGAGCTTTGAGCACCCGAGCATTTTAGTGCTCGCTCAACACTAATAATCAGTAATGCTCATTACAGGGGCTGTTAGAAAATTGCAATGGAAAAACAGATGATATATATTTATATTTCTGTAGGACATTAACCTTGAATATCTACATTATACAGACTATATCCCTGTGGACTAAAGTGTTTAGACCATCGGAAAAACATGAAACATTTCAGGGGCTGGGCTAATGCCTGTACGCTGTGCACAATGACAGCGCTCTCTCAGTTGCCAGCTCAGATCAGCAGTTACAATCCAGCACCAGAGTGCGTTGTCAGATTACCAGGCATGCAGAGACCAGTGACGCCACGTGCAGGAGCGGTGCTGGTTTCTGCACACAAGGTATTCTGACACCGCTCTGTTGCCAGCTCGTTACTGCAGATCTGAGCTGGCAGCAGAGAGCACACTGTAATTGTGCACATCGCACAGTGCCTAGCTTGTAGGGATGACACTGATGACATTACATTTCAAGGTGGGGGCAGAGGCTGTGGCAGTGAGCATGCACTGAGATTCTCAAGCAAAACATCATCAAAAATTAAGTAGGAAAAAAAGAATAGCAGTTAGTGTGGTTAAGGAATGATAGGGAATTTTTAAAGCAAATATATTAGAAAATAGTTTAGATTATGGCACTAAATATATAGGGATTTAGAATGAAAATTTATTTTCCCTTGAACCATCCCTCTAACACTGCAGTCAGTATAATTGAAAAAGAAAAAAGTGTGTATAATCTCACTGTCTCAGGGGAGTTGAATCATTCAGATGTTGGGATGCATGGAAATCCTAAGCTGCTTCCCAGGTAAACACCCTGTATATGAAAAAGAGGATATACAGTGGGTGAAATAAGTATTTGATCCCTTGCTGTTTTTGTAAGTTTGCCCAAAGACAAAGACATGAACAGTCTATAATTTTAAGGGTAGTTTAATTTTAACATTGAGAGATAGAATATCCCCCCCCAAAAAAATCAAGAAAATCACATTGTATAAATTAGATACATTATTTTGCATTTTTCAGTGAGAAATAAGTATTTGATCCCTCTGGCAAACAACACTTAATACTTGGTGGCAAAACCCTTGTTGGGAAGCACAGCAGTCAGACGTTTTTTGTAGTTGATGATGAGGTTTGCGCACATGTCAGGAGGAATTTTGGTCCACTCCTCTTTGCAGATCATCTCTAAATCATTAAGATTTTGAGGCTGTCGCTTGGCAACTCGGAGCTTCAACTCCCTCCATAAGTTTTCTATGGGATTAAGGTCTGGAGACTGGCTAGGTCACTTCATGACCTTACTGTGCTTCTTTTTGAGCCACTCCTTTGTTGCCTTGGCTGTATGTTTTGGGTCATTGTCTCGCTGGAAGACCCAGCCACGACCCATCTTCAATGCTCTTACTGAGGGAAGGAGGTTGTTGGCCAAAATCTCGCGATATGTGACCCCATCCATCTTCCCTTCAGTAAGGTGCAGTCGTCATGTCCCCTTTGAAGAAAAGCACCCACAAAGTATAATGTTTCCCCCACCATGCTTCACGGTTGGGACGATGTTCTTAAGGTTGTACTCATCCCTCTCCTCCCTCCAAACACGGCGAGTTGAGTTAATGCCAAAGAGCTCAATTTTTGTCTCATCTGACCACAGCACCTTCTCCCAATAACTCACAGAATCATCCAGGTTTTCATTGGCAAACTTCAGACGGCCCTGCAAATGTGCCTTCTTGAGCAGGGGGACCTTGCGGGCACTGCAGGATTTTAAACCTTTAAGGCGCAAATGGGTTACCAATGGATTTCTTTGTGACTGTGGTCCCAGCTGCCTTGCGATCATTAACAAGTTCCCCCCGTGTAGTTTTAGGCTGATCTCTTACCTTCCTCATGATCAAGGATACCCCACGAGGTGAAATTTTGCAGGGTGCCCCAGATCGATGTCGATTGACAGTCATTTTGTATTTCTTCCATTTTCTTACTATTGCACCAACAGTTGTCTCCTTCTCACCCAGAGTCTTACTTATGGTTTTGTAGCCCATTCAAGCTTTGTGCAGGTCTATGATCTTGTCCCTGACATCCTTAGAAAGCTCTTTGGTCTTGCCCATGTTGCAGAGTTTAGAGTCTGACTGATTAATTGAGTCTGTGGACAGGAGTCTTTTATACAGATGACTATGTAAGACAGCTGTCTTTAATGCAGGTAACGAGTTGATTAGGAGTGTCTAACTGGTCTGTAGGAGCCAAAACTCATAATGGTTTGCAGGGGATCAAATACTTATTTTTCACTGATGATTTAGAGAAGATCTGCAAAGAGGAGTGGACCAAAATTCCTCCTAATGTGCGCAAACCTCATCATCAACTACAAAAAACGTCTGACTGCTGTGCTTCCCAGCAAGGGTTTTGCCACCAAGTATTAAGTGTTGTTTGCCAGAGGGATCAAATACTTATTTCTCACTGCAAAATGCAAAACAATGTATCTAATTTATACAATGTGATTTTCTTGATTTTTTTGAGGGGGATATTCTATCTCTCAATGTTAAAATTAACCTACCCTTAAAATTATAGACTGTTCATGTCTTTGTCAGTGGGCAAACGTACAAAAACAGCAAGGGATCAAATACTTATTTCCCCCACTGTAATCTGGCACTGTCAAAAAAGTTAAAACATCTTATTTATTAGAACTGCAATAAATGGTTCTTCACAAAATCACTAACTGGTCTTATAAGAATTTACAATTATATTCAATTGTACAAATATGACTCATTTTTAAATCTGCCCTAATTTGCAGTTATTACTAGTGTTGAGCGAGTATGTTCTGTCCGAGTATGCTCGGGCCCAGCTCCGAGTATTTATAGCTGCTCGGTGATATGATTGAATAGCTCCCGTGTGCATGATTTGAGACTGTTTGACAGTTTTATTACATGTGAGGAATGTCTATTTCTTACATATTCCTCACATGTAATAAAGCTGTCAAACAGTTGCAAATCATGCACACGGGAGCGATTCAACCATATCACCGAGCAGCTATAAATACTCGGAGCTCGGCCCGAGCATACTCGGCGAAAGGGTTAATAGAACATACTCGCTCAACACTAGTTATTACCCTACAAAGGATTTACCCTACTGTTGCCGTTGGAACTGTCTTCCTGTAGTTCCAATGCTCCTGGTCGATCATGCACAGTGCAATCAATCTCAGATAGCCTCCTACCAGCATTGCTCTGCTCTTGGATATGCCTGGATCTGAGCTGCTCCTTTGAGGGATTATGTAATGGGAAGGGATGGAGCCTCCTTCATTTCAGTTCAAAGCTCATACCAGGAAACAGCGGTGTGCATGTGTGCTGGTAACTAAGAGGAGTGATATACTGCAAGATGGGACAGTGTATAAAGGCACTGAAATGGGAGATATACAGCATAATGTGGATGTAAGGGGACAGAAAGTAGAGATATACTGCTGTATGGGACTGTGTATAGGGGGCTGAAAGTTGTGAAATATTGCAGGATGATGCTGTCAATAGCTGAGAGGATAAAAAGATGGGACAGTATATGAGTGTGTATAGATGAGAGGAGAGAAATAATGCAGGATGGTGCTGTATATAGATGAGAGGGTTAATATTGTGACATGCAGAAGTAGTGATGTTGTTTCAAAAGCATCCAGCAACTATTAGAAGTAACACAAGCATAGGAGACAGGAAGTGTTGTGCACCAGAAGCATAAACAAACTAGAGGGGGTAACACAGTCACAGGAGACAGGGAGTGTTTTAGCAGAGTTCCTGGGGGATTGTGGGAAAGTTGTTTACTGTCTGGCTAGAGACTAAGAGAAAGGTGGTGTATGATCTGCATCTCACAGAAGGCAAGGGAGCAGAATTCAGGTCAGGAGGGAAGCTAAACACAGGTTAGATAGACTCCGTGAGCTAACAGTATGGAGTATTATCAGGCAGAAAGATAAAAACTGGAAGGAATCCTGTCATAGGAATCATCTCCCTCATCAAACCCTCCCCCCCTCCATCTCCGTGCAGGACAAAGAATGCTGTGTACTATTGAGTCCTTGTGAAGGAAAAGCCTGTGGTTGTGTATGCTTTAAAACTGTGATGTACTGTGTTACTGGATAGACTGTGTACTATTGTGCTGCAAAGGAGATTGTACTGTTGTTACTGGAGCCTGTTGCCCAAAGAGACACTTAAATTGCACTCACCGTTCCTCATTAAATGTTACTGTTCTACCGTTTCCGAAGACTCTTGTCAAATGTGTCTGGTCAGCAATTGAATCTATCCTGTGCCTGAGAGAAGCTGCAGCCTATGGTCGACCTGAGTAACGGTTCCCCCAGGATTCCAACGAATTTATGTAACCGGTCTCGCCCCTATCTGAACCTAGGCGGCGTACGTTTAACATAGGTGGCCCGTATGGGGAATCCTGAGCGGGAACTAGCGTGTAACTGAAGAAGAGGAAAAGTGTCTGGAAAAACACAGCAGCACAGCACCTGTATTACAGCGGTATCAACAACACGGAGGTAAGTTGACCCCAAAGAAGTGTGAACTGTTCAAAAGGCAAATCCGATTTCTAGGGAAAATTGTATCCGGAGAAGCATATACCATGGACCAAGCAGAAATCGCTCCGGTACTGGCCTTAAAAGACAAGCGGCCCTCTACGGTCGGGGAGTTGAGGCAGATCTTAGGATTCCTCTCCTACTATCGTACTTACGTTCGGAACTTCTCCAGGATTGCCACCCCGTTATACCTCCTCTTGGGGAGGATGACAGAGTCAACCACACCCACGGAGAAAAAGAAGAACGCGGGTAGAACCGGGCTTAAAAGAAACAACGCTGTTTCGTCCCAACAGCCCATTCTTTGGACAGCAGACCACCAGGAGGTATTGGAAGAACTAGTAGACTACCTGGTAAAACCACCCATCTTGGGATATCCTGATTTCAACTTACCATTTGTTCTTCATTGTGACGCTTCTCAAGTTGGACTGGGAGCTGCCCTGTATCCGCATGAAGATGGAAAATTGAAAGTCATCGGTTACGGTTCTAGAACATTGACAGAAGCCGAGAAGAATTACCATCTACATTCCGGAAAATTGGAGTTACTGGCATTGAAATGGGCTATCTGTGAATGATTTAGAGATTATCTCTACTACGGCAAAGAGTTTGAGGTATACACTGACAACAACCCTTTGACCTATGTCCTCACTACTGCCAAACTGCATGCAACGGGTCAGAGATGGGTCGCTGAACTAGCTGACTTCAATTTCAGCATCAAGTACAGGCCAGGAAAATGCAATGCGGATGCTGATAGATTGTTGAGAATGGCACTAGAGCCTGAGGAGTTCATGCAAGAATGCTCAGACGAAGTCAGTCTTGAAGCAATTGAGAGCACTACCCATGCAGTGCAAGATTATCAAGAGGATGACACACCAATGTGGTGTCCGTTTATGGTGGAAACAACAACTACAATTCAACAACTACCAAAAGGAAAAATCCGTAGAGCACAACGGGAAGATCAGATAATTAGTAAAATACTATTTTATGCGGACCAAAATCGGTTTCCAAGTAAACCGGAGAGAGATAATGAGTCACCAGCAGTATCTGTTTTAGTTAAAGAATGGACGAAGCTCTACCTCAGTGAAGACGGTATCCTGTATCATAAAGGAGGACAAAACTGGCAGTTGGTACTACCCAGAGTATTCCGTAGGTTGGTCTTCAAAGAACTCCATGAAAACATGGGACACCTGGGAGTGGAAAGGACAACCAATTTGATCCGTGAACGTTTCTTCTGGCCGTACATGCAGAGAGATATTGAGAGGTACGTGACCAGGGAGTGTGGGTGTCTGAAAGATAAACATCCCAACACATCAACTCTGGCACCTATGGGCAACATCCAAACTACGTATCCGTTTGAGATGGTCTCAATAGACTTTCTACATCTCGAGATGTGCAAGTGTGGTTACGAATACAACATGGTGGTGATGGACCATTTTACTCGATTTGCCAAAGCATATGCCACCACCAATAAAGCTGGTCGAACAGCGGCAGAGAAGATCTTCAATGATTTTGCTTTGAGGTTTTGGTTCCCTACGAGGTTACACCACGACAAAGGGAGAGAATTTGAGAACCAGCTCTTTGCCAAGCTAGGCCAGTGGATGGCCATGGAACAAGGAGGTGGAACAAGATTCTACAGGTAAACAACTGGTTGCATCAATGGTGCCACCAGCAAGGATTTAGATTTCTGGATCATGGAGTGAATTACCTATATGATGGACTATTTGCTAGAGATGGGCTGCACCTTACCAAAACTGGAAAACACATATTTTGAAGTCGCCGTGCTACACTCATCAGGAGAGCTTTGAACTAGAACATTGTGGGAAGGGAAGAAAATAACCATACAGCAAACAAATACTATTGAGAGCTCTGCTATTAGAAGTGGAAAGGAAGAACAAAGACAAAAAAATCTGAATAATAAAAATTTTGGAGAAAGAGAAACCGATCACAAACTAAGATGTTTCTATTCAAATGCACAGAGCATAGGCAACAAACAAGGAGAATTGGAGCTACTAACGCAGGAAATATGATGTCATTGGCATCACTGAAACTTGGTGGGACGATACACATGATTGGAATACAAGGCTTATTTGCAAGAAACAGACTTAATAAATGGGGAGGAGGTGTCACATTGTATGTTAGAAAAGCCTATATCTCCTTAGAGATTGAAGCTTCAGAAACTGGGAGTTCTGTGGAAACTGTTTGGGTAAGAATACAAGGAGAGAACAATGGAAAGGACACCATTGTTGGCGTTTACTATAGGCCACCTGGGCAAGCTGAAGATATGGATGAATTCTTTCTGCATCAGATGGCCAAGTCGTCAAAAAAATATGACGTAGTGATCATGGGAGATTTCAACTATCCAGACATTTATTGGGAATCTCTCTCAATCAAAAGTAACAGGTCCAGCAAATTCTTATCTTCTCTTGCTGACAACTTTATTTTCCAAAAAGTAGAAGAGAGAACAAGGGGACCTGCGACCTTGGATTTCCTCATAAACAGGTAAGAAATGGTTGAGGAGGTAAGGGTGGCCGGGACCCTAGGAGGCAGCGATCATGCTATCATAGAATTTTGGATAGCTAGAAGAGGAAGACCTGTGAAGAGTCAGTCAGACTTCAAGGTTGGATGTCAGAAAGGCAGATTTTAAGGAACTCAGAAAGAGGACAGGAGGGAACAAATGGCTGGATGCCCTTAAGGACAGAAATGTCCAGGAAGGATGGGAAATTTAAAAAAATTAGATTCTCAAAGCACAATCGTTAACAATCCCTAAAAGAGGCAATAATAGGAAGCATTTAAGGAAACCAGGATGTACAAACACAGAACTAAAACACCTGCTAAAAAGGAAGAAAGAAATATTTATCAAAAGTAAAGAAGGAGGCATATCTAAAGAAGAATATAATTCTGTCTTCAGAACCTGCAGGGCACGCATCAGATTAGCTAAAACTGAAAATGAATTAAGACTTGCAAGAGATGTCAAAAGCAATAAGAAAGGTTTTTGGGGGTATGTGAAAAGTAAAAGAAAAGTCAAAGATGCTATCGGATTTTTATAGGATGCTGAAAAGATCAAACTTTTACATTTATATTTTTCATCTGTTTTCTCTCAGAAAGTAAATGTAACATCAACTGATCTTCACTGTACTATTAAAGGAATAGAAGAATCCACACTATCTATAAACAGAGAGATAGTGAGGGAATACTTAGCTAACATAAATTAACTCAAGTCTCCAGGTCTACATCCTAGGGTACTGAAGGAGATAGCAAAAGAAATTATTGAACCACTTTCCATAATCTTTGAAAATTCTTAGAGAAAAGGAGAAGTCCCAGAACACTGGAGAAGAGTGAATGTTGTCCCTATCTTCAAAAAGGGGAAGAAGGTAGAGCCAGGGAACTATAGGCCTGTGAGCCTTACTTCTATACCAGGAAAGATCATTTAACAAATTATTAAACAACATGTATGCAAGTATGAGAATGAACTGATTAAACAGAGCCAGCATGGGTTTGTAACTAATAAGTCATGTCAGACTAACTTAATTTCCTTCTATGACAGAATCACTGACTGGATGGATCAGGGAAACGCAGTGGATATAGTATACCTTGACTTCAGCAAAGCATTTGACAAAGTATCTCACACCATCCTTATTGAAAAAAATGACCAACTATGGAATGGATAAGGGAACAGGTGTATTCATAACTGGCTTAGTGATCGGACCCAAAGAGTGGTCATAAATGGTTGCACATCCAGTTGGAAGAATGTTTCAAGTGGGCTACTACAAGGCTCTGTCCTGGGACCTCTGTTGTTCAACATCTTTATCAATAATTTAGATGAAGGAATTGAGGGTAAACTGATTACATTTGCTGATTACACAAAGCTAGAAGGGATACCTAATACTAGAGAAGAGAAAAAGGATTAAAAACAAATCTAAAGAAACTGGAACTGTGGGCAGCAACTAACAGAATGGTTTTTTAACAGGGAGAAATGCAAAGTCCTACATCTGGGCAAGAAAAATTAAAAAAGCATATACAGAATGGGAGGAATAGGGCTAAGCAACAGCACATGTGAAAAAGATTTAGGTATACTAATAGATCACAGACTGAGCTTGAGTCAACAGTGTTTTGCAGCAGCAAAAAGGCAAACACAATTCTAGGTTGCATTAACAGAAGCATACAGTCTAGATCACGTGAAGTAAATATCCCCCTCTACTCCTCTTTGGTCAGACCTCATCTGGAATACTGTGTCCATAAGACATAAAGACATAAAAGATGCGCATAAAAGATGTCCAAAAGACATAAAGAAACCTGGAGCAAGTTCAGAGAAGAGCGACCATAATGGGACCGGTCTGCAAACAATGTCCTATGAGGAACGGTAAGAGGATTTGGGAATGTTTAACTTGCAAAAGAGAAGACTGAGAGGAGACTTAATAGCTGTCTACAAATATCTTAAGGGTTGTCACGCTGTAGAGGGATCAGCTTTAGTCTCATTTGCACAAAGAAAGACTAGAAGCAATGGGATGAAACTGAATGGGAGAAGATACAGATTTGATATAATAAAAAACTTTTTAACGGTGAGGGTGATTAACGAGTGTAACAGGCTGCCACGAGAGGAGTTGAGTTCTCCTTCAATGGAAGTCTTTAAACAGAGGCTGGACAGACATCTGCCTGATATGATTTAGTGAATCCTGCATTGAGCACGGGGTTGGACCAGATGACCCTGGAGGTCCCTTCCAACTCTATATTTCTATGTTTTTATGACAGAAGATAATTACCTGCCATATGCATCAAAAGAGCAGCATTTGTAGTTTCATATCACTGATCTGTTAACAGCAGGCAACAATACAGCTCTGCACTGCCTAGATATTACAAGCTCTATTGTAGAGGAGTTCAAGAGAGTTGATCTATGCTATAAACCAGCTAAAACCAGACAGCTATACTGATGTACAGTTAGGTCCAAAAATATTTAGTCTGTGGCACAGGTTTTGGCATTTTAGCCGTTTACCAAAACATATTCAATATACAGGAATTTTAGCTCTTTAATATGTAGCTGCCTCTTTTTAAAAGAACCAAAAGTAATTGGACGATTATCTCAAAAGCCCTTTAATGGGCTGCATGGGCTATTTCCTCATTAATTCATCATCGGTTAAGCAGGTAAACGGTCTGCAGCTGGAGCATATCCAGGATGTCAAGCTGAGAGGACACATACTGTATGTGAGGAGCTCCGGACAAGCGCTGCTGTAAACGGCTTTTCCTAGAAAAGTACTGCCCAAAGTACCTCCTCGAATGGGTCCCTGGAAAGTCAAGACCCCTACAGCTGCAGGCAGCTCCTGTCATGGCACTCAATGCCTTTCTCATCGAAGTGCCAGCCAGCTCTGGCATTCCAGCACCATCTTGGACATTGGCGACAGCAGCCTCCACACTCCAGTGTGAGGACACAACTGCCACTGGCGGCAAGGTAGTAGGTGAACCGGTTTCCTCAGTCCGGTAAAGAGAGGATCCTAGGGGGGAATTTAGATCCCGAAATTGGGACTGACAACCCCCAGATAAACCTTGATCAGGGGCCGCATACTCCCGGGCTTACCCCACAGGGTAGTGGCCTTTCAGACTACACTGGGTCCGGCCATGTAGCACTTAAGGGACACCCATAGACTACTTCGCTACAATATGACTCTCTGGCCCAGCTACCCCATAGATTGAGAAATCTGTCTACTAAAAACCCCTTTTAGAGATTGGTGCACTCTGGTTATTACTAGCCTAGGAGAGACCCCCTTGACCCAAGGACATACTTACAACACAGAGGGCTACCCCTTCAGAGGATGACTGGATGGAGCATGAGCCTTCCTCATCTCCTTCTTCCTGGAAGTAATACCTAAACCATTTGCGCCCTAAGGAGGATATTAAAACATTAATTGCAGAAGTTAAAAAGGCCTATAAATCTGAGATTACATGTGTAAGACAGAATTTACAGCACCTTGCAGGACAAATGGACACATTGCAAGGGGACCATGATGTTACTGACGCGCCCCTGGGCCTGTGTCGCGCTGCGTTGCGCACGCGGGAGCTTACCCGGAGCCGGATCTCTTGAGGGTTGTAGTCTCGTGGCGGTGATCCGGTCCGTGCCCAGGGAGTCAGACTAAGTGGCGCTGTGTTAGCGGTAGATGTTGGACGACTACGCCACCCGTTGAGTGCAGCTAAGGAGCTGCTGCTGCAGGGCAGACCGCTGAGGCCGGTGGTAGGATTGTGCAGCGTGATAGTATAACCCCCAACGGGAGGGGTATGGCCTCAGGGCAGCCGACGTGGATGATGGGGGTAGCAGGAACCACTCGGAGACGGTACGGTGTAGTTCAGGGTCTTTACTGGTGACAAAGATAGACCCTCCCGGAGTACTGGCTAGCGATTGGGGCCTGGTCAGTCCTTAAGCAGATGGGATCTCCCCTGGCCAGGCGGAGTTGTAGGCCTCCCAAACTAACGATACTCTTCTGGCTACCTTGCTAGAGGCGGGTATAAGTAGCCCACGTCCCTGAGTGTACCGTGTGGTGCTCACCCGTATGGCCGGTGACTCGGGGCCTTCTAGTAGCTTCCGCTCCACGACGGCGGTGCTGGTCCCACGCGTGTGACCGTGCCTTCGGGTTTCTGGGCCAGAGGACCTGCAATCCCCTGCCGGTCGGTTTCTGCTGCTGGGTAAGATTAGTCCCCACAGCCTCGGACGCCGGGTCCGGTGATAACTTCTCAGTCAGGGCGAGCTCTGCAGCTGCCAGCCCCTGACTCCTTGTAACACTGCTCCCACAGAGCTCCTGTTGTTCTTTTCCCATAGCTGCTTCTCTTCTCTGTCTCTACTTCTGGCATGGCCCAGGAGCTGGGCCCAGCCGGAGCCACAGCTCCCTGTCAGCCCTCCTGGCTGAACTCTCCCTTTGAACTCTCTAACCCTGCCTCAGCCCCAGGTTTATATAGGGGAAGTCCTTCCCCTCCCAGGACTGGGCAGGAGGTGTGGCATGCATAGGATTCCTGACCAAGGGACCTCCCACCTGCTCTCAGACATAACATTGCATTACTGTGGAAACCAGACCCCTGGGGTGCCACATTACCAGATCTCATGTGGCTGTTCTCCAACAGATGATAATATCCCCAAAAGATGCTGTAAAGGACATGTGTACTCATATTGAAGATCTGAATAATAGGGGCAGGAGGTTTGACATCAAAGTACGGGTCTCCACAATGAAATGGCCAAGCGGACCCTAAATCATTGCTCCAAACTATCTTCAACTCTATACTGGGTGACACATCAACTTCACCTATCAAGTTTGACAGGGCTCATCAGGCTTTGACACCTAAGGGCACCAAGGTGTTTCCCCGAGACATCATTTGCTGTCTACATGACTACAAAACCAAAAAAAGAATAATGATGATGGCCAGGCTACAGATGTCTATAACATATATGGGTTCTGAACTGCAGCTATTCCCCAATCTGCCTTGAATTACACAGCAGAAAAGGAGACACCTCAAACCATTGCTGAAGATTCTGGTGGACTAATGGATGCCCTATCATTGGGGTTTCCCATTTGCCTTGATCACACACCGAGATGGGATTTTGTCAACACTACATTCTTTGAAAGACCTGCCTTCAATCTGTGACTCTATCAATTTGCCATTACCAAAAATTCAGTACTGGGACCTTCCAACAATCTCACAAGCCTCCCTCCTATATGGCGCTGAGGTGGAAGGAGAGATGGAAGGGGCCCGGCAGACCATGGAGACCTTATCAGTTTCAGTCCTCCCAGCCTCCATAGATTCAAACCTGACTGAAGATGAATCTCCACTAAAGCTCTTCTGTTCTCCACAGGACTGCCTAAATAGTACTGTCAGGTACTACAACATTCATCTAGCTATACTTTTTTATTGTGTTTTTTTTTTTTTCGTTATGTGGGTCATCCACAGCTTATTTGCTACATTCACTTGGATGGATGCTCCGTTAGCTATGTTATAGTTCCCTCTACTTGGGTTAACTCCTGGGCTTTGTATTGTGGAGGGGACAAGTATTTTAAAAAATGCTAACCAACTACACTACAAAACTCACTGCTCAGCTTAAATACTTAGAGAATAAATGGAAACTTTGAGGAAGCTGATTGTGCATAGATATATCCTTCAGTTTATCTTTAGTGGCAAAGTCGAGAAATTGCTTCTCTATACCAAACAAAAGTATTATGAAAAAGGCAATAAAGCTCACTTGCCCGCCACCTTCAGGAGCTCTCTGTGGCATCAGCACCTCAGGCTCTTAAAGACAGTAAGCGCACAATTCACTATAATCTATCTGCCATATCAGATATATTCCTTAACTTTTACAAAAAACTATATAATCTCCAGGACTCCCTTCCGTTTATTAAGGATCGTCACTCCTCCTTACTTAATAACTACCTGTCTAATCTGAAGTTACCAGTTCTCCCCCCAGAAGTAGTAGAATCCCTTAACAAGCTGATCACCAATGAGGTGATTCTTGATACCTTAAAGGACCTTCTCCTTGGTAAATCTCTGGGTCCAGAGGAACTAACATACCTCTATTATAAAACCTTCTCTGAAGAATTAGTCCATCATATGACCACATTGTTCAATTCCTTTTTAAAGGGCCCTCCTATACCAGACACTCTGTCCAACTCTTATCTAATTCTTATCCCTAAGCCAGGCAGATACCCTCTTGACTGTTCTATCTACAGACCAATTGCTCTCCTTAATTTGGATCTTAAGATATTTACCCGCTCCTGGCTAATATAATTAACTACTGACTCCCACAATTAATCCATAAAGATCAGGTGGGCTTTGTCCCTTTCCATCAAGGGAAGATAACACCAGGAGTGTTGTGGACTTGGTCGGTGTGGTAAATAGGAAAAAGTATCAGGCCCTTTTCCTATGCTTAGGCATGGAGAAGGCCTTTAATCGCCTCAATTGGTTTTTCTTGTTTGAGACAGTCAAAATGTTTGGTATATTGGACCCCTTCCTTACAGCATAAAAATCACTGTATAACTCACCCTGTGCTTCTATTGAACTCCCTCATCACATCTCCTCCAGTTTCAGCTCCCCCAGTTTCAAAATAAATAATGTAACAAGGCAAGGGTGCCCTTTATCCCATTTACTATTTGTTATGTGCATTGAGCCTTTAGATGTAATTATTTGCCATAATCCCAATATCTCAGGGATGGAATATAAAGCTAAGATCTTCAAAATCTCACTATTCGCAGACGATGTCCTATTAACTCTCACTAACCTTCATGTTTCGTTACCTAGCCTCAAAACAGTCCTTCAGGAGTTTGGACATCTGTCAGGTTATAGGATTAATGCTTTAAAGATAGAGGCACTTCCATTGAATGTACCTTGTGAGATGTTGGACCATTTCAAAAGAAACTATAAATTCCGTTGGAAGTCGTAAGCAATTAAAGGGAACTTGTCACCAGGTTTGACCGATATGAGATACAGCCAACCCCTTTCAGCCCTCATATACAGCATTCTATAAATAAAAAGCTTTTATTATATTCACTGGGGGGGGGGGTGTGGTCTGGTCCAAGCGGTGTTACTTGTCTTCGTCCAGTGCTTTCCAGGAGCACGATGCAGGTGCGACTGTGTGGATGATGAACAGGATGCGTCATCCACACAAAGCAAGAAAGAGGACAGCATCTCAAGAATAAGGGAGGAAAAAGTCCAAGACAAGTGACACCTCTTGGACCGGACCGCCCCCCAGGTGAGTCTTATAAAAGCTCTTTTTCTTCTCTTGCAGGTCGGATCGGGGGGTTATATACAGCATTATAGAATGCTGTATATGAGGACTGAAAGGTGGTGGCCGTATCTCATATTGGTCAAACCTGGTGACAGTTTCGCTTTAAGTGCTTGGGAGTAAACTTAAAGCGCACCTGTCAGCAGGATTGTGCTTAGTAAACTACATACACTGTCAGGTGAGCGACATTACCCTGTTAAAAATGATACCTTTGTTGATAAAAGCCGTCCAGTGGTTCTTTTTTAATCTTTATTTTCATTCCTGAGATAATGACATGCTCATGCTCCGGGGTGGCCTTTGGGGAGGGGCTTTATCTTGTGCTCTCCTTGTTTATTCAGCTGTATGGCTTCTGATAGGTCACTGTGCTTCAGTGACCTGCCCACTATTTTAAAAAATTCTGCCTGTGTAATTGTCCTAGAAATCAAGAAATTTACATGTAGCAAAATGGCCCACGACGCCCACGCATGCGCAGTAGCATCTCTTGTTTGCCGAGAGATGCTACTGTGCAAGTGCGGCCGGCGGCGCCATATTGCTGCAGGTAAATTTCTTTTTCCTCCAGCAAAATGGCGCCCACGTGTGCGCAGTACCATCTATCGCTTGCCAATAGATGCTACTGTGCAAGCGCCGTTAGTGGCGTCATTTTGTTGGAAGAAAAAGAAATTTGCCTGCAGCAATATGGCACTGCCGGCCGCGCTTGCACAGTAGCATCTCCCAGTTGCCAAGAGATGCTACTGCGCATGCGCGGACAGAGGCGTCATATTGCTGCAGCCAAATTCTGCGCCCACTAGTCAGGTTCTGGCCAGGAGTATGCATATCGCATACATCACCGCCGTTCCCGGCTGAGAAACCAGCAAATCCTCTGCAGTGTGACTGCAGAGTTATCATTTTAGACCAGACAGACCCTTTAAAATTACTCTGATCAATATATTTTTACAATATTTTTTTTAAAACTAGATTCCAAAAAAACAGATATAGTGTCTGGTAAGCTAAGGAAAAGATAAGAGTCCGTGGCGATATGTCATCTATTACTTAGCTATTATAGTCTATAGTTTGTGACAAGACGACTCACTCGGCTGCGGTCGGAAGTAGACACAGGAACGGTTTCGGCTGCAGGTTTATTTTAACAGCATAAAGCACTGCAGACTTCAGCAAAATAAAACTTAGCCTTGCTGGCATAAAGGTAAAACATAAAGACAAAGGATAACACAGTCCATGTGTGTACAGGTTCCCCTGCACCACTTTGCAGAAAACTTCAGCTCCTCCTGAGCTGAGACTTCACAGCCTGGAGACTTCACTCTCCAGACTCACTAACACAAATAAAAAAACAGGACTGAGCATTTAACCTTGCTCAGCCACACCCAGAGGGGAGGTATGGTGAATGACGTCCCTCCCGTCTCAATGTCATTCATACCAAACCACTCCCTTCACAATGGTGAGTTAAACCCCCAACATATAACATGCCGGACAATAAGTTCAGTTCACTAAGGCTAGTAGCCATAGCGAAACATACCTCCCCTCGCATACTTCACCAGTGACTCTGTCACATATTCCCCCCCTCTGCCCAAAGCCAGGGGTTTGGGCACCTTCAGATACCAAACAGGGAATTCTAGAGAGGGCATCAGCATTAGTATGTAACTTCCCGAGTCTATGCTCCACGTGAAAATTAAAGTCTTGGAGACCTAAGAGCCACCTAGTTACCCGGGCATTCTTACCCTTCTTTTCCCTAAACCATCTCAAAGGGGCATGGTCTGACACCAATTGAAACTTTCGGCCAAGCAGGTAATATCTTAGCGTGTCTATGGCTCATTTTATGGCGAAGCATTCTTTCTCCACAATGGCAAAATTTTTATCGCAGGATGAGAGCTTCTGGCAAATATACAGTATGGGATGCGCTTCCCCATTTTTCTCTTGGGACAGCACGGCTCCTAGGTCAACTTCTGAGGCGTCTGCCTGGACCACAAATTCTTTAGTAAAGTCTAGTGTGACCAGGACCGGCTGCTTACAGAGTGCCAGCTTCAGCTGCTGGAACGCCATCTCAGGTTCAACCATCCATTTCACCATTGTTGATTTGGTGCCTTTCAGAAGGTCCATCAGTGGTGCGGCAATCATGGCAAAATTTGGGATAAACCGCCAGTAATATCCCACGATTCCAAGAAACGCTCTCATCTGCTTGTTGGAGAGCGGTTGCAGCTAGTTCTGAATCTTATTGGCCTGTGGCTTAATTTCGCCTCTCCCAATGACATAGCCTAAGTACTTGGCCTCCTCCTTTCCAATGGCACATTTTTTCGGATTTATAGTAAATCCCGCCTTCCCTAGAGTATCCAGAATCACCTGTACCTTTGGCAGATGACTAGCCCAGTCTGGGCTAAAGACGACAATATCATCAAGGTAGGCTGCGGCATACTTCTTATGTGGGCCGAGGATCCAATCCATGGCCCTCTATAAGGTGGCCGGGGCCCCTTGCAGTCCGAAAGGCATTCGGGTGTACTGGAAGCACCAATCAGGAGTTGAGAAAGCTATTTTCTCCGTGGCCCTTTTGGACATGGGGATCTGCCAGTAGTCTTTTGTCAAGTCGAGGGTGGTAATATACCTCGCAGGTCCAAGCCTCTCGATGAGTTCATCGACGAAGGGCATCTAGTATGCGTCACACTTGGATACCTCATTCAGCCTGCTGTAGTCGTTACAAAATCTCCACTCCCCGTCGGGCTTCGGCACGAAAATGATGGGACTCAACCATCTGCTCTTTGATTCCTCTATCACCCCGAGGTCCAGCATCCTCTTCACTTCAGCTGAGATTACCTCACGGCGGGCTTCAGGAATCCTATAGGGTTTAAGGTTTACCCTAACATGCACGTCAGCACGTCATGCTCGACCAACTGCATACGCCTTGGCAACTCCGAGAACAGGTCACGTTTCTGTTGCAGCAGTTCTCTACATTGTTGCTTCTGTGCTGGCTATAGAGAGTCTGCTATCATGACGTCCTCGACTTTGGCTTTGGGACTGGTCCCAAACAAGGAGCCCCCATCGTTTCCCGATCTTGCTATGGCTTGAGCAAGATCACATGGTACACTTGGTGTGGCTTTCTTCGGCCAGGCTGGTGAACTTGCTCTCAACGGTGGGAATAAGCACCAGAACACGATCCCCAGGCTGGAACTGCCTCAGCCTTGCTGATCAGTTATAGACCCTTGCCTGGGCATCTTGTGCCTGGAGGAGATGCACTTTCACTATAGGCATCACTTTCCCCATTCTCTCTTGTATCTGGGCGACATGTTGTATTATGCTGCAGTGGGGCGTAACCTTGGCTTCCCAGGTTTCCTTGGCAATATCCAGGAGCCCTCGCGGATATCATTCATACAGTAAATCAAACGGGGAGAAACCCGCAGAGGCTTGTGGGACCTCTCTTACAGAGAAGAGCAGGAATGGTAGCAGATAACCCGAGTCTTGACCATTCTTCTCTACGACCTTTTTGAGCATCGCTTTTAAGGTTTTATTAAAGCGCTCCAACAGGCAGTCTCTCTGCGGATGGTAAACGGAGGTTCGCAACTGGGTAATCTGAAGGACTTTACACAGCTCCTTTATTACCTTGCTCAAGAATGGGGTTCCTTGGTCCGTTAGTATCTCCTTCGGCAGTCCGGTCCTGGCAAATATATGGACAAGTTCCCAGGCTATGCTTCTACTCGACAAGTTCCTCAGTGGTACCGCTTTGGGGTTCCGGGTCGCATAGTCCATGACCACCAGGATGTATTGTTGGCCCTGTGCCGATTTAACTAAGGTCCCCACTAGGTCCAAGGCAATCCTCTCAAAGGGGATTTCTATCACAGGTAGGAGGATTAAAGGACTATGGAAGTGGGAAGTTATCTGGCAGGTGGGGCAAGACCTACAATAGTTTAGGATCTCCTGGTAACACCCTGGCTAATAAAACATGCTCAATATCCTCTCCTGAGTCTTCTTGACCCCCAGGTGTCCCCCCAGAACATGTGAATGGGCCATATCTAATACTCTCCGTCGGTATGGCCCTGGAACTAACAGCTGCTCCACTATCTCATCACCCCTTGGTTTGGTCACCCGATACAATAACTCCCCCTGAACTGCGAAGTGTGGGTACCTGGTGTCTGACCCCGGCTCTTGAGTAACCCCATTACAGACAGTAAAACTGTCCCACGCCCCCTTCAAGGTCAAGTCCCGAACTTGAGCAGACCCAAAGTTCTCTCCTGGCACCTCTAATTCAGGGAGGTCGGCCTCCTCGGTCACAGTCTCGTCCTCGTCGCTGGCAAGGACACACAATGGGAACTCATCCCCTTCAGATGTCGGCGGGGGTATTTCTCTAGGGACCTGGATTTTGTCCATGCGACTCAGTCCGGTTCCTTTCCCCCACAAGTCCCAGAACAAAGGAAAATCGCGCCCCAATATGACGGGATGTATCAGGTCCTTGACCACCACGACCTCGTGGAATTGGGCACCACAGTCTGTTTGCACTGACACTCTGGTCGCAGGGTAGTCCTTGGCACCCCCATGTATGCAGCAAACTCCCACACTTTTGGTAGGGATCAGCTGGTGGGGAAGAGTGGCGCTGATCAGGGTCAGACTCCCTGAGTCCAATAGTCCAACTACCATCCATTAATGGACACGGCACATGCATGTGGGCCCTCACCAGGTTGACAATCCACGCTATAGGCCGGATAGGCATAATAGGAACAATGCAGGCCTAGGCTGCAGTCCATTGGTTCAGGGGACATATGGCACCGGGTGGCTATGTGTCCAGGATTATGACACCGCCAACATACCACATACCGCCCAGCAGTCTTTGCAGGGCCCTCAGTGGGATCGGGACGACCCCCGTTTGTGACTCTAGACCCCTTACATTGTGAGCCCGCACCTCTTTGGGTACTCTAGTATGGGGAATTGACTATGTCCGATTTCCCAAGGGATTTTTTGACCACTTGGTACCTCTCTACCAGGCCCACGAGGTCATCCGCATTCCGAGGATCTCCCTGGGCAACCCAGGTCTGCACCTGCCTGGGTAGGGAATGGATGAACCTGTCCATCACCACATGTTCAACCATCTGGGCAAGAGAGGAAGACTCTGGCTGCAGCCATATCTGGACTAGATGTAGCAAGTCAAACATCTGTGAGCGAGGGGGTTTGTCGCCAGCATATGCCCAGTGGTGGATGCTTTGTGCTCTGACAGACATAGTCACTTCTGAGCATGCTAGTATCTCTGTCTTTAATTTGTCTTACTCCTGTGCATCCTGTAGGGCCAGGTCATAGTAGGCCTTTTGGGGTTCACCCGTTAAATAGGCGGCCAGGACCTCCGCCGACTGCTCCGGCGACAGCTTTTCCTTTCTTCTACCCTTTCGAACACAATCAAAAATGCCTCAACATCATCCCCTGGGGTTATCTTTTGCAACGCATGCCTTACCGCCTTCCGGACGTATGATACATCACCTGGGGGAGGGGCGGTTTCCCTGCTGCAGACCTCCCCTGCTAGGAGGTCCATCTGCCGTGGCTGCTGTTGGATCTGCTGCATGAGGAGTTTATTGATCTCTTGTGGTGCTTGCTGGCTCTGCAACTGCTTCTCTCGTTGCTGGTGAAGAAGCTCCTGGTGCTGCTGCAGCATGTTCTGTTGGCTCTGTAAGTGCTGTTGATGTTGATGTTGTTGGCTCTGAAGTAGGTGCTTGAGGAGCTCCTCCATGCTGCCAGACATCTCTGGCTGGCTGGCAGCCTTTACCCAGGATATCCACCAATCTCTGTGGCAGATACACGTGTTCCTGGACTCTTGCCCGCATTCTCCATCAACTGTGGCAAGACGACTCACTCGGCTGTGGTCGGAAGTAGACAAAGGAACCGTTTCGGCTGCAGGTTTATTTTAACAGCATAAAGCACTGCAGACTTCAGCAAAATAAAACTTAGCCTTGCTGGCATAAAGGTAAAACATAAAGACAAAGGATAACACAGTCCATGTGTGTACAGGTTCGCCTGCACCACTTTGCAGAAAACGTCAGCTCCTCCTGAGCTGAGACTCCACAGCCTGGAGACTTCCCTCTCCAGACTCACGAACACAGAAAAAAACAGGACTGAGCATTTAACCTTGCTCAGCCACACCCAGAGGGGAGGTATGGTGAATGACGTCCTTCCCGTCTCAATGTCATACACACCAAACCACTCCCTTCACAATGGTGAGTTAAACCCCCAACATATAACATGCCGGACAATAGTTGTAAGTTCAGTTCACTAAGGCTAGTAGCCATAGCGAAACATACCTCCCCTCACATACTTTACCAGTGACTCTGTCACAAGTTCTAAAAGCAAATCAAGGGCGGATATACTATAGGTGCAACCTTTGCAAGACCCAGGAGGTAAGAAGACCTACTATGACCTCCAAAGCAGTAAGCAACTTTTGTCACAGACGCAAAGAATGGCCCATACACTGTTCTTGTACAGGGGCTCTCTTCTGTCTGTGTCTGCCACTGGAATGAATGATTACAATTAAAATGTAAGCATAATAACTTAGCAAAAATGTTTCGAAACATGGAAAATAAAGACTATGTTTTTAATGTATTTTCACTTTTCATTTATTTTTTTAGTAGTGCTTTATGTTTTTGTCATGGCAATATTACATTTTTGGAGACAGGATTTTTGCGGCTATATTGTTACATAATATGACTTTGCCTAGGGTTTGGTGGAATTTTTCCATGCATATCTGTAACATGTGAACAAAGCCTTAGGCCATCAGATAGCTGACAGATGAACACTTGTTCGACTGTTAGCTATCTCTCATGACCTCCCATAGACATGCACAGTTGGCTCAGCTACTAATCTATGTGCTTTCATCTGGGAACAAAAAGATTGAGCGTTGAAATTCAACATGAACACTCTTCTGTTCCCCAACATCATCTGTCATGGAAGATTTGGAAGGCCCCATACACATTAGCATGTTAGCCTATTTCACTAGAATCAGTGTGGCCATCTTTAGACAGGTTTTTCAACTAATTCTCCAATGATTAAAGCATTTAAGTGTTTATTTTATACATAATATACAGTTAGGTCCAGAATATTTGAACAGTGACCAAATCTTCGTGCTTCCAAAAGTTATGATTGCCATTATGGCTGAGCTAAACCCCAGAAATACCCCCATTATTGAAAAGTCAATGTTATGATAACGCATAATTGAATTTATGGGTGGTGTCGCTGATCCAAGGAGAATTTTGATAGAATATTCACAATATATTGTATGGTGTATAGCGGAAAAGTCACAAGTCAAAACATAAATTAAATCTAAGCAAACATAACAATGATCGTTGTGAAATAGAAATATACAGCTCACAATCTCTTTTGTGTGCAGTTTCGCTGAGACCTATTGTAGTACTTTGATGTAGGATGATATGTTTGTAAAATCAATGTCTAAAATCGAAAAAAAGTTACATTGTTAAAGGTTATGTTTGTTAATCAATAAATCACGATTGCTATCGATGACCTGCTGATTTGCACTGACATGAAGTTGAGAAATGCTTTTCTACTCTTAACACCAGTTGTGTTATTACATTGTAATAGCAAAAAGTTCTTAGATGAAAGTTGGTATTTATACTGGAAAGGTTGAATTTCTACTGGTTTAAACAATGTACATTTCTCTAAATAGAATAGCTTTCCAAACTAGTGTACTCAGATTAAGCCTCACAATGAGGAGTGTGTTTTGTTATTCCGACAGTCAATGCTAACTCGCTGGAGCAAAATAATATAAAAATCATCTCTAAGGTTTCGTTCCCATAATGAATATTTGGTGAGTTTTTTATGTTGCAGATTTTCTGCACCATTTCTGCACCTATTATGTATATTTGGTTACTTGTGTTTTTTTCATTGCATTTTTACATGCAGTTTCTCATGTTTGCAACAATTCGGTTCCTGTTGGTATGTCACTCTTTAAATAAAGCTGCTTTGTCTTTGATACTTCCTGTTATTTAGCTTTGACAAAACTTTATTGATATAGTAATACAGTGGAAATGCACTTAAATTACATATGCTTTTTTGACCTGCAGAATTTCCGCATCTGATGCGAATTTATGAAATTGACTTGCAGCGGATTTAAAACTCGCACCACAGATCAGATCATCGTGGGCAGCACGGTGGCTCAGTGGTCAGCACTTTTGCTTTGCAGCGCTGGGATCCTGGGTTCCAATCCCACCAAGGACAAGATCTGCAAGGAGTTTGCATGTTCTCCCCATGTTTGTGTGGTTTTCCTCTCACACTCTAAAGACATACTGATAGGGAATCTAGATTGTGAGCCCCATAGGGGACAGTGCTGATAATGTCTGTAAATTGTCTGAATTGTAAAGCGCTGTGGAATATGTTGCCGTTATATAAATAAAAAGATTATTATTATTAGTTTAGGAAGCTTAAAAAACAAGCGCAGTGGGCATGAGATTTCTATAAGTCCCATCCACCTTACTGGAACTTTAAGACGCTGCGTGTTTGGTACGATAAAAGTACGCAGCATCATCAAAAATTCACCAAAAGCTCATTGTGAGAACTTAGCTGAATAGTTCAGTTCACGTTTGTTCTTTTTACGTTTTATATTCTTAGAACAAATGTTTGAAATGTATAATGCTCAAGTATTCAGCTCTTGGTAGCATTGCAAATAAATGGATAAATGGCTTGTCATATCAGAACAATTTATGTCTATATAAGCTTTTAATATGTGGACATCATACAGAGAAAACCACATGCTAAGGACCCCCTCTGTGACGGAGAGATTGTATCAAACCATGGCTCTGATTTTTGCAGACTTGAGTCGTCATGTCTTAAATGAACAACTCTTCATTTGATAGCCACCATGTACTGCTCCATTTAAACGAAATGTGTCATCAGAAAATGATCTAACGAGCTTGTGAAAAGATTATTATGAAGGTGGGGGGAGCAGGGTCAGCTGTGACATCGCCTATTGTGATTGGTGGATTCACTGATATCTGTGTCTAGAGGTGTTATCTGTCACTGTAATCCTGCCTTTAATGATAAGGAAACTCTTCCTGGAAAGACAGGAAGTCTGAGTCTAAAAAAAGTCTCAGTGGCCAGTGTGAAATTTGCAAGAGTACTAATTTTGTTTTTTTTTTAAACAAAGGTTGCTATATGAAAAAAAAATGTTTCAAAAATACATGTAACACTAAAAAATTGATTTAAGCAATATGTCTGAAGGAATATTCCCTTTAAGGTTACATTTCTGTCGTGCCCCCTGGGGCCACGGGGTACTTGGTAGCGGGGCCGGTCTTTTTTGGGGTAGTCATGGTGGCAGTGACCCGGTCCGTGGCCCAGGGCGGTCAAATAAATAAAAGTCAATTGGGGAATTAAGTGTTTGGGGTTTGGTTCGTGATGCCACCTGTGGTATGTGCTCTATGTGGCCGCCGCTGCTATTCAGATCCACTGGGGCTGTTGGTGACGCAGCAAAGATGGTTCAGCTCTCCACGGGCAGAGCTAGGCCTCAGGGCAATTTATAGTGATTGATGAGGTAGATGTTGTTGGTGTAGTGCAAGGCAGGTGGCGCAACAATTAGGCAAGGACACAGTGGGGTGCAGTCTTCAAGTATTTACTCACAGTTATCAAGCTGCTCCAGGTTACATTTGCCGGATTATAACCACCCACGTCGTCCTGTGTCCTCCGGGGAAGTGATCCAGCCAATTCTCAGATAACTTGGGTGCATTTGAACGGGACCCCTTTCTGTGTAACTTTCCATGTCGTCTCTTTGCGCTGGCTCTCGCCCTCCTGCCCTATGCCTCACACACAATGTCCCGAGCCAGTGGCCGCAGTCCTTGTCGGGCGATGTCCTGTCTGTCCCCGTTGTCCTATATGGCCACCTTTTCAGCGATTGTGTGTGGATTTTGGCTATGGCACATGAAGATACCTCAACCTCCGGTTTGCTAGCTGAGTCTTGCAGTCCTCCACTAGTCTGGGGCCGGTCCCCTACTGCGGCCTGATCCCTTCACGGTCAGCGTGAACTCGCCGTGCCCCTAGGATCCCTTCTATCTCTGGAGCCCATCTCAGTTCTCCGGTGTTCTCTCCTGTCTCTCCCCCTGGGCCCCTTTTACTGGGCCCCTTCGCCGTCAGGACCTTACTCCTCACGGTCCTCTGAACAACCAACTGAACTCCTGCTCCAAGGACTGGAACCAGGAATGGACCCTTCTAGATGTTTCTACCCTGCTTTTATACTCTCCCTTCAGTGCTCCCCTAAACTACTTCCTCCACCCACCTCCTCTACTTAGTTCCACCCTCCTGACAGGGACCAGGCCTGTGCTCTCCCTTAGGAGCTATCTGGACCTTCCCTTATGAAGTGGTGTAGTGTTGGATGTGAATGGTTGAGTCCCGGGTAGTACTCCCTCCTTACCTGAGAGTGGGGTACCACACCTCTGGCTGAGATGCAGTACCTCTGTGGCAACTGGACCCGCAGGGGCGCCACATTCCCACGATGAGCTTTTGGTGAGTTTTTGATGTTGCAGATTTCCTGCACCATTTCTGCACCCATTATGTAAATTAGGTTACTTGCATTTTTTCATAGTTTTTTTTTTAGTGCATTTTTTTTACAAGTGTTTTTATCCCGTTTTTGGTTGTGCATATTTTTGTCTCTTCTTAATATGTCATGCTTTAAACAAAGCTGCTTTGTTTTTGATACCTCCTGGTATTTGGCTTTGGCAAAATTTTATTGATACATTCATGTGCGGATTACATGCATTTTTGGTGCGTTTCACCACAGAAACGCACTAAAAACGTAAAAACCTGCAGATTTTCTGCATCTAATGCAAGTCTATGGGAAAAATCTGCACATAAAACTCGGCACACTACTACGCCTCTAAGACCATTGGCGCATCTCACTTAGGTACTACCATCTGCCTGACCAATTCGTGTGTCCGGGAGTTGATGCTTCTCCGACACAGCTTTCCCTCGTAGATGAACAGCTTGCCCTTCTCCTTCTACAATTGTTGGGTCTCCTGTGGAGCATCTGGACCAGGGTGCTAGTCAGCTTGTGTCAGCAACTCCTTTGCTAGGTGGACAGCCGGATCGCTATCCTGCGTCTCTGCCCATCCATGGTGGGGCAATGGGTTAAACGTGGCCTCTCTGTTGGCGGAGCTCTTGTTCCTCACACAGTGGGAGCACTGGGTCACCCCGTGATGATGGAAAGCCGGTAGCTCTATCTCCTCCAGCTCTCCCGGGTCTTCTCCACCATCTGGCAAGTTGGGCAACCTGGACAGCGCATCAGCATTAGCGTTTTTATGCCCCGCCCAATGCTTGATGGTAAACTCGTAGTTGGACAGCCGGGTCATCCATCGCTGCTCCAGCGCACCTAGCTTCGCCATTTCAAGGTGGGTCAGCGGATTATGGTCTGTGGAAATTGTAAACTTCGCTGAAGCCAGATAGTTTTTGAAGCGCTCTGTTACAGCTCAGACTATAGCTAAAAACTCCAACTTGAAGGAACTATAGTTGTCTGGGTTCCTTTCCTTGGGACAGAGCTTCCTGCTGGCTTAGGCAATTACTCTCTCTCTGCCCTGCTGTACCTGGGACAGCACCGCTCCCAATCCCATGTTGCTGGCATCCGTATAGAGTATAAAGGGTTGGCCATAGTCGGGGTAGGCCAGGACTTTGTCTCCCGTAAGAGCCACTTTCAGTCGAGTAAAGGATTCTTCTTCTTCTTTTTTTACTCCACTTGAACGGATGATTCGGGTTCTTGGCCTTCTTGGACTGGCCCACTAAGAGGTCCTGCATGGGTGCTGCTATCTTGGTGAAACCCTTGATGAATCTCCTGTAATAGCCTACCAGCCCGAGGAACTGCCACACTTCTTTGATAGGGCAATTTATAGTGATTGATGAGGTAGATGTTGTTGGTGTAGTGCAAGGCAGGTGGCGCAACAATTAGGCAAGGACACAGTGGGGTGCAGTCTTCAAGTATTTACTCATAGTTATCAAGCTGCTCCAGGTTACATTTGCCGGATTATAACCGCCCACGGCGTCCTGTGTACTCCGGGGAAGCGATCCAGCCAATTACTCTCTCTCTGCCCTGCTGTACCTGGACAGCACCGCTCCCAATCCCATGTTGCTGGCATCCGTATAGAGTATAAAGGGTTGGCCATAGTCGGGGTAGGCCAGGACTTTGTCTCCCGTAAGAGCCACTTTCAGTCGAGTGAAGGATTCTTCTTCTTTTTTTACTCCACTTGAACGGATGATTCGGGTTCTTGGCCTTCTTGGACTGGCCCACTAAGAGGTCCTGCATGGGTGCCGCTATCTTGGTGAAACCCTTGATGAATCTCCTGTAGTAGCCTACCAGCCCGAGGAACTGCCACACTTCTTTGATAGTGGAGTGTCTTGGCCAGTCCTTGATCATGGTGACTTTTTCAGGGTCTGGTGCTACACCTTCCACGCTTACCACATGGCCTAGGTACTGCACCTTGGGCTTCAACAGGTGGCACTTGGACGGCTTTACTTTCAGGCCAAAACCAGATAGGGCTTCGAACACCTCGGCCAGGTGCTCCAGGTGGTCTTCGTATGTCTTTGAGTAGACGATTACGGCGTCTAGGTACAGCAGAACGGTTTTGAAGTTTTTGTGTCCTAGGCAACACTCCATTAACCACTGGAATGTTCCCGGGGTGTTGCAGAGCCCGAATGGCATGCAGGTGAACTCGCAGAGGCCCATTTGTGTCGTAAGTGCGGTCTTCTCTCTGTCCGCCTCTGCCACGGGAATCTGCCAATACCCACTGGTGAGATCCAAAGTGGAGAAATAGCTAGCGGATCTTAGTGCAGCTAATGATTCCTCAATTCTGGGTAAAGTGTAGGCGTCCTTATGTGTAATGCAGCTAATCTGCCTATAATCAACACACAACCTCATTGTACCATCTTTCTTTCTAATGAGGACTAATGGAGCTGCCCAGGGACTACAACTATCTCTGATCACCCCAGCCTCCTTCCTCTCCCATAACATTCCCTTGGCACATTGATAGTGAGCTGGGGGTACAGGCCGGTACCTCTCTTTAATGGGCGGATGATCTCCTGTGGGGATATGATGTTGGACCCCTTTTACCTGCCCAAAGTCTAGTGGGTGTTTGCTAAAGACTCGCTCATATTCTTGGACCACCCAGTACACCCCATGCTTTTGGTGCAATGGGTGGAGTCAGTGCCTACTTGTAGCTTCTGAGGAAGACAAAAAAGGGGTGGGGTGGAAAAGCGCAGTGCTTGTGTGAACCTGTATGGAAGCAGAATATGCGTGCAGATACAGTGGTCTGCTCACCTGGGTGGGTTGTGCAGACCGCACAACCCAGGTTAAACAGCTGCTGGTGCTGATAGCACTGCCACGATGCCTTCAGCGTCTCCTCTGGGTTAGCAGACGGAGCTTCCAATCACGTGGTTCCGGGTGGGATCACGTGGGTGATGACATCATCGCAAGTCCTACAGGTCCTGCAGCTGAAAGTGTATCCAGATCTCCACAGTCCCGAGCCACAACTCCCAAGGGAAAAGTCAACAGTGTGATACAAGATACAAGATGCAGACATTTTAAAGTATTTTTAAAGCATTGCCATTAATGTCTGCATCTTGTATCTTCATTAGTAAGTTTATAATGTGTAGTTATTGACCCGTAATGCTTTTTTAAGTCCTCTTTGTTATTAAATTGTAATTGTCTTTTTGAATGGTGATTAAGGGGTTAAGTACCAAATTTTCCCTTGGTACCTCCCATTGAGTTCCTTTGCTTTATGTATAAAAGTACCTGTTTCAAACATTTTCCCATAACTCCACCTGATGAAGGCAGCAGATCGCTGCAGAAACTCGTTGTGGGCATTAGAACTTCAATAAAGAGGTTTGTTTTATCCTTTTCCAGCGCCTTATCCAGTTCATAGCGCCCCACTGACCACCTCAATTTGCACACTGTTCTACTTGTAGCTTCTGACACCAATCCTTCACATGCCCCTTGGAGCCATTATCCTGTTCGGACGGAGGCAAGCGTCCCACTGCCTTTATTGCATTGTTACTGACAGTGAACAGCTTAGCAAGGGTGGCATACCGGGGTAAGTGGACCTCTTTCTCCCCACAATTCAGGATGCGTATTGGTACTCTCCCCTTGCGGACATCGATTACCCCCCTGGCCGTCAACATGGCGGGCCTACTATCAGAGTACACGGGTACTACCAGGGCCTGATAATCTTGACCCCTGAGACCTATTGCTGCCCGACACCATATTAACATTTCACTCCTAGGGGGCATTGCAATGGGGAATGGATCACTCATTCTGACACTGCCGACTTCTCCACCAGACAGGTCTACCTGTTGTCTCTGCATCAGGGCTTTGATCTCCTTCTGCAGAACTCGCTGCTGACTAGAACTGGCAGTCTCTGCGACCTGTTGCAACAAAACAATAATTTCCCCAAGACAATTCTCTATCACATTGGTGCCTAATGTTATCATAGGATGGCTTTCTCGGCGATCAATATCTACAATAATCATCCCTTGTGATAGCAATTCTACTCTGCCAACCTATATGGTCACCACTTTATACCTCACCTGAGGCAAGGGCTGACCATTGCTGGCAAAGATGTTAATATGTTCATCTGGACTGCGGGTAATGTCTTAATGTCTGAATCAGTCCAGTATCGTTTGAAAAGGATATATGGCATCGTTGTCACCTGGGAGCCAGTGTCCAGTAACGCGTTCATCGGGATGCCATCAAGCACGACAGGTAGGATCGGTCGTCCTCCCACGTACTTGTCTCGCCAGCTTTGTGGGCCTGGTCGTCTTACTCCTGGGGGTTGGCCCTCTGCCCCAGGGGTTGCTCGCTTAAATCGCAGAATCTTGTGAGGTGCCCCGCCTTTTGACAGCGGCGGCACATGGGTTGTCCGTTCTGGTCGTAGTGATCGCTGTTTCTCCCTCTGGTCGGTGGAATTCTACTCAGTCGTCGCCATGGGACGTCATCTGGACTGGAAGCCAGCTGGATTCTTCCCTTTGGAGACATTTGCATGGCCTGCACGGTTTTGGTTAGTGTAGCCACACTTTTGGTCAGCTCCTGGACCTGAAGGCGTAGGTCTGCAGAGGGGTCATTATCTAGGGCCTGTGCGTCATCCTCCACAGGTGCCGGGGAAAAGGATGCCGCCTCCCGGTGGTATGTGATAGCTGGGCGCCGGAGGGGTGCAGTGCCCCTTGGGGGTGATTCTCGCAGCACCCGGATGGCCGGGTCTTTAAATTGCGCAAATTGCGCCAATATTTGCTTAGCAGTGCTTTTGTCCCTGCCCGGCCAGGACTTCATCTCCCTCTGAGCTGCACCGATTAGCTGGCCTATGAAGATGCTGACTTTTTGCTCTTCAGACAGGGGGTACACTTGGAACAAACTTCGCAGTCTCTCCTCAAATTCGCTCAGGGTGTGCGATTTCCCTGAGTACTGGGGCAACCACACCGCCCTTGGAATATACTGCATGGATAAAGCCATTACTGTGGCAGCGGCCGTGCCCGCAGCTGGATCCTCTTCCAGGTTGGGCATCTTCCTCCCCTCTAGTGAACCTCAGCCAGGTCCTGGGTTTCTGCTGGCGTACCAGTATGCTGCTCTGCAGGCGAGAGGGATCACTTATCTGGCGGTTCCAGATCAGGGCCTCCTGCTTCCTCTCCGCCGACGTCAAATCACGAGACTATACAGCTCAGCAAAGTCTATGGCACACAGTACCCGTTTATTCCGGGGTTCGAATCCTGTTTGTGATGCCAAGTTGACACGCCCCCTGGGGCTGTGGGGTACTCGGTGCTGGGCCGGTCAGTGCTGGGGATATCACGGTGGCGTGGCCCGGTCCGTGGGCCCAGGGCGGTCAATTAAAGGAAAAGTAAAAGGGAAATAAGTTTTTGGAGATAATGTTCGTGACGCCACCTATGGTATGCGGCTATATGGGGCCACCGCTGTGGTGCAGATCCACTGGAGCTGATGGTGACACAGCAGAGTTGGTTCAGCTCTCCACAGGCAGAGCTAAGCTCCAGGGCAGTATATGATGAATTGTGGAGGTAGATGTTGTTGGCGCGGAGTAATGCAGGGCTGAGGGCGCAGATAATGACCAGAGACCAGACAACAAATTAATGGCGGTTTCCTCTATCTTTACTTGCGGTTTGTCAGAGCAGTCTGGGGCACGGGTACTAGCTGGTGGTGTAGCTCCGGGCGGCCTGGAAGCAAGTTGGGGATCCACCTCACCAGGTGGAGTTGTAGGCCTTCTCTCTGCATTATTCTCTTTGGCCCTGCTGCTTGAATTTATACTGCGACCCTCGTCCCTGAGTAAAACGTCTATTCCTCACCCGTATGGCATGCAGCTCCGACCTTCCTCAAGTGTCGCTCCTTCGTGGCGGCGCTGGGCCCTAGGATCATGCTGAGTCGCCGGGCATCTGGTGGGGCCAGGAGACCTGCAGTCTCCTGCCCTCTGGATTTAGCTGCTGGGCCTTCAGTGCCTGCACAACCACGGACTCCGGTGTCTGGTTCCTTTGCGCTTCTCTCTGGGGCGAACTTATTCACAGCTCCCTTCCCCAGGTCCTTCCTCGTCGCTCTCCTGTCTTCAACTCTCTTCCAACTCACTCTTACTAACCCCACCTCCAGATTCCAGTTTGAAGGGGAGGAGCTCCCCTTTCTGGTCTGGAGCCAGGAAAGTGTTGGATGCTGGTATACCTGATCAGGGGACCCCTCCTTGCTTCTAGGCATGGCATCACCCCCTGTGAGGGAGGCAATGCCACTGTGGCAACCGGACCCCTGGGGTGCCACATTCACGCTCATGCATATACCATTCGTTAGATGCTCCTGATTCATTAAGATGCATGCTCTGGAAAAAATAAAGATGGCCATCACCCTCTGCTGTACTCTACATGAGATTTTGCAAGTCTCCCAGCATGTCTCTGTGTCATCATCTCCTTAGGCCTTTTAAGGCTCTGTTAGAGACACATCTGTGTCTTAGTATTGAGACACAATACTTTTCTTTCTTTATATAGTGCCAATATATTCTGCAGCGCTTTACAATTCAGACAATTTTACAGATATTATCCACATTGGGGCTCACAATATGCATTCCCTATCAGTATGTCTTTGGAGTGTGGGAGGAAATTGGAGAATCTGGAAGAAACCCATGCAAACATGGGAAAAACATACAAACTCCTTGCAGATGTTGTCCTTGGTGAGATTTGAACCCAGGATCCCAGAGGTGCAAAGCAACAGTTCTAACCACTGAGCCACTGTGCCACTGTGCTGCACTATACTTCAGATGCTATACTCCACCATCTGTTCATGTTGTACATCTATCTTGCAAAACTTCGATAATCCTCCATACTCTTATTCTTGCATCTGCTAGTCATCTCCTCAATCAGCCCACTGATTGCAGTAAGCTAATGAACTGTTATTGGACTATGTTCACACTCTGTATTCATCTTTGCAAAAATACCACTTCAGGATAGAACGCGGACAGCTGAGTCGTTTATCATCTATGGGTGGTTCAGAAGTAGTTAAGAAAAGCTAATATGCAATATACATTAGCAAAAGATTAAAACAAATAATTGTTCTCAATGACAACGTTATTTGTCATTTTGTTTGGTTGTTGGCTAAAACTATGGCCCCAATCGTCATTTGCACTTTTTTTTACGTCTCTTTTTCTGTCTTGTGGTACTCGTTGCTGTTTTTTGCTCCAAGTTCTCTAAAATGCACATTCAGTTCATGAATTTTTGCACAAAGGCAAAAATTATCTTTATTTTTGTCTCTGACCTGTTTTGCATCTTTTTTTGTCCAAAAATAGTAGCATGTTTTGAAAAATCGCATAAAATTTGTCCCAAAATGCATGGTGTAGAGAAAATCATTCCAGGGAGACCTGGAATACATTTCCACCAACTTTTGAAAAAGTCACTATTGATAAATCAGTCAAAAGCATCTGAAAACTCAATACTTCACCCACAATGGTGAACATAAAAAAAGGGTGAGCACTAGTGTTGAGCGAGCATGCTCGACACTGCTCGGTACTCGCCTGAGCATCTCACTACTCGGGATGTTCGGCGACCACCGAGCTCGGGTCTCCGCCCTGCATGTTTGGCGCTCTTTACAGAGCCAATGAACATGCAGGGATTGCCAGCCAGTCACTGTAATGCCGCAGCCATGTTGGTTGTGGGCATTACAGTGATTGGCTGGCCGCACAGCGTCACCTCGAGTATTTAAAACCGGGCACCGCCATCTTGGACACAGTCGCTCCGGATCAGACAGTGTAGGGAGAGTGCTGCTGAGCTAGGGAGAGATTTATTCTGCGAAATAAGTAGTGTAGGGTCTCTAAAGCCTGCAAAATCAAACAAACAGTCCTTCTGAGGACTAATATCCATCCCAGATATCAGGCAGGCAGGCTGTATAGGAGACGCAGTGGTTATACCAGCAAACGCTGCATTACAGTCCTGTGTGCTACTTTTCAAATTGCTAGACTTAGCCCCAGGTCTCAGGGGCCAGGAAAAATCCTTTTTTTTTTCATCTAAATCCTCTTTTTTTTTTCCTCAGTCAGACTGTACAAATACCCGTCTTATTACCTTTTTGTATTCCCCCCCCCCCTCCAAAAAAAAAAATTGAGTGTGTCTGTGAGTGTTCAGACACAAATATATCTGTTTAAAAGAGTCTGGTGTACGCCAGATATCTAGAACTGTGGTTTTGCAGTTCCACGGTTCAAATCTCTGTATTATCCACTTTTTTGCCTTTTTTCCATAAGAAAAAACAGTTTGAGTGTTGACTGTTCAGACACAAATATATCTGGTTAAAAGATTCTGGTGTAGGCCAGAGAACTAGAACTGTGGTTTTCCTCTTCCACGGTTCAAATCTGGGTGTAATCCACCTTTTTGCATAAAAAAAAACAGTTTGAGTGTCTCGCTGACTGTTCAGACACAAATATATCTGTTTAAAAGATTCTGGTGTAGGCCAGAGAACTAGAACTGTGGTTTTCCTCTTCCACCATTCAAATCTGGGTGTTATCCGCTTATTTGCATAAAAAAAAACAGTTTCAGTGTCTCGCTGACTGTTCAGACACAAATATATCTCTTTAAAAGATTCTGGTGTAGGCCAGAGAACTAGAACTATGGTTTTCCTCTTCCTCGGTTCAAATCTGGGTGTAATCCACCTTTTTGCATAAAAAAAAACAGTTTCAGTGTCTCGCTGACTGTTCAGACACAAATATATCTCTTTAAAAGATTCTGGTGTAGGCCAGAGAAATAGAACTGTGGTTTTCCTCTTCCACTGTTCAAATCTGGGTGTAATCCACCTTTTTGCATAAAAAAAATCAGTTTCAGTGTCTCGCTGACTGTTCAGACACAAATATATCTGTTTAAAAGATTCTGGTGTAGGCCAGAGAAATAGAACTGTGGTTCTCCTCTTCCACGGTTCAAATCTGGGTGGTATCCACCTTTTTGCCTTTTTTCCATAAAAAAAAACAGTTTGAGTGTCTCGCTGACTGTTCAGACACAAATATATCTGTTTAAAAGATTCTGGTGTAGGCCAGAGAACTATAACTGTGGTTTTCCTCTTCCACGGTTCAAATCTTTTTATTACCCTTTTGCCATTGATAGTGCGAGTGTAAGCTATTTTACTTCATTTACAATGGGCAAGGCGCATGGCATGGGACGTGGAACTGGACGTTCTGGTGATGGTGCGCGCAGAGGACGGGGCCGTGGCCAAGGTGAAAATGTGCCACAACCATCAGCCACGTCTTCTCGCTCCCAGTTCTTGACCGAATTACTAGGGAATACTTCCAGTCACCTGGGCACCACCACCTCCGGTCTGTCTTCCACACGGTCAAGTGTTAGTGTAACGGGTCCGGGAGGCGGAACCTCTGAGCTACTATACAAGGGGGCGGCCCTTGTAAGGGAGCGGGTGGCAGTCTCTGGGTAAGGGGTAGGTACGACCTGTGATGGCAGAGCCTCCGGGTAGGCTAGCAGGCAGATGGTAGATGTGTGCTCCCAGGTGAGCAAGCGAGAGTCTCTGGAATAGCAGGTGGTCACGGCACGTGACGGCGGGACCTCCGGGCTGGCAAGCAGGCAGGTAACGGAGATGCGCTCCCAGGTGAGCGGGCAAGAGTCTCTGAGATAGCTGGTGGTCACAGCACGTGACAACGGAGCCTCCGGGCTGGCAAGCAGGCAGATAACGGAGAAGCGCTCCCAGGTGAGCGGGCAAGCTGGTCCATAGACAGACTGACCGGAGTAGTAAGGCAGACCGTCGGACCTCAGGCAAGCAGGCAGGTAGCTGATATGCGCTCCCAGGTGAGCGGGCAGGCTGGTCCTTTAGACAGACTGACAGGAGTAGTAAGGCAGACCGTCGGACCTCAGACTGGCAGACAGGTAACAAGTATTCAGGCAGGAATCAGGCAGGTAACTGGCAGGTAACTAGCAGGAAACTGGCAGGAAACTGGCAGGTAACTGGCAACGGGACCTGAGGGCTGAAGCACAGGTGAGACACAGGTGCAAACAACATTGCTCGGGCACCTCCATTTTGGAGGAGGTGCCTTATATATGATGAAGTCCTCCGGCCATTGGCCGGGGACTCCTTAGGACGGCGCGCGCGGCCCCTTTAAGAGGAGGGGAGCGCGCGCGCGCGCGCCCTAAGCACAGGGGCCGGGAAGGGGCGCGCGCTGAGAGCAGAGCGGGAGGAGGACGCCGGGAAGGAGCGCGCGCTGACAGCAGAGCGGGGAGAGGACGCCGGGCACGGAGCAGAGCGGTGAGGGGAGCAGCGTCCCTGCCTAGCAGAGGGCAGGGACGCCAGCGCTACAGTACCCCCCCCTTTAGGCCCCCCCTTTTTTAGGCCAGACAGAAATTTAGCTAGGATGAGAGGGGCATGGATGTTCTCCCGGGGCTCCCACGTTCTCTCCTCAGGACCAAACCCCTTCCAATCTACCAGAAAAAAGGTCTTTCCTCTTACCCTTTTGGTGGCAAGAATGTTCTCTACCTCAAACTCGTCCTCAGCAGAAACCGGAGCAGGAGGCGTACCTGTAGACTTGGAAAAAGAGTTAAGCACCACAGGTTTGAGGAGAGACACATGGAAGGAGTTAGGGATCCGTAAGTTGGCCGGGAGTTTCAATTTATAGGCCACCGGGTTGATCTGACTGATGACCTCCAGTGGGCCGATGAACCGAGGCCCTAACTTATAGGAAGGGATCTTGAGCCGGACATATTTGGACGAGAGCCAGACTTTATCCCCAGGGCGGAATTGAGGAGGGTCCAGACGTTTTTTGTCAGCGTGTCTTTTCATACGCTCGGATGACAGAAGGAGTGCGGACCGGGTACTCTCCCATATGGAGGAAAATTTGTTAACAAGAGATTCCGCAGCCGGATTGTCCGCCGAGGTGGAGACGGGAAACGGGATCCGAGGATGCTGACCGTAGACCACAAAAAACGGGGATTTGGAGGAAGACTCGCTCTCGTGATTGTTGTACGAGAATTCGGCCCATGGCAGGAGATCCACCCAGTCAGAATGGTGGGCATTAACGAAGTGCCGAAGGTAACTGGTCAGGTTCTGATTGATCCGCTCCACTTGACCATTAGACTGTGGGTGGTAAGCGGAGGAGAAGTCCAGGGTGACGTCCAGCAATTTACAAGTGGCTCTCCAGAAACGGGAAGTGAACTGTACCCCACGATCCGACACGATGTGACGGGGCAGGCCATGAAGACGGAAGATGTGGCGGATAAAGTCTTTAGCCAGCTCGGGTGCAGACGGAAGACCTGGCAGTGGAATGAAGTGAGCCATCTTGGAGAAGCGGTCAGCGACCACCCAAATGACCGTACAACCGGCAGAGACGGGTAGATCAGTAATGAAGTCCATCGCTATATGCTGCCAGGGGGCAGCAGGTACTGGCAGAGGTAGGAGGCGGCCGGCCGGCAGGTGTCTCGGAACTTTGTTGCGGGCGCAGGACACACAGGCAGAAACAAAGTCTATTACATCCTTGTGCAGGTTAGGCCACCAGTAGTGCCGGGTAATAAGCTGGAGGGTCTTTTTCTGACCGGCGTGGCCAGCTAGTTTAGACGAATGACCCCAGTGTAGGATCTTCTCCCGATCAGGTACTGGTACGAACGTCTTACCAGGAGGAAGACGATTTAGACTCACGGGAGCCACCTGCATTACTCTGGCGGGATCGATGATATGTTTCGGATCCTCCTCGAGATCAGACACCAGAAAGGACCGAGACAAGGCGTCCGCCTTGACGTTTTTGTCAGCCGGGCGAAAATGAAGGACAAAATCAAAACGAGCAAAAAACAAGGACCACCGGGCTTGGCGCGGGTTAAGTCTCTGGGCATGCTGGAGGTAAGCCAAGTTCTTGTGGTCAGTGTAAATTATTACCGGGTGAAGAGCCCCCTCGAGCAGGTAACGCCACTCCTCCAATGCCAGTTTGATGGCCAATAACTCTCGGTCTCCTATGGAATAGTTGCGCTCAGAGGAGGAGAAGAGTTTAGAGAAGAAGCCACAAGTTACCATCCTCCCGGAAGATGATTTTTGAGTAAGTACCGCTCCGGCTCCAGAGGAGGAGGCGTCAACTTCCAGGAAGAACTGCTTGTTGCCATCTGGACGATGCAGCACCGGGGCGGAAGAGAAGGCCTGTTTAAGGGAAAGAAAGGCCTCCTCTGCTTCGGGTGGCCACTCTTTGGGATTAGTACCTTTACGGGTGAGCGCAGAAATTGGGGCCGTCCGGGAAGAGAAGTGTGGTATGAAGAGGCGGTAGTAGTTGGCGAAGCCCAGGAATCGCTGAATGGCCTTCAACCCCTCCGGTCGGGGCCATTTCTCGATGGCAGACAGTTTCTCAGGATCCATTTGTAGGCCGGTCTGAGAGATAATGTAGCCCAGAAACGGAAGCGAGGTCTGCTCAAAGAGGCACTTCTCAAATTTAGCGTAGAGATGGTTCTGCCTTAGCCTGAGCAGGACCTGACGAACGTCCCTCCGGTGAGTCTGGAGATCCGGAGAGAAGACCAAGATGTCGTCCAGGTACACCACTACGCAGGAGTAGAGAAGGTCCCGGAAGATGTCATTGACCAACTCTTGAAAGACGGCAGGAGCGTTACAGAGACCAAAGGGCATTACCAGGTATTCATAGTGGCCGTCCCGGGTGTTGAATGCCGTCTTCCATTCATCCCCCTGACGAATACGAACCAGGTTGTACGCCCCACGAAGGTCCAGTTTGGTGAAGATCCTAGCCCCCCTCAGGCGATCAAATAATTCTGGAATGAGCGGAAGGGGGTACTTATTCTTCACCGTGATCAGGTTTAGGCCTCTATAGTCTATACAGGGACGGAGAGAGCCGTCCTTCTTTTTGACGAAAAAGAAGCCTGCTCCCGCCGGGGAGGTAGATTTCCGGATGAATCCTCTGGCCAGATTCTCCTCAATATATTCGGACATTGACCGGGTCTCAGCAGCGGATAAAGGATAGATACGCCCACGGGGAGGAGTAGTACCGGGTAGCAGATCGATGGGACAGTCGTATGGTCTATGTGGTGGTAATGTCTCTGCCTCCTTTTTATTAAAGACATCTGCATAAGACCAATAAGGAATCGGAAGTCCAGGTAGATTAGCTGGGGTAGGAGAGGGACGGACGGGATGGACGGGAACCAGGCAGGTTTTATGACAGTCTTGTCCCCAGCGAAGGACCTCTCCGGTTTGTCAGTCTAGCACGGGTGCATGTCTCTGGAGCCAGGGCAGACCTAGCAAGAGGGCGTGAGAGAGTCCAGGCAGAACATGAAAGGAGATACTTTCAGAATGCAGCATTCCCACCTGCAGGGTAATGGATTCGGTGATGAGTTGAATGGGGCGAGGTAAGAGGCCCCCATCCACGGCAGCGACAGACAAGGGTACAGCCAGAGGTTTGGTGGGGATGCGGTATTTCTCAACCAGGGACTGTGAAATAAGGTTCCCGGCTGCTCCAGAGTCAAGTTGGGCTAGTTCGAAATAACGGTTCTCCCCGTAGATGATCGAAACTGACAACAGCAGGGATGGAGAGGATTTATTCTTGTCTAGGTGGACCTCTCTGAGCGAACCTAGACACAGGCGTTTCCCGACCTCTCCGGGCAGGCACGGATCCGGTGCTCCTTACTGCCACAGTAGAAGCAGCTCCCCTCGGCACGGCGTGAGTCCTGACGGGTTTTGACCATCTTGGTCTGGTCGACCTGCATAGGCTCAGGAGAGTGTACCTGGGGAGAGATGGAGGGAATGACGGGTTTCTGGAAAGTAGGAGCTAAACGTGGAATCCTTCTCTCACGGGTGACCTCTTTGGCACGCTCCTGGAACCGTAGGTCAATCCGGGTGGCAAGGGTTATTAGATCATCGAGAGAGGTAGGAATGTCCCGACCAGCAAGTTCATCTTTAATACGACCGGACAGATCCTCCCAGAAGACGGATACCAGAGCGTCGTTATCCCAGGCCAGCTCCGAGGCAAGGGTGCGGAACCGTATGGCATATTGGCCCACGGTGAGACCCTCCTGACGGAGGCGTAGCAGAGAGGATGCGGATGAGGTCTTCCGTCCGGGTTCGTCGAAGACTTTCCGGAAAGCCGAGAGAAAAGCAGGCAAGTTGGACACCAGGGGGTCTCCTCTCTCCCATAGAGGATTTAGCCAGGCCAGGGCCTCCCCGGTGAGATGGGACATGATAAAGGCAATTTTGGCCCGGTCGGAATTAAACTGATGGGACAAAAGTTCAAAGTGCAGGGTGCACTGATTTATGAAGCCCCGAGCCTGGACGGAGTCGCCTCCGAAGCGAGGAGGTGCAGACAGCCGGGGACCGGGATAGGTTACCATGGTATTAGTGGGTAGCGGAGCTGCCGGGTTGCGAGTCATGGTACTGGCAGTGGCTGCAGGTGGTGCAGTCAGAGTGTCCAGGCGAGTATTGACATTCCGCAGGTGACCCAGGATGGACTCCTGTTGGGACCTTTGACGGGACAGTTCATGACACAGGTCCGTGAGCGAGGGAGCTTGGGTGCCACCGGGTTCCATGGCCCGAGCAAACTGTAACGGGTCCGGGAGGCGGAACCTCTGAGCTACTATACAAGGGGGCGGCCCTTGTAAGGGAGCGGGTGGCAGTCTCTGGGTAAGGGGTAGGTACGACCTGTGATGGCAGAGCCTCCGGGTAGGCTAGCAGGCAGATGGTAGATGTGTGCTCCCAGGTGAGCAAGCGAGAGTCTCTGGAATAGCAGGTGGTCACGGCACGTGACGGCGGGACCTCCGGGCTGGCAAGCAGGCAGGTAACGGAGATGCGCTCCCAGGTGAGCGGGCAAGAGTCTCTGAGATAGCTGGTGGTCACAGCACGTGACAACGGAGCCTCCGGGCTGGCAAGCAGGCAGATAACGGAGAAGCGCTCCCAGGTGAGCGGGCAAGCTGGTCCATAGACAGACTGACCGGAGTAGTAAGGCAGACCGTCGGACCTCAGGCAAGCAGGCAGGTAGCTGATATGCGCTCCCAGGTGAGCGGGCAGGCTGGTCCTTTAGACAGACTGACAGGAGTAGTAAGGCAGACCGTCGGACCTCAAACTGGCAGACAGGTAACAAGTATTCAGGCAGGAATCAGGCAGGTAACTGGCAGGTAACTAGCAGGAAACTGGCAGGAAACTGGCAGGTAACTGGCAACGGGACCTGAGGGCTGAAGCACAGGTGAGACACAGGTGCAAACAACATTGCTCGGGCACCTCCATTTTGGAGGAGGTGCCTTATATATGATGAAGTCCTCCGGCCATTGGCCGGGGACTCCTTAGGACGGCGCGCGCGGCCCCTTTAAGAGGAGGGGAGCGCGCGCGCGCGCGCGCCCTAAGCACAGGGGCCGGGAAGGAGCGCGCGCTGAGAGCAGAGCGGGAGGAGGACGCCGGGAAGGAGCGCGCGCTGACAGCAGAGCGGGGAGAGGACGCCGGGCACGGAGCAGAGCGGTGAGGGGAGCAGCGTCCCTGCCTAGCAGAGGGCAGGGACGCCAGCGCTACAGTTAGTAGCCGTGAGTCTCGACCGCATACTCCTCCTCACCCTGATGCTCCTTCCTCCCACCATGCCGAGTGTCGTCAGACAGCAACTGATCCCACAGTTGGACACTCTGAAGAGCTGTTCACTGGTTCATTTCCATATTTGGGCCCCTCGCCTGCTCCGCTTGAAGTGGTGGAAGAGGAGATCCCATGTAGCGATGGCCAAATATTTGAACAGCCACAGCCACAGGAAGGCGACGCTGGCAATTTGTCACTAGAGGTGGACGATGACGAGACACAATTGCCACGAAGTGAGGAGGAGGACTGTGGTGCCGAAGTGGAAGAGGAGGAGGTGGTGGATGATCTAGTAACTGACCCAACGTGGCAAGAGGACACGCAGAGCGAGGCCAGCAGCACACAGGGGGAGGGAGGCAGAGTACCCCAACAGGCAGGAAGAAGCAGTGTGGTGGCCGCAGACAGAAGGCGGGCAACCGTTCCCCATAACACCAACACGAGGGACGTTGCCAGTACAACCGGTAGGTCTTCCAGAGTCTTGAATTTTTTTAAAGACTCTGCTGATAACCCCAAAAAGGCCATTTGTACCACCTGCCAGGCCAGCATCAGCAGGGGTGACAAAACTACCAGCCTGACCACCACCAGCATGATCAGGCACATGTCAGCAAAGCACCCGACTTTGTGGGGCGAACCCCAGGGTCCACGACCAGTGTCAGCGGGTGTCACCACTGCTTCTACCGCTGTTGTACATGTAAGAGAACCCCCTGGTGTGCGTGAAAGGCAATCCCCTGTCCATACTGCATGCAAAGATGCCCCCTCCTCTCAGTCTTCACTTGTTATGGCAGTTTCTCAAGAAACAGCATCAACGTCCACGTCCCACCGCAGCGTTCAATTGTCCATATCCTAGACCTTTGAATGAAAGCGCAAATTCGCAGCCAACGCCCCACAGGCCACAGTCCTAAATTTGCACATTTCACGACTGCTTGCGTTGGAAATGCTGCCTTTTAGGCTGGTGGAGACGGAATCCTTCCGCAACCTTATGGCGGTGGCTGTCCCTCGGTACTCAGTCCCCAGCCGACACTATTTTGCCCAGTGTGCCATCTCCGCACTACACAAGCACGTGTCCCAAAACATCTGCCGTGCCCTCAACAATGCAGTTACTGGGAGAGTCCACCTGACAATGGACACGTGGACAAGTGCTTGTGGCCAGGGACGGTACATCTCCCTGACGGCACACTGGGTAAACATAGTGGAAGCCGGGAACCAGTCGGACCTTGGGACGTAACACATCCTCCCCACACCGAGGATTGCGGGCCCTATGTCAGTCAGAGTTGCCCCCACAGTGTACAGCTCCTGCGTATCATCCTCCTCCTCCTCCTCCTCATGTTCAGCCTCCATCTCAGATATCACCACATCAGTTACAAGCTGGAAGCACTGCAGTACTTCCTCAGCCAAGCGGCAACAGGCTGTGCTGAAACTCATAAGCTTAGGTGATAAACCTCACACTGCTTGTGAGTTGTGGACAGCTGTGAAAGAGCAGGCAGATCTGTGGCTGAGACCGCTGAACCTACATCCAGGCATGGTCGTGTGTGACAATGGCCGTAACCTGGTGGCGGCTCTGAGGCGAGGCGAGATCACACACGTACCATGCCTGGCTCATATGCTTAACCTCGTGGTTCAGCGGTTTCTTAAATCGTACCCTGAGTTTCCAGATCTGCTCGTCAAAGTGCGCCACCTGCCAGCTCATTTTCGGAAGTCGGCTACAGCTTCCGCCGCCCTTGCTGTGTTGCAGCAGCGTTTGCAGCTTCCGGCACACCGACTGGTGTGTGATGTTCCCACACGTTGGAACTCTACCCTCCACATGTTGCAAAGGGTTTGTGAGCAGAAGAGAGCAGTTGTGGAGTACCAGCTGCAACAAGGCCGTCGATATTCAGGTCAGACTCCACAAATAAGACCTCAGGAGTGGACCTGGATGTCTGACATATGTACCATCCTGACAAGCTTTGAGGAGTCCACCAAGATGGTGAGTGGCGATGACGCCATCATTAGCGTCAGCATCCCACTTGTCTGTCTTTTGCAACGCTCTCTGCAGAGAATTAAAGAGGAGACATTGCAGCCAGAGTATGATGAGATGGATCAAGAAGCCATAGTAGGCGTTTACACACAGCCCAGCCTCATCTCATCCCAATGTGCATTGGGGGACAATGAGGGAGAGGAGGAGGATGAAGAACAGTAGCTGGTATCATGCGCTGTAGACGGTAATACCTGTACAACTGTCATACCATCGGTTCAGTGTGGGTGGCCTGAGGACGGGGGGAGGAGGAGGAGGAGAGCATGGTCAGTCGTCATCTTGGTGAGGACACGGAAGTCTTGCCCATTACCAGTCTGGCACTCATGGCTGACTTTATGTTACGCTGCCTTAACAGTGACACTCACGTTGTCAAAATGTTGGGTGACAGTCATTACTGGTTGGTGACACTTTTAGACCCCCGCTACAAGGAGAACTTTCACTCTCTCATTCCTGAGGTGGGGAGGTCTACAAAAATGAGGCAGTACCAGAAGGCCCTTGCTGCAGAACTGTTAAAAAAATTCCCATCTAAACACGCTAGCGGCAGAGGTCACAGTTCGTTGCCCAACCAAGGCATACAGGCGAGAGAGACGCAACTCCAATCCAGCAGAGACAGGGGAACACTGTCAACGTTCTGGGACAGTTTTCTGAGACCCGCCCAGCTTACAGGCCCTGAGGCGTGGGGTACTCTCAAAAGGAGTGGAAAGTTTCAAAAGATGGTGAGGGAGTACCTTGCCGACCGTACCAGCGTCCTCCGTGATTCCTCTGTGCCTTTTAATTATTGGGTATCCAAGCTGGACACTTGGAATGAACTCGCTCTGTACGCCTTGGAGGTCCTGGCCTGCCCTGCCGCTAGCGTGTTATCGGAGCGTGTTTTTAGTGCCGCTGGGGGAATTATAACTGATAAGCGCACTCGCTTGCCAACTGACAATGCTGACAAGCTGACCCTTAACAAAATGAACAAGGGCTGGATTGGGCCAGACTTCTCCACCAAATGACAGCAGAGTAACATAAAGTCAAATCCACTGTGTTATTTCGGGAGGTGTATTTGTAGCACCCCGAGGACTCGGCTGCTAAAGGGGTATTGCAAATCGAACCAGAGGTGTGATATTCCACTCCCGGGTAAGGATGGAGTGTGGACCGGGGCTCAGTAGGCTGCATGCACCACACACACCCCATTTGCAAGGAACAGAACAACGGTGCTCCCACTAGACAGAGTGCAGGCACGACAGCTTCTGTTCCTGGCTGGAGTGGGGAGGGGGAGGAAAACCCAGTGGTGTAGGAGCAGATAGGGGTGGGTTTCTGGGCATAGGTAGGAGCCCATTGGTTGCTAGTCACCTGGGCTCACACATAGAGGGAGGTATATAAGGTGGGCACCATCTTAGGACAGGGTCCAGTTCAGAGGAGAGTCAGTTCAGAGAGGAGCTCAGCCAGAGAGGGCTGACAGGGAGCTGTGGCTCAGTCTGGGCCCAGCTCCAGAGGCAAGCCTGGAGTGGAGGCCTGAGACAGCAGAAAGAGAAAGGAGAAGGAACAGGAAGGAAAGTAAGAAAGGAACTGAAACGGAGGCAAGGAACACAAAGAAAGGTCCAGAGACACGAAGGCAGAAGGAACCCCATATTCCCAGAGGAGATACTGGGTGAAGGGTTGGCAGAGCAGGGTACCGGAACCCGAATTGGTGGAGGCGACTAATCCTCAGCCAAAACCGGAGGTCGTGACCACATCTTGGTGCGACCCCTCACTACATCCACCAGAAAGGCATACCGCATAGGGTCAGGGAGACCGGAGAGAGGTTTCACCAACAGAAGGCCCGAGGAAGCTGGACAAAGGTGGGTCACTGGTGGGGACGGCCAGTAGAAAGGAAGAGAGGGGAGCTTTCAGCCACACTCTGGAATTGCTTGGGAGTTGACCGAGTCCCTCACCTGGTGGACGCAGCACGGCTCGGGCGGTCACTGCTGGCCGAAGTGACCGGAGCAACAACTGTGAGTAAAGCTTTGGAAACTGCACCACACGTCTCTGTGATTCCTTGCCGCTCCAGCACCATTAGCACTGGGACCCTCACACCATCACTACCACCATCATCCACATTAGCTGCCCTGAGGCAATACTTCTCCCGTGGGGAGTCATCCCATACTCAGCTGCGCAAACAACATCAGCCTCAGCGGTCTGCAGCGCAGCGGCGGTCCCCACTGACTGCAATCCACGGGTGGCGTAGTCGGACACTTATTACCATACAAATAGACTGCCACTGGTTTGACCACCCTGGGCACGGACCGGGTCACCGCCACAGAGAACTACAACCCCCAGCGATCCGGCTCCGGGTATTCCCCCTGCACAGCAGCAGCAGCACAGGCCCAGGGGGCGCGTCAACTTTGGCGTAGTCGGCAGGATCGTTACCAACCCGCCCAAGGGGCATTGATATTGTCTTTTTATTCCACTGGGACCTCCACCACTCTTCCAAGGGGCATTGATATTGTCTTTTTATTCCACTGCGACCTCCACCACTCTTCCAAGGGGCGTTGATATTGTCTTTTTATTCCACTGCGACCTCCACCACTCTTCCAAGGGGCATTGATATTGCCTTTTTATTCCACTGGGACCTCCACGTCTCTTCCAAGGGGCATTAAAACCGTCTTGTTAAACCACTCTGAACTCCACGTCTCTTCAAGGGGCATTAAAACCGTCTTGTTAAGCTACTGTGACCTCCACGTCTCTTCCAAGGGGCATTAAAACCGTCTAGTTAAACCACTCTGAACTCCACGTCTCTTCCAAGGGGCATTAAAATTGTCTTGTTAAGCTACTGTGACCTCCACGTCCCTACCAATGGGCATTAAAACCGTCTTCTTAAACCACTCTGAACTCCACGTCTCTTTCAAGGGGCATTAAAATCGTCTTGTTAAGCTACTGTGACCTCCACGTTTCTTCCAAGGGGCATTAAAACCGTCTTGTTAAACCACTCTGAACTCCACGTCTCTTCCAAGAGGCATTAAAACCGTCTTGTTAAGCTACTGTGACCTCCACGTCTCTTCCAAGGGGCATTAAAACCGTCTTGTTAAACCACTCTGAACTCCACGTCTCTTCCAAGGGGCATTAAAACCGTCTTGTTAAGCTACTGTGACCTCCACATCTCTTCCAAGGGGCATTAAAACCGTCTTGTTAAACTACTCTGAACTCCACAGCTCTTCCAATGGGGATTGAAAGGCTGTTTTTAATTACCTCTAACCTCCACGACTCTTCCAACGGGCATTGCATTTCCTCCTAATTTTACTCAGCTTTTGCTTTTCAATGCATAGGCGAACACTAAGGGAGACCCACTCCCCAATAATGGGTAGAAGGTTTTTAGTACGCTGTAATCCACGTCTGTTTCAAGGGGCATTGCAGTTCCTCATAATTTTTGGAAAGCCTTCCATTCACTGCTTAGGCCAACAGTGTACAGGAGACCCAGTTGCTATAAATGGAAAAAATTGTTTAGTTATGGCCCTCTGACCTCCATGTCACTTCCAAGGGGCATTGGAGTGCCTCGAAATTTTTGGTAGGCATTGCACTCACTGTATGCCCTACAACTGTGTAGCCGACCCGCTCCTTTTGGTACAGAAACATATCCTACAAGACATGTGTGGTTGACTGGCCTGATATTGATGTGAATGGTCTCTGTTCCTCCTGCTCTTTCTCCTTTGCCACCACCTCATCCATCATTCATCACCTGAAGCTTTGTTTTAACGGGAGTCATAGAACTGGGATAGTAGCAGGAAAACATCCAGCAATCCTCGGAGGAGGTAGGATATGCACCAAAACGCTGACCACCTCAGGCCTAGCCGCTACTACATAAATGCGCTTGCATTCCAAGGAACAGAAAGCTAAGGAGATGGATGACCTCATGATCATGAATAATTTACTCGTTGTGTAGGAGGCCGACCACTGCTTCTATCTACCTTCTGAACTTTGTGTTGAAGCCAGATTGACCCAGGACCCGCAATCCTCTATGTCTGGAGGACGTGTTGCATCCCAGTGTCCAACTGTGTCCCGGCTTCCACAATATTAACCCAGTGTGAAGGCGTCAGTGAGATGGACCATCCCTTGCCACATTCACTTGTCCCGTGTTTGTGGTTAGGCTGTCCTTCCCACTAAATGCACTGGGGAGGGCACAGGTAATGTTTTGGTATGCGCGCATGTGTATAAGTCACACCGGGACAAATAGGGGCGGCTGGGGACCTTTTATGGACACCCGGCCGCCCCCAGGCGGCTGGGGACCGTGTTTGGGCACACAGCTGTGGGGCGGCTGGGGACAGAGTATGGACACCCGGCCGCCAGGCGGCTGGGGACTGAGTATGGATACCAGGCCGCCAACGCAGCCATGACTCAGTGGCCAGATTCCGCCTCCACATACTTAAAAGGCCCAATTTCAAGTGCAAGTAAGCAGTATGGTATTGCAGCCTGGGGGTGGGTGGGTGGCAGGCTGCATACTTGCGCTTGCATTGCAAGGAATGGGGGAGGTACAATTGAACACTGCCCTGGGACAAGGACTTGCACGGGGATAGTTGCAAGTCAGCATCTTCTGATGCGGCAAGGATCACTTCTGATGGGCACACTTTTAGGCAGTGACCTGGGTGTCAGAGATGCTTCCAGGGGTCTTCCCCATACTGTTCCCATGTCTTTTTAGCACTGTTTGCATGTGTCACACAGCACATGGCCAGATAAGGTTGTAAAATGTTAAAATGACATTTCCCGGTGAATGCATTTGTCACGGTTGAAAGCAATACAAGAGTGCAAAAACGCATAAAAAATGCTACTTGTGAACATAGCCCAAGATGTGGAGGAGTATTTTTGATTTTGTTTTTTTATTTTACCTTATACACAAGTCTTTACCCTGGAAAGGATGTTCCTTAACATATTTCACAGGAAAACAGTTTCAGTTTCGTTTTTGTATGTTTTATTGTGAGCCCGTAAAAGTGGCTTAATACCTCTGACCACGTTGTTGACAGCAGTGACCTGGGGGTCAGAAATGCTTCCTGGGTTGATGCCCATGCTGTCCCCAAGTCATTTGAGCACTGTCACTATCGTTTTGGGCACTTTTTAGGCTTTCTACAAACTGCCGGGGGTGCCGCCGCAAAAATGCTCGCATCTCCCATAGACTAATATTGGGCTCGTTGCTTGGGTCGAGCACCCGAGTATCACGGTGAGCTTGGCCCGAGCTTCGAGCACCCGAACATTTTAGTGCTCGCTCAACACTAGTGAACACATAATAAATAGACTTTAAAAAAGGCTCAAATTAAAATAAGAATTAGGCGCAAATAAAAAGCAGGAAGAAAAACAATAAAACGAGACAAAAAAGGACCAAATGGAATAATGAATCAGGCCTTTTGTGTAGGGTGCAGGATGCTAATCAGTTGGGCAAACATATCCCCGATCTACCAGTTCATCTTACAAATCACATGGTGGCTGATCTGTGACCTACGGCTGTGGTAACAACCTTTCTAGATTCATTTCCTCTCATTTCTGTTCTAGAAGAAGCCCATAAGTTTAGCTCAAGGTGCAGCCCTTCGATATTTTAGGTATTACTATTTTTCTGAAATGCTGCATATTACATCAGCTCCTTGTGATATGACATACCGAAAAACTTCAGTTACTTCTTGAGATGTGTTTACAATAATAATAAATAATAGATGTTAATGTCAGAATTTGTTACTGCAAGTGTTTTAATGTATCTGTAACTAGGATCACGACATAATAATTTAAAGTAACACTAAATGTTGTACAACATAATAATCCAACAAGTTGTGTAAATAAGAGAAATGCAAGTGAAAGTGCATTCTCTGAAGTTATATATCAACCCCCAAGAGTGATGTAAATGTTTCAACCACATCACAGCTGGAAAACATAAAACAAACACTCTTTGCTGGACCTCTGCTCTCTGTGCCGAGAAGTTTTTAACATTTTGCATTATAATTAATGTCAGCAATTAAACATACTATATGCAACTTTAGGCCTCATTAAGTTCTCTGTTTTTCCGTGTTTTCCACCAATAGAATATCCAATATAGTCTATGGTGGTGTTCACATTTCCGATTTTTTTTGTAGAGTGACTTGTCTGAAAGTATAAAAAAAATCAAAATCAAACCATACTAGTCTATAGGTCTGTGAAAATCATATTACTTTAACATTGCAATGGGTAGGAGAAGCTTTGTATTTTTTTAGGCTTATCAGAAAATTACTGATGGAACACTAATGGCAAAAACTGAATCTCTGACCAAATACTGATAAAAAAAATATTTGAATCTGATGAAAAGCTGTTCCAAAACTCTGACGAAAATCTTTTTTTTTACATATGAGAAATATCAGTAACGTCTGAATTAGGCCTAGAGGGGTATTTTAGAAATACCATTTTCAAATATCCTAGTAGGAAATTCTGAGTCAAAATGGTTTTCCAGAAAGGGAATGTCCAGGAATTTGAAATGAACAGTCTATTCTCAAGATAAGCCTTTAATATACGTTATCATTGGAAGTAGAACATTTGGGACCATCACTGATAGTAGATCCCACAGTGACGGAGTAAACAGGTTTCTTCTCTGTGATGAGACGTCACAGGACCATGTGACTGATGTATAATAAAGAGAGGTGGCTGAATGGAAGGATGAGATGGGTGGGCAACACTAAATAAAGGAGTGCAATGAACAGTGGTGGCTGGGGAGAGAGAAAAGGACACAAAAAATGCTTCTGATTGGGGGGATAGTAGATGAAATGCATCCTTGCTGCCAGGGTTTTCCACAAGGTACATTTGATCTCTAGATTGCCCTGTAGCAAGATGACTTGTGGTCAGCTTATAAGGAAGAACAAACCTTATATTCAACCCTCCTATGTTAAAGAAGAACCTCAATCCCCACGGATCAAAACTTCTCATATGTCTCTATGACCTGTTAAAAGTTATATGCTAAGTATATAGTTTGACTGGCTCTTCATTCTTTTTTTTTTATAAAAACACGGTTGCTTTTTTTGTTCTCAATTTATCACCCATTCTAAGACTACATTCCCATGATGAGTATTTGGTGGGATTTTGATGTTGCAGATGTGACGCCTGTTCGTGTGATGCTGGAAAGCCCTACCCTGAGAGATGGGGGACTCGGAGCCGGGTCCTATGTTGTCGATGGGGTGCAGCCGTGGCCCGGACCCGCTCCGTGCCCAGGGCCGTCACATTAAAAAGGATGGTACGGGCTTATACGGGTTGAGTGGCTGATCTCGACTACGCCACCTGTGGCACCTGGTGAAGGCCACCAGCGCTGCTGCAGTCCGCTGAGGCAGGGTGTTATGGCAGCCGTCATTGGTACTACTCCCCACAGGCGGAGCAGGGCCTCAGGGCAGAGATACAGGATGGAGGGGTTGTAGTCTAGGATGTCTGGTGCTGCGTAGCGCGGTGTAATGCAGAATAAAGAGTCCGGAGGCCATAGGGGTTAGCTTCCAGGGTTTTTACTCACGGTGGAGATTGCAGTTGAAAGGCTTCTCCCTGCTCCTCGAGTTCTGCGGTCACCAGAGACGGGGGGGGGGTCCAACAACCTCCATGGAAGTCCAGTGTTCAATCAGGACCCCGCACCAGAGTGTTCCTAGACTTCAGACCGAGTCCTTTCCTGTCTGTGTGTGTGTGGATAGGCCGGGTCTCCCTCTGAACTTCACTCAGAATAAGGGTACGGGTGGCAGCTCCGCTCCTTCCGTTACCCGATGGGATCCTCAGGGCCTACCGGGCATCCCTGACCAGGACATAGAGTAGCAAGGTCAGGTGTCAGGGGCCGGTACCCCTCTTGCATATGGAATCCCTCTGAATAGATCGGATAGGCGAGGACAGGTGGCGTATACCGCTCCGTCTGCATCCCCCCCGGGATCCATTTGTGGTGGAGCTACACTCCTGAGCTCTGGGCCTTCTTGGTCATGGTCCTTGACCAGGTTGAGACATTCCTTATCTGCAATAGGAAACAGGGAAAAAAGGAGCCGGGTATCCAGCGGATCATTCCTTATCTGCAACCTGCCCCTCGACCCAAGGCCAGGGTACGAGGGCCGTGTCTCCATCCTCTGCAGATCCACACAGGATCCACGCTCAGGGAGGGAGGTCACGATGAAATAACGATCAAGAACCCAGAATCAAGATGGCTGTGTATTAAATATGAAATTTGAAGTGTCACTAAAATGTGATTCCTCCACCCTCACCCACTAATTGGTTCCCCTATCTCTTGGTTCCCCAGTCTCCCAACTTCCAGTAGGGGCAGCACCTAGTGCCTACTAGCCCCCTCTGGTGGGAGAAGTGTGGTGTTGGATGTGGAGGGAAGGTCCTGACCATCGCACTGTTCTTACCTCAAAGGAGGAACACTACACCCAATTAAAGAGGTGCAGCATCCCTGTGGCGGTCAAACCCTCAGGGGCGCCACACAGATTTTCTGCAGTATTTCATTACGTTTTTATGTGCGTTTTTTTACATGCACTTTTATCACGTTTTTGACTCTGTGTGTTTTGTCTCTTGTTGGTATGTTATGTTTTAAACAAAGCTGCATTGCTTTTGATACTTCCTGCTATTTGGCTTTGAGAAAGTTTTATTGATAGAGTCATGTGCAAATCAGTTTACACTGAGTAAAGAAAAGCACAGTAGGCATGAGATTTCTAAAAATCCCATCCACCTTGCTGGAACTGTAAGATGCTGTGTCTTTGACTCAGCGAAAATACACAGAGTCAAAAACTCACTAAAAACTCATCGTGGACACACAGTCTAAAGGGTAAGCAAGTAATGGGGTGATATATGTCAGCTGGCCACTATTTTGCAAAATTGTAGAGGGACAGGGAGGGTTAATAAAATAATTCTCACTTTGTTGTTCACCTGTCCAACCTCTACCGATGCCCGTCAAGTCCCCCTGCATGTCACATCCTCTTTGACCTCTTCAGTCCGCATCAAGTCTTTCAGTATCAAGTAGGCTTCTGATGTCACGGGCCGGCCTAGTCAGCAACTCGGGTGACAAACATTGTAAGGCCATGGTCCCACTATCAGTATTTGGTCAGTATTTTTTCTCAGGAGTGGGTGATAAATGCAGAATTGGTGACTTGTTTCTATTATATCTTTTCTCTGATTGTTCCTAATCTGGTTTAGGCTCCTACTCCTGAGAAAAAAAACTGACCGAATACTGACCAATTACTGATAGTGGAGCCGTGGTCTAAACGATGTGACTTTGCGATGTGTGCCATGATGTCAGAGGCCTATTCGGCACCAGAATGGCATGCAAAGACATCATAAAGAAATAGCTGGATGGTGGGCTGCGGAAGTAGTGGGACAGGTATTTATTTTTATATTTTACACCCTTTGTTTATTATGCTCTAGTGCCCGGAGAGACCCCAGAGTATTATAAGAAACATTTAATTTGCATCAAATAACTTTCATGTGAATCGGATTTTCCTGCCAAATCCAAGTGATTTGCCGAATTTGAATCTCAGCAGATTCACTCATATCTACAGTATTGTCTTACAAGCCTTTTCATTTAGGTTACATTCACATATTGCGTTTTTGCTGCTGTTTTTTTTTTTCTGCAACAAATCCTGATTTCTTGCCAGGATTTTTCTTGCTTTTTTTTGCTTGTTTTGTGCTGCGTTTTTGGTGTGTTTTTTTCAGCATTTTTTTGCTGCGATTTTTTCACTGCTCTTTTGTCTCTTTATGCATGTACATACAGTTCAGTGGAAAAAAAAAATCTCATTCTATTTCACCAGGTTTTGGCTCAAAAAACGCTGAAGACACCTGTGTTTTTTTAGCGTTTTTTTAGCGTTTTTTCAGCACCCATTATTTCCAGCGGGTGAAAAACGCTGAGAGAAGTGACATGCTCTATTCTGCAAAAAAACATGAAAAGCACAAAATCCTGATAAAAAAAAACAAACAAGATGTGTGCATGAGATTTCTGGAATATTATAGACTTTGCTGGTACTGTAAAACGCAGCAAAAAATTTGCATTAAAAAAACGCATCAAAAAAGTGCTGAAAAAATGCAAAGTGGATGGGATTTATAGAAATCTCCTGCCAACCGGGCTTTTTTTGTACTCAGAGTAAACTGACCTGTGGTGCGTGTTTCAAACCCACAGCACTTCAATTTCTCTTGGTAGTGCGCTGAGTTTTCTGTGTGGATTTTCCCCATAGACTTTCATTAGATGTGGAAAATCCGCAGGAAAAAAATGCACATGCACTTTTAGTACATTTCTGCGGCGGAAACATATACAAAACACGTGTAATCCGCACCTACAGGTAGAGTATTGTCAAGAAGAAGATGAGAGACACCAGACACAACAATGCAGACGAGCTGAAGGCTGCTATCAAAGCAACCTGGGCTTCCATAACACCTCAGCAGTGCCACAGGCTGATCGCCTCCATACCACGCCGCATTGATGCAGTAATTGATGCAAAAGGAGCCCCGTCCAAGTATTGAGTACATTTACTGAACATGCATTTCAGTAAGCCAACATTTCGGATTTTAAAATAATTTTTCAAGCTGTTATAAAGTATTCTAATTTACTGAGATATTGACTTTTGTGTTTTCTTTGGCTGTAAGCCATAGTCATCAATATTAACAGAAATAAACACTTGAAATAGATCACTCTGTTTATAATGACTCTATATAATATATGAGTTTTACTTTTTGTATTGAAGAACTGAAATAAATTTAATTTTTGATGATATTCTAATTTTGTGAGAAGCAATTGTAAGTATATCAATAACATTTTGTCAAAGCCAAATACCAGGAAGTATCAAAAACAAAGCAGCTTTATTTAAAGCATGACACACCAACAAGAGACAAAAAAACACAGTCAAAATGAGGTCATTTTGTCAAAAACGAGATAAAAATGCTTGCTAAAAAAAACTCACACAAAAACGCAATGAAAGAATGCAAGTAACCTAATTTAAATAATAGGTGCAGAAATTCTGCGCGTCAAAAACTCACCAAAAGCTCATCGTGGGAACGTAGACTAACTTCCACAGAGTATTTTGTGACAAAGCAGTAATTCCCGGCAATGAGTCTATTCCTTTTGATAAAGACCCAACCAGTGTAGAAACACCATTAATGGAAACATAATGATAAAACACAGCACAATATATCTTCTGCATCAGTCAATAAAACATATCTTATTATGGAAGGCTATTTTTTAACTTTCACTTAATAAAGCAAAACCTTAAATATTTGGTTCCTTATTGAATGCGATTTTGCCAATTAGTATTCCATGGTAAATAGTTTTATTTCCAAAAATATTGTCAGTAGGTGAGAAATCATCTTGAAACAAAAGCTTACTCCAGGCCCCTAACCTGACTAACACAGCACTCAACATCTGCTTCCATCTATCATCCGGCACACTATGTCAGTAGTTATTGATTATGTAATGCATTCACATTTCATTTACCCATAAGTATTGTGTTTGAGCAATATAATACAGTACAAATCCATTTGCAAAAAAATATGCAATCACACATAATGGTATTTTTATAGGTAAACTCATTGCAGTACATCTCAGTTGTGTTGTACCATGAGATATAAAATTATTTTATTTGTAATAAATACATTAGACCTTTGGCAAATTATTCAGCTTTACAATGAATGAACGTTCAATGTAATAATCTATCAATATTGTAATGCAGTTTTAAACAAGGTTAAGGATAGGATGAGCTTAATCAATGTGAAATATTTTTTTTTACTGCCATAACTGGATATAGCAGAATATTTCATGTCCATAAAAATAAAGTAAAATACAAATCTGATATATGCAATACTCATTGCCATAAACAAGACAAATACAATAATTTGCTATGAATGGAGGGCTGGAAATGTAAAAATGATTGAATACCTGATATAATCACAGAGAAAAATGTTTATTTTTACACTTGAAGGTGCAAAGAAGCAATTTTAGGCCTCATCAATCAGTTAAACCATTTTATTGAATTCGATAGAAGTAGATTGTTCATACCTCATACTTTAATGTTTTGACTTATATTTTAGACATTCAATGAAATAAGGTAAACTGAATCTCTGTATACAAGTATGGCTAAGTAGAGAGAACTTGGTACTTGTACAGTATTACTATATACAGCTCAGGCAAAAATTAAGAGACCACTGCAAAATTTTCATTTTATCTGATTTTTCTCTTTTTTGGTATATATATTTGAGTAAAATGTACATTGTTGTTTTATTCTATAAACTACTGATAACATGTCTCCAAAATTCAAAGCTAAAAATGTTGTATTTATTTGCAGCAAATGAGAAATCGTCAAAATAATAAAAAAGAAACTGTGCTTTCAGACCTCAAATAATGCAAAGAAAACAAGTTCTTATTCATTTAGAAACAACAATACTCCCGTTTTAACTCAGGAAGAGTTCAGAAATCAATATTTGGTGGAATAACCATGATTTTAATCACAGCTTTCATGTTTCTTGGCATGCTTTCCACCAGACTTTCACACTGATTTTGGGTGACCTTATGCCACTCCTGGCACAAAAATGTAAGCAGTTCTTCTTTGTTTGACGGCTTGTGACTATCCATCTTCCTCTTGATTACATTCCAGAGGTTTTCAATGGGGTTCAGGTCTGGAGATTGGGCTGGCCATGACAGGGTCTTGATGTGGTGCTCCTTCATCCACACATTGATTGACCTAGCTGTGTGGCAGGGGGTTTGTCCTGCTGGAAAAAACAGTCCTCAGAGTTGGGGAACATTGCCTGAGCAGAAGGAAGCAAGTGTTTTTAAAGGATAACCTTGTATGCGGCTTGATTCATACGTCCTTCGAAAAGATTAACCTGCCCAATTCCAGCCTTGCTGAAGCATCCCCAGATCATCACCGATCCTCCACCAAATTTCACAGTAGGTGCAAGACACTATGGCTTGTATGCCTCTCCAGGTCTCCGTATAACCATTAGACGACCAGGTGTTGGGCAAAGCTGAAAATTAGACTCATCAGAGAAGATTACCTTACTCCAGTCCTCTATGGTCCACTCCTTATGGTCTTTGGCAAACTTCAGCCTGGCTCTCCTTTGCTTCTCATTGATGAAAGGCTTTTTTCTAGCTTTACATGACTTGAGGCCTGCCTCTAGGAGCCTGTTACGAACTGTTCTTGCCGTGCACTTCACCCTAGCTGCCATTTGCCATTCCTTTTGTAGGTCACTTGATGTCATCCTGCGGTTGCTGAGTGACATTCGAATAAGATGACAGTCATCCCGGTCAGTGGAGAATCGCTTTCGCCCTCTGCCGGTCTGTAGCTTTGTTGTCCCCAATGTCTGCTGCTTGACTTTGTTGTAATGAACTGCCGTCTTCGAAATTTTAAGGATGGAGGCAACATGACACTCACTGTATCCCTCTGCTAGTAAAGCCAGAATTGAGCCCTTCTTTTCTTCACTTAAGACTTTTTCTTTTCAACTCATTTGGCATGGTTAAAAGTTATTTTTTCATTCAAATTACTTTTGGGCTATTCCTAGCACTTGTTTTGGCATCCAGCTTGTCCTTTTGCAAGAGGAATGTGAAGACCACAGCAGTGTTTTTTATACTTTCCCTCGTTACATAAGATTTGGTTCAGGTGATCACCTAATCAGAAGCACATTAAGTAGAATGAGGTGGACTTTGGTTGGAATTCAACTGACACTTGAATGGAATGACTGTCAGACATGTAGAGATGGTGATTTTTAGAAAACTGTGCAGTGGTCTCTTAATTTTTGCCAGAGCTGTGTATATATATATATTTATTTATTATATATATATATATATATATATATATATATATATATACAGTACAGACCAAAAGTTTGGACACACCTTCTCATTTAAAGATTTTTCTGTATTTTCATGACTATGAAAATTGTACATTCACACTGAAGGCATCAAAACTATGAATTAACACATGTGGAATTATATACTTAACAAAAAGGTGTGAAACAATTGAAAATATGTCTTATATTCTAGGTTCTTCAAAGTAGCCACCTTTTGCTTTGATGACTGCTTTGCACACTCTTGGCATTCTCTTGATGAGCTTCAAGTGGTAGTCACCGGAAATGGTCTTCCAACAATCTTGAAGGAGTTCCCAGAGATGCTTAGCACTTGTTGGCCAATTTGCCTTCACTCTGCGGTCCAGCTCACCCCAAACCATCTCGATTAGGTTCAGGTCTGGTGACTGTGGAGGCCAGGTCATCTGGCGTAGCACCCCATCACTCTCCTTCTTGGTCAAATAGCCCTTATCCAGCCTGGAGGTGTGTTTGGGGTCATTGTCCTGTTGAAAAATAAATGATGGTCCAACTATACGCAAACCGGATGGAATAGCATGCCGCTGCAAGATGCTGTGGTAGCCATGCTGGTTCAGTATGCCTTCAATTTTGAATAAATCCCCAACAGTGTCACCAGCAAAGCACCCCCCCACCATCACACCTCCTCCTCCATGCTTCACGGTGGGAACCAGGCATGTAGAGTCCATCCGTTCACCTTTTCTGCGTCGCACAAAGACACGGTGGTTGGAACCAAAGATCTCAAATTTGGACTCATCAGACCAAAGCACAGATTTCCACTGGTCTAATGTCCATTCCTTGTGTTCTTTAGCCAAAACAAGTCTCTTCTGCTTGTTGCCTGTCCTTAGCAGTGGTTTCCTAGCAGCTATTTTACCATGAAGGCCTGCTGCACAAAGTCTCCTCTTAACAAAGGTGAAGAGATGTGTCTGCTGCTAGAACTCTGTGTGGCATTGACCTGGTCTCTAATCTGAGCTGCTGTTAACCTGCGATTTCTGAGGCTGGTGACTCAGATAAACTTATCCTCAGAAGCAGAGGTGACTCTTGGTCTTCCTTTCCTGGGGCGGTTCTCATGTGAGCCAGTTTTTTTGTAGCGCTTGATGGCTTTTGCAACTGCATTTGGGGACACAGTCAAAGTTTGCCCAATTTTTCGCACTGACTGACCTTCATTTCTTAAAGTAATGATGGCCACTCATTTTTCTTTACTTAGAATTTGTATTATGACAAGAAAAAAGCAGCTAACAGTCTATTCTGTAGGACTATCAGCTGTGTATCCACCTGACTTCTGCACAACACAACTGATGGCCCCAACCCCATTTATAAGGCAAGAAATCCCACTTATTAAACCTGACAGGGCACACCTGTGAAGTGAAAACCATTTCCGGTGACTACCACTTGAAGCTCATCAAGAGAATGCCAAGAGTGTGCAAAGCAGTCATCAAAGCAAAAGGTGGCTACTTTGAAGAACCTAGAATATAAGACATATTTTCAGTTGTTTCACACTTTTTTGTTAAGTATATAATTCCACATGTGTTAATTCATAGTTTTGATGCCTTCAGTGTGAATGTGCAATTTTCATAGTCATGACAATACAGAAAAATCTTTAAATGAGAAGGTGTGTCCAAACTTTTGGTCTGTACTGTATATGTATGTATATATATATATATATATATTTGTGAGGCAGTGACCGGGATCGTATACGAGGGACATTATATATCTCCCAGAATGTGTACAGAGACCTATTAAATCCATTGGAGTGCATTGCAGTCACAAACTCACCTGTGGCTGCAATGCAGGAATGAAGGTGAGCATTGACCTGGTCAGGCTATCTGGCTAAAGCAGATTAAGTAAAACCCGGCAGGGCCTTCATTTCTTGGGGGAGGCTACAGGAAGGCAGTGGGGCGGCCTCCTCCCTCCAACCCGGGTTTTCCAGTGGCTCTTGCCACAGGTCCTTTAAAAACCCTGCACTAAGGATTAGTGTTGTTCTGTATTGGAACCTGCTAGGAGCTTAGCAGGAAAGCTCAGCAGGATTGCGTGTGGCTGAACCCACATCTGGGAAGGCTCTGCACCTGTCAGGCTCTGAGCGGCCTGGCACAGCCGTTGCCCACGGCAACCGTTGTTTAAGAACTCGTGTTAACCCAGCTGCGAACCGGAGGCCTTTTCTGTTTACCCATGAGTTGCTGAATAAAGTTGTTTATGTTGGACTTGCTTGGGTCACTGTCTCAGTTACTGCACGGTGTGAACACCGCCGCCTTATAGCATGGAGGAGAATGCCGGCATAGTGACTGAGGCATACCCCACCGGCAGCTGCATGACCACAATCCGGCCGGCCACCTTTCAGCCTAACCCCGTGGACAAAATGGAGGAGCTGTTAAAGCAGCTGGTACTTACCCAGCAGCAGCTGCAGTCTCAGCGGCAACAGCAGGAGCAGCACCAGAGTCTCCAACAGCAACAGAAGGAGTGGGAACAGCAGCATAATCAACAGCAGCAGCTACTGTACCAGCAGCAGCAAAAAACAAATGAACTGTTGCTGCAACAGATTGCTTCTCTGCGGGAGACGCTGACAGCACCAGCCTCAGAACATCGCGAGGCCCGGGACAAGGTTCGCTCAGCATTGAGGAAGATGGGACCGGAGAACGACGTGGAAGCCTTCCTGACCATTTATGAGTGCACAGCAGAGTGGGAAAACCTACCGGCCGGCCAGTGGGCAGAAGTGGTGGCTCCGTTTTTGGTCGGCGATGCCCAAAAGGCCTACTTTGACCTCAGTCGGGAGGACGCCCAGGACTACCAGAGGCTCAAAGGTAAGATCCTTGCCCGACTGGGGGTCAATACATACGTGAGAGCTCAGCGTGTATTTTCATGGGCCTATGTGGAGACCTGACCCGCCCGGTCTCAGGCTTATGACCTCCTGCAGCTGGTAAAGAGGTGGCTCCAGCCTGAGACATTGTCTCCAGCCCAGATGGTGGAGAGGGTGGTGGTTGACCGGCTGGTGAGGACTCTGCCAGCCGCTATCCAACGTTGGGTGGGGCAAGGGGACCCAGGCACACTCAACCAGGTGGTCAGCCTGATCGAGCGCTACTCGGCCACTCAGGACTTTATCCGGGACTCTGCCCCCTCGCGGCTGTCACGCCAATCCCTGCCAACCCAGGAACCGGGAAAGGGGTCGCATCCCTCTGCTGAGGACAGTCAGCACCATACCCGTGCTGAAGGGGTACCCCGGAATGAGAGTGGCAGGAGACCGGTTATCTCCCAAACGGTCATAAGTCCTAACAGTACCTCCACCATTAGGTGCTGGCGGTGTCAGGAGTCGGGACATGTGGTTGCTAACTGCCCCTTTACTACGAAACCCATGGACTGCGGGTTTATTTGCCGGGTCTCAATGTATGCCCAGACCGTCTGCACTGCGAGCGCCGACCCCCCGGACAGTGAACCCCAACGGTGCCAGGTACTGGTTAATGGGTACCCCACGGAGGCCCTCCTAGATTCGAGGAGCCTAGTGACTTTGGTACATGGGTCACTGGTGGCAGGAGACAACCCCAGTGGATGGACAGTCGGGGTCGTGTGTATCCATGGGGACCTCTGAGAGGACCCAACTGCGGAGGAAGTTTTGTCCACGCCATGTGGAGACATAAAACATGTGGTGGGGGTGGTAAAAACTCTTCCCTATGGGAATGTGTTGGGAAGAGACTTGCCCCTGTTCTGGACTCTGTGGAAAAACATAATCCACTCTCCCCCGGTAAAATGTGTTACAGGCGCTGTACCTGACGAACCCGACTCAGGGGTACCTGCCGTAGGGGTGTCCAACCTAGGGACAGAGTGTAACCCCGATAGGTCTCCCCTGGAGGTGCTGGCAGGAGAGGTCGAGGAGACCCCATCGATCCCCGAGCTGGAAGTGTCCCGGGGCACGTTTGGGACAGCTCAGCTACAGGATCCCACTCTGACTCGGGCGCGGGAAAAGGTGTTAGAGGTAAATGGCATAGCTCAACAGCCCGGTGCAGATACTGTATTTCCATGCATTGTAGTCAACGATGAGTTGCTCTATAGGGTAGACAAAATCAGGGACGAGGTCGTGGAACAGTTAGTGGTACCTCAGTCGTACTGTCGGGCGGTTCTGGAGTTATCACACATACCTGCTGGGTGGACACTTAGGGGTTAAAAAGATGCAAGATCGTATCTTGCAGCGGTTCTTTTGGCTTGGGATTTACGTGGAGGTCCAAAAGTACTGCGAATCCTGCCCCGCATGTCAGTTGACCACACCCACTGCAAATTTCCATAGCCCATTGGTACCCCTGCCAGTGATAGAGGTACCTTTTAAACGGATTGCAATGGACTTGGTAGGGCCCATTGTAAAATCCGCTTGTGTCCACCAACATATACTGGTGGTCGTCGACTATGCCACACGGTACCAGGAGGCTATACCGCTACGCCACACCTCGGCAAAACTGATTGCACGGGAGCTGTTTGCCATGTTCTGTTGCCTTGGACTACCTAGGGAGATCCTGACGGATCAGGGGATCCCTTTTATGTCCAAATTGAAACGGAACTGTGCAAACTGCTAAAAATAAAACAATTGCGCACCTCGGTGTACCACCCTCAAACCGGGCTAGTAGAACGGTTCAATAAAACCCTCAAGTCCATGTTAAAAAAGGTGGTTTCTAAGGACGGAAGGGATTGGGACATGTTGCTACCCTGTTTGATGTTCGCCTTCCTTGAGGTACCCTAAGCTTCCACAGGGTTCTCTCCCTTTGAGTTATTTTACGGCAGACACCCTAGGGGTCTGTTTGACGTAGCCAAAGAGACGTGGGAACAAGAGGTGACTCCACATAGGAGTATAATTGAACACGTGGCTAGAATGCAGGACCAGATCGCGGCGGTCATGCCCATCGTGAAAGAACATCTGTTAGATGCCTAGGCAGCCCAGAGGCCCACATATAATAAAAGAGCCAGAGTCAGGCCTTTTCACAAGGGCGATCGAGTGTTAGTTCTGGTACCCACAGCTGAGCGTAAGCTCATGGCCAAATGGCAAGGGCCTTATGAGGTTCGAGAAAAGGTGGGGGAGGTAAATTACCGGGTGTATCAGCCCAGAAGGAGGAAACCTGAGCAGCTTTATCATGTAAACCTGCTAAAACCTTGGAAAGATCGAGAGTGTTTAGTTACAGACGTCACTCTGGGCATATCACCAGAGAGTTCTCTACCTTCAGCCAGGAATGCGTCCGGGGGAGAGGTCAGGATAAGTGATGCTCTCACTAAATAGCAGCGACGGGAGGCTCGCTCATTGGTGCAGCAGAATACCGACGTGTTCTCAGAGCTACTGGGTAGGACTACAGTTCTAGAACATGACATTGTCACCAAACCTTGGGTAAGGGTGCGAAGGAGACCATACCAGGTACCCGAAGCCCGAAGGCAAGCCATCACAGCTGAGGTAAATCAAATGCTCCAGATAGGCGTCATCAAGGAATCACGGAGTGAGTGGGCTAGCCCTTCGTACTGATTCCAAAACCAGACGGATCGTTACACTTCTGTAACGATTTCCAAAAATGAAATGAAGTGTCGAAGTTTGACCTTTATCCAATGCCAAAGGTGCATAAGCTGATTGAGAGACTGGGGCAGGCCCGGTACTTTACCACGCTCGATCTCATCAAGGGTTACTGGCAGGTACCTCTCACGAAATCGGCAAAGGAAAAGAACGCCTTCATAACTCCGGAGGGTCTATATCACTATGTAGTCTTACTTTTTGGGTTACATGGGACCCCGGCTATATTCCAGAGGTTGATGGACATAGTGCTCAAGCCTCATCAGGAGTATGCGTCCGCGTATCTAGATGATATTATCATCTTTAGCACCGACTGGCATACGCATCTATCCCAGGTACAAGCAGTGCTGGATTCTCTCAGAGCCGCGGGGTTAACAGCAAACCCAAAAAAATATGCGATAGGGCTAGAGGAAGCCCGATATTTGGGGTATGTGATTGGCCGAGGAGTTATCAAGCCCCAAATCAATAAAGTTGAGGCCATAAAAAATTGGCCTAAACCGTCAAGTACAAAGCAGGTGAGGGCGTTCCTTGGCATCCTTGGGTATTAACGCCGGTTTATACCTAATTTTGCTGGGAGAATGGCGGCCCTGACTGATCTCTTGAAAGGGAAAAAATCGTTAATGGTTCGGTGGAACTCTCAGGCAGAAGAAGCCTTTCAGTCCATGAAGTTGGTCCTGTGTGGACAGCCGGTCCTCATCAGCCCCAACTTCAAGGAAACCTTCATTGTACAGACAGATGCCTCGGAGATAGGCCTAGGGGCGGTATTGTCACAAAAAGTGAATGATGAAGAGCACCCGGTCACCTACTTGAGTAGAAAACTAGTCCCGGCAGAGAAAAACTATAGCGTGGTAGAGAAGGAGTGTTTGGCTATTAAGTGGGCCTTGGAATCGCTACGTTATTATTTACTCGGGCGTCAGTTCCGCTTGCTGACGGACCACTCACTCTTGGTATGGATGAGAAATGCCAAGGAGAGGAATGCGCGAGTCACTAGGTGGTTCCTGTCACTGCAAAATTTCAGTTTCTCTGTAGAACATCGCCCTGGGAAGTCACAGGCAAATGAGGATGCCCTGTATGGTGTCAAATGTTCAACCCCACAAGTTTGAACAGAGGGGGGGGTATGTGAGGCAGTGACAGGGATCGTATACGAGGGACATTATATTTCCCCCAGAATGTGTACAAAGACCTATTAAATCCATTGGAGTGCATTGCAGTCACAAACTCACCTGCGGCTGCAATGCAGGAATGAAGGTGAGCATTGACCTGGTCAGGCTATCTGGCTAAGGCAGATTAAGTAAAACCTGGCAGGGCCTTCATTTCTTGGGGGAGGCTACAGGAAGGCAGTGGGGCGGAAAGCTCAGCAGGATTGAGTGTGGTTGAACCCATGCCAGGGAAGGCTCTGCACCTGTCAGGCTCTGAGCGGCCTGGCATGGCCGTTGCCCACGGCAACCGTTGTTTAAGGACTCATGTTAACTCGGCTGCGAACCAGAGGACTTTTCTGTTTACCCGTGAGTTGCTGAATAAAGCTGTTTATGTTGGACTTGCTTGGGTCACTGCCTCAGTTACTGCACGGTGTGAACACCGCCACCTTACAATATATATATATATATATACGTATATATATATATATATATATATATATATATATATATAGTACAGACCAAAAGTTTGGACACACCTTCTCATTTAAAGATTTTTCTGTATTTTCATGACTTTGAAAATTCTACATTCACACTGAAGGCATCAAAACTATGAATTAACACATGTGGAATTATATACTTAACAAAAAAGTGTGAAACAACTGAAAATATGTCTCATATTCTAGGTTCTTCAAAGTAACCACCTTTTGCTTTGATGACTGCTTTGCACACTTTTGGCATTCTCTTGATGAGCTTCAAGAGGTAGTCACCGGAAATGGTTTTCACTTTACAGGTGTGCCCTGTCAGGTTTAATAAGTGGGATTTCTTGCCTTATAAATGGGGTTGGGACCATCAGTTGTGTTGTGCAGAAGTCAGGTCGATACACAGCTGATAGTCCTACTGAATAGACTGTTAGAATTTGTATTATGGCAAGAAAAAAGCAGCTAAGTAAAGAAAAATGAGTGACCGTCATTACTTTAAGAAATGAAGGTCAGTCAGTCCGAAAAATTGGGCAATCTTTGAATTTGTCCCCAAGTGCAGTTGCAAAAACCATCAAGCGCTACCAAGAAACTGGCTCACATGAGGACCGCCCCAGGAAAGGAAGACCAAGAGTCACCTCTGCTTCTGAGGATAAGTTTATCCGAGTCACCAGCCTCAGAAATCGCAGGTTATCAGCAGCTCAGATTAGAGACCAGGTCAATGCCACACCGAGTTCTAGCAGCAGACACATCTCTACAACAACTGTTAAGAGGAGACTTTGTGCAGCAGGCCTTCATGTAAAATAGTTGCTAGGAAACCACTGCTAAGGACAGGCAACAAGCAGAAGAGACTTGTTTGGGCTAAATAACACAAGGAATGGACATTAGACCAGTGGAAATCTGTGCTTTGGTCTGATGAGTCCAAATTTGAGATCTTTGGTTCCAACCACCGTGTCTTTGTGCGGCGCAGAAAAGGTGAACGGATGGACTCTACATGCCTGGTTCCCACCGTGAAGTATGGAGGAGGAGGTGTGATGGTGTGGGGGTGCTTTGCTGGTGACACTGTTGGGGATTTATTTAAAATTGAAGGCATACTGAACCAACATGGCTACCACAGCATCTTGCAGCAGCATGCTATTCCATCCGGTTTGCGTTTAGTTGGACCATCATTTATTTTTCAACAGGACAAAGACCTCAAACATACCTCCAGGCTGTGTAAGGGCTATTTGATCAAGGAGGAGAGTGATGGGGTGCTACGCCAGATGACCTGGCCTCCACAGTCACCAAACCTGAACCCAATCGAGATGGTTTGGGGTGAGCTGGACCGCAGAGTGAAGGCAAAAGGGCCAACAAGTGCTAAACATCTCTGGGAACTCCTTCAAGATTGTTGGAAGACCATTTCCGGTGACTACCTCTTGGAGCTCATCAAGAGAATGCCAAGAGTGTGCAAAGCAGTCATCAAAGGAAAAGGTGGCTACTTTGAAGAACCTAGAATATAAGACATATTTTCAGTTGTTTCATGCTTTTTTGTTAAGTATATAATTCCACATGTGTTAATTCATAGTTTTGATGCCTTCAGTGTGAATGTACAATTTTCAAAGTCATGAAAATACAGAAAAATCTTTAAATGAGAAGGTGTGTCCAAACTTTTGGTCTGTACTGTGTATATATATATATATATATATATATATATATATACATATATATATATATATATACATATATATATTGTAAGAGGTCACTGGTAATGTGCTGGAGGGGAGATATGCTTCACTGAGCTTATTAGGTTTGGTAATTTTAACCTGGAAGATGCTTCTGACAGGACCAGGTTTATTGTGAACAGCTAGAGGGCTGGTCAGGCTGGCTGTTCACCATATTTCCACCCTAGGGTGTGGTCCAGGAGGTAAAAGTGAAACATGTAGACTTACTAATTGTTCTGTGTGCTCTGAAGGAGAGCTGACCTAAAGAGCTGGGCTCTTGCTTTAAAGAGCTGAACGCTGATTTTTGGGAGAGCAGACCCCGCAGTTATATTCGACTGTAATGAATACTGTTTGTTTATGACAACAAGACTGAATATGTCTATTTTGTTTTGACTACCTCGTTAAGCAGCCAAATGAGCCGATCTACCACAGTTGGTGCCTCGAATGCGGAAAGAAATCCCAGAGAACAGATGATTGCCATCAGGAAGCTGTATGTCCTGGGTCAAGGCAGCTGTAGTAGTAAAAGTGCAGTCTGAAGCCATGGAGGACCTAATCAAGCAGCTGGTTCAGTCTAACCTCCAGCAGCAGCAGGTCCAGAAGGAGACAAATAAACTCCTGATACAACAGATTCAACAGCAGCAACTGAAAATGGCACTCCTGGCAGGGGCCAATCGTGGCAGAGAAACTGCCCCAACAACAAGTTAAGGTGATGACTCACACATATGGAAAGCGTTAAGACATGCTATGTAAAAGATGACGCAGGGGGACGATATTGAAGCATTTTTGGCTGTATTCAAAAGGATCGCAGAGCAGGAGAAGCTGCTATCGGAGCAGTGGGCGGAGGTCTTGGTGCCCTATCTAACTGGCAAGCCCCAAAAGGCCTATTGTGACTTGGCCTTACAGGAAGCAAAGGAGTATACCAAAGTGAAGACAAAAATAGTGGCGCGCTTGGGAGTAACTATGTCTATCAGGTCACAATGGGCCAACCACTGGGCGTATTTCGACGAAAAAAAACCTGCTCCCAAATGTTTGACTTGCTACATCTTGTCCAGAAGTGGTTGCAGCTGGAGTCCTCCATCACTGAGTGCATGGTTGTAGACTGATTTATTCACAACCTTCCTAGACCGTTGCAGACTTGGGTTGCCCAGGGAGATCCTTGGAATGAGGACGACCTGGTTGGCCTAGTGGAAAGGTACCAGGTGGTCAAGAAGTCATTAGAGAAACCAGGTGTCATCGCATCTCCATACTGGGGTACCAAAAAGGAGACTGACTTTTGAAAAAAGGGGTACTAGAGCCACAAGTGCGGGCAATGTGGGCATCCAAGGTCCCAAGGGCCCACTGTGGGGTTGCTGAGGGTTGGGGTTAAGAACTTTATTGGAGTTATCAGGGTCCGGGGCACATAGCCGCTCGTTGTCACATGTCCATGGACTGCAGCCTAGGGCAGCACAGTTCATATTACGCCTATTCAGCCTGCAGTGTGGACTGTCAACTCGGGAAGGGGCCGCAGACATCTCCCGTGACTGTAAATTGAGTACTGGTGTCTGGACTCTTGGACAAGGGGACTTTGGTGACCCTAATAAGTGCCACACACCCCCACAAGTTGATCCCCAGAAGAATTGTGGGTGTCCGCTGTATTTATGGGGATGCTAAAGACTACCCTGTCGCTTGAATGACCATAGAAACAAACTGTGGCAATGAGTCCCATGAGGTCGGAGTGGTCAAGGACCTGATACAAATGGTTATAATAGGGACGGACTTTACCTTATTCTGGGACCCATGGTGAAAAGGGGAGGTGCCAAGGGCCTAAGATAAGAGCAGGTTCGGCCTTAAAAAAAACACATCGCAGTCGGAGGCGGGTGAGTTTCCCCTGTGTGTGCTTGGTGCTTGCGGGCGATGAGGACAAGACAGCAACCCATAACATCCCTGAGTTGGGGGATTCCGGGGAGAACTTTGGGACTGCTCAACTGAACGACCTCAGGCTAAAAGGGGCATTTGATAATGTTACTGATATCAGGTTTCCACACTTTGCAGTAAACTGTGATTTGCTATATCGGGTGACTAATCTAGGGGAAGAGATATTGGAACAACTGCTAGTACAAGGGCCCTATAGGTATAGGGTGTTAGGCCTGGCCCATTCTCATGTCATAAAAGGTCATCTGGGTGTAGACAAGACCCAAGAGCAGATTCTTCGAAAGTTCTACTGGCCCGGATGTCACCGAGAAATTTCAAACTATTGTAGGTCCTGTCCCACTTGCCTCCTAACCGCCCCAGTCTCTCACTTCTGGAGTCCCCTAGTGCCGTTACTCATTATAGAAGTCCTGTTTGACCGTATTGCCATGGATCTAGTTGGACCCTTGGTAAAGTCTGCCTGGTGGTCCTGGACTATGCAACATGGTACCCGGAGATGGTACCCCTAAGAAACTCCTCAGCCAGAAGTATAGCTTGAGAACTGGTCCATATCTTTTCCTGGACCGGTCTGCCAAAGGAGATCCTGATGGATCAATGAACTCCATTCATGTCCAAAGTGATAGGGTCCTTCAGATTACACAACCACCCAGGAATTTGTTATACCATCTGTAAATGAACAGCCTGGTGTAGAGGTTTAATACCACCCTGAAGGCCATGCTCCAAAAGTCATGGAGAAGGATGGTCAAGACTGGGACAGCCTACTCCCATATCTGCTGTTTTCCATCAGGGAAGTTCCACAGGCCCCTATGGGGTTCTCTCCATTTGAATTGTTGTTCAAATGGAGACCCTCAGGGTCTCCTGAATGTTGCAAAGGAGACCAGGTGTAGTATCAGCGTCTCTGCCCCCTGACAGGCAGAGACGCCGCCCCCCTTGCCGTCGTGCTCCTGGCCCGGCGTCTTCCGGCTCTCCTGCTGCTGCTGCTGCCGGCGCGCACAGCTTCCCGGGTACTGTGCTTAGGGTGCGCGCGCGCTCCCTCCCTCTTAAAGGGGCCGTGCGCCGTCCTAAGGAGTCCCCGGCCAGTGGCCATAGGACCTCTCATATAAAAGGCACCTCCTCCAAAATGGAGGTGTCCGTGCTAGGTTGTAGCTTTGTGTCCTAAACTCTGCTTCAGCCCTCAGGTCCCGCTGCTAGTCTGACTACCAGTCCAGTCCACCAGCCTGACTACCAGTCCAGTCTGCCAGCCTGACTACCAGTCCAGTCCGCCAGCCTGACGTCCAGTCCGTCAGCCTGATTACCTGTCTCCGCCAGCCAAGAGTACTCTCCAGCCCGACGGTCTGCCTACGATCCAAACCCGCCAGTCTGTCTATGGGCCTGGCTTGCCTGCCTACCCGGAGAACGTACCAGTTACCTGCCATGTCTACCAGCCAGCCTACTTGGAGGCTCCTACCAGTTACCCGTGGGAGTCACCTGTTCTCAAACAAGTACAGGCCCAGGGTAGCACCTGGTCCATCTGCTCGGTCCTTCCCTGGTTAACGGAGTTGATTGAGCAGCCGTGCGACCTTGGTCAGTCCGAGTTGATACCTAGCTACGCCCCTCTGGTCCCTCCTTGCACCACAGCACAGAGGTTCCACCACCCGGATCCGTAACACCTGGGAAGCAGAAGTTACACCACACCGAAGCATTATCGAGCATGTGGCCCGGATGCAGGAGAGAATTGGAGCGATAATGCCAATTGTGAGAGCCTCCACCAGGCACAAGAGGCTCAATCGGTTGGCAAAGCTTAAACAGTTTGGCCCTAAAGTCGTAGTGCTGATTCCCACTGTGGAAAGTAAATTTCTGGCTAAGTGGCAAGGGCCATATGAAGTGGTCAAAAAACTGAGCGAAGTTAACTGATAGGGAAAACAAAACCCTATCAGGGCTACCACATCAACCTGCTCAATCCATGGCGTGATAGGAAGCTGGTGGAAGCTCCATGCCTGGCCCAGAAACAACAGTGCCGAGAACTCCAGCGAAACTGAGATTCAGAGTTGCCAAGATGCACACAGACTGTGGAGCATGAATTTTTGATGGAACCGCACATGCGGGTAAACCTTAAGCCATATTGAATCCCTGAAGCCCACCGCGATTTCAAAGGAGGTGAGAAGAATGTTGAGCCTGGGCATCATCGAAGAGTCGAAGAGCGGCTGATCTAGTCCCATTGCCCTTGTGCCGAAGCCAAATGGAGAATAGCGGTTTTGTAATGATTATCATAAGCTGAATGAGGTGTCCAAGTTTGATGCATATCCAATGTTCCGGGTCAATGAGCTCAATAAGAGGTTGGGGTCAGCAAGATAAATCACCATCCTTTACCTAGAGTACTCCCAAATCCCCATATCTCAAATGGCCAAAGAGAAGATGGCCTTCTCTACACCTTATGCGTGCTTCCAATACACCAAGATTCCTATTGGTCTGCAAGAAGCCCCAGCCACCTTTCAGAGGGCCATGGACCCGGTCCTAACTCCTCATAAGAAATATGTCGCAGCTTACTTAGACGATATTGTGATCTTCAGCCCACATCAGGAAAGTCATCTGCAGAAGGTCCATCATCTGCACAAGGTCCAGGCGGTACTGAATGCACTGAGGAAGGCGGGGTTCATCATAAACCCGAAGAAGTGTGCCATGGGGAAGGATGAGGCCAAATACTTAGGCTATAATGTCGGTAGGGGCGAAATCTAAACTGCAGGAGGCGGAGGTGATTCAAAATGTTATTGTTATGTTTTCTCACTGCCTGTACTCATCAATTCTGGATACATCACCAGGTCCCCCATCTTTCTCCTGCCATGTCCAGCTCTCACTGTTCTTCTGCATGTCTGGATACCATTTGTGACATCATGCTCCCTGTCCTCATAGAACACCTCAGACCACAGGACACTGCCTGACTTTTCATTTAGTTGGTGCCCACTCTGTTACCAATGACCTTGTGACAAATCCACCTCTACTACATCCATGAGCGGACACTTACAAAAGAGGGCCCCTTTGCAAAAACAATATATGGGCCCTTTGCGGTCCTATAGCTTATCATAATGCATGATTCCACCTGCCTTGGAGTTGGAAGTGGGCCCCTTTAACCCTCGGGCTCTTGTGTGGCCTGCACAGATTGCACCATTGATATGCCCACTCCTGACTACATCACTAGGAATCTGCTATGCTATTCTTCAGCTTTGCCTTGCACCATGTGACAAGCCCAGTTCTGCTACATCTTTGGGTACTCTGCTGCATTGCTGTCAGATTTGTATTAGACTCTGTGACAAACTTGGCTGTTCTATTTTGCTGAATTATATGTACCGTACCTCTGTCAGTTCTGCTCTGGACTCTGTAAAAATTTGTATTGCTAAGTCAAATTTGCTGTAGTTTTGGAGGAGGCCACAGATGTCAGACATCCATACCCACTCATCAGCTCTTATGTGATGATGAGGCTGACCTGAATGCCGACGGACATGTTGAAGCTGGTACTCAACAACTGCTCTCTGCTGCTCAAAATTATTCCAAACATCTGCAACATTGATTTCCAATGTGTAGTAACATCGCACACCAGTCGGTGAGCTGGAAGCTGCAAACGCTGCTGAAGCCCTGCCAGGGTGGTGGAAGCTGTAGCTGACTTTCTGAAATGGGCACACACGTGGCGTACTTTCACAAGCAGCTATGGAAGATCCGTGTAGATTTTGAGAAACTGCAGAACCATTAAGTTGAGCACATGGACCAGGCATGGTACATGTGCGAGCTTGCCTAGCTTCAGAGCTGACACCAGGTTCTCTGATAAAGCTTTCAACAACTCTGCAACGGTGTGCGGTTTGTCACCTAAGCATACAGTCCTGCTTATTGTTATTGCCACACACGAAGTTTAAGTAAATAATCTGGAATATGTCCTGAAAAATGAATCAAGTGATGGAGATCCTTGATTCAATCCTCTGCATCGGGAGGACGTGTTCGGTCCCAGCGTCCCACTGGGTCCCGGCTTCCACAATATTAACCCAGTGGAATGCGTCAGTGAGATGAACCGTCCCTGGCCACATTCACTTGTCCACGTGTTTGTGGTTAGGCAGTACTTCCCACTTAAGTGCACTGGGGTGGGCACCAGTAATGTTCTAGGACTCGCGCTTGTGGAAGGCGGAGACAATACCAGGAGAAACAGTGGCGGCTGGGGACTGAGTATGGACACCCGGCCTTCTCCGCCATAAGGTTGTGGAAAGCTTCCACCTCCACGAGCCTAAAAGGCAACATTTCAAGTGCAAGCAGTCCAGAAATGTGGCAATTTAGTATTGCAGCCTGTGGGTGGGTGGGAGGCTGGCGGCATACTTGCGCTTGCATTCCAAGTAACAGAAAACTAAGCAGATGGTGGCTTCTATCATCATCACGACCTCACCTCGGCACTATGAACTCTCCTGATGGCAAAGCCAGGGCCCACCGGAGGAGTCTCTGGTGGGCCTGTCCAACCCTGCCGAGAAGCAGGCCTGGCTAAGAAAAGTGTGTGGGAAGGTTCCCGGACACTCTATGGCTGTTTTTTTTTTTTTTACTGTGGACTGGCTCCGAACCATCCCTGGCCACATTCACCTGTCTACGTGTTTGTGGTTAGGCGGTTCTTCCCAGTATACGCACTGGGGAGGGCACGAGTAATTTTCTGGGACCCGCGCTTGTAGAAGGCGGAGACGATACCGGGAGAAAAAGTGGCCACTGGGGACCGAGTATGGACACCCGGTCGCCGCCACCATGAGGTTTTGGAAAGCTTCCGCCTCCACGAGCCTAAAAGGCAACATTTCAAGTGCAAGCAGTCCAAAAATGGGGCAGAAATGTGGGGGGGGTGTTTTGGCTGCATACTTGCGCTTGCATTCCAAGAACTGTGGTAGGGACAACTGAACGCTGCAAATGGACAAGGACGTGGATGGTGATGGTTGCAAGTCTGCAATGACAGGTGTAGGACGGGAGGCATCTTCGCATGCGCCATGGACAGGGGATTGGCATGCACGCACAACAGCGGAAGAGGCAGTGGTGTAACCCGCAGACACGGTTTCTGGACCTTGGTGTTTGGTCCAGCTTGTCAGGTGCTTTGCTGTCATGTGCCTGAGCATGCTGGTGGTGGAAGTGCATTGAGGTGAAGGGTACATTGCTGGAAAAGGAAAAAAAAAAACTCTTTAAATCTCTTAGTTTGCGAGTGTGAACGAGCTGCGTGTGTCCGGAGCGTAAGTGCGAACGAAAGTAAGTGTGTGACTTGTTTTTCAGTGAAGAGGTATTTGGGAATCCTGCAGAAAATACCTGTGTGAATTGCGGTGAGTGCTGCATTGTGACCTGCTGAGTAGTGTTGAGCCACCCCCGAGTTCGGTTCGGTTCGTCGAACACCCGTGTGTTCGCCGAACAGTTCGTCGAACTGTTCGTCGAACACCTTCGAAAACCGTTAAAACCAATGGCAGGCAAACAAAAACACATAGAAACACATAGAAAACACCTTCAAAGGTGTCCAAAAGCTGACAAACTGCTCAGAAGACACAACTAACACATGGAAAAGTGACAAGTACATATAGTCATGCGAAAAGAAAAGAGGTGGAGGAGTAAAAGGAGGGGGAGACACAGATATAGGCATGTCATGCCCTTCTAAAATCCAAAAAGTGAGAAGCCGAGACGGCCAGTCCGCTCCTGCCCGTGCCACCTCCGTGTCGCCGGGTTTGTGCCAGAGCCGCGGTGAACCCTGACGGCCAGCCCCCCTCTCCCAATACTGGTGCCTGTCCGCTGGTGGGTCGAGAGAGCCCCCCTGTGGTGGAGGCAGCTCTAAGCTTTTTAATTTAAATTGTCCCTCTAATTTGAATGAATACACTTTAAATCCATTTACAAGGATCTATTGGAGGGCAAGTCTCATGCCAGCAGCCGCGTAATTCCAGCTCCAGTAGCGTCCACTAAAGCTGCTGCAGTTAAAAAGCTTTTATAAGGATCGAGCTCGGCTGTCCACCGCAAGGCATCCTAGTGCCAGTCCCAGCCCCTATGCCTTGGGGTGCCTCCTGATGCTCTTCACTAAGTATCCCGTGGTCCCGAAGCATTTCCTTTGAAAAAATTAAGTGTCCAAACTACAGGTGGTGTAGCTTGCTTAACAGCCGGGATAATCCGCTGACTAGCAGACACTGCTACTAGGCACAAAGTATTTCCTGGGCTAGATGCAGTTAAAAATTTGTAAGTAGATACTCTCGTTGGATGCTGAGAAAGCATTCCATAGAGTCTCCTGGCACGCCATATATGATTCTCTTAAAAAGCTTGGGGTAGGGGTCTAGGGGACCCTTTTATAGCCAAAATCATGGCCCTGTATCACAATACGTCACCTAGGCTGAAGATAAATGGAACTGTAGCACCGAGGGCTCGGTTGCTACAGACGTATTGCACCTCACCCAGAGGTGTGATATCTCACTCTCAGATAAGGATGGAGTGTGGATCAGGACCCGACACCTGCATGCATTACACCACATTGCCGTGGGGCAGGGCGACCAATATGCCCCTGAGATGGGCACGACAGTCCCTGTCCCTGGCTGGAGTGGGGGGAGGGAACACTGAGGAAGGGGAACCCTGCAGTGCAGGAGCAGGGAGGAAGCAGTTCCTGGGTGCATTGAGAAGGGAGTATAAAAGGTGGGCACCATCTTAGTTCAGTGCAGAGAAGTCTGAGCAGAAGTGGCAGGGAGCAGGGGCTCTGCATGAGCTCTGCTCCGGAGGCGGGCCTAGTAACAGAGGCCTGCAAGAGGGAGAAGGAAGGAAGAGGAGCGGAGAAGGCTCCAGGAACGAGGAATGAAGGGATCCCAGGGGTGCGGACGGGCGAGTCGCCACCGCACGCCCGAATCCACCTGCGTGGAGGGGTCAGGCCAAAGGGGGAGACCAGTCCCCGAACTAGTGGAGGCAGGAAACGACCCTCAGCTAGAAACCGGAGGCTCTGACATTTTATGTGGCGCAGCCCCTTGCTCCACCCGCTAGGAAGGCACCACATAGGGTCAGGGAAACTGGCGCCAAGTTTACCAAGAGGAGGCCCGAGGCAGCCGGACAGAAGTGTTGGTAAGAAAGGCCAGACAAAGGACACACAAAGGGGGTCCTGTGAAGCGCTCCAAAGTTATCTGGGAGTTGTCTGAGCCCCTCACCTGGTGAGCACAGTACGACGTGGGCAGCCGTTACCTGCAGACGTGGTCTGGATAATAAGAACTGTGAGTAAAGGCCCTGAACTGCATCACTGACTCCGTGTCGTTACTGCTGCTGCCCTGCACCATCACCCCCATCCTCCGCATACACTGCCCTAAGGCTATACTCCTCCCGTGGGGAGTTATGCTACGCTCTGCTGCACCCACAACACCAGCCTTAGCGGTCTGCCCTGTAGCGGCGGTTCACTCTGACCGCAATCCACGGGTGGCGTAGTCGGACATTTAAACATCAAAACCACATAAATAGTTCCGCCACTGGTTTGACCGCCCTGAGCCACGGAACCGGATCGCCGCCACGAAGACTACAACCACCAGCATCCACCAAAAAGGGTCCGGCTCCGGGTGTCCCAAGGCCCAGGGGGTGCGTCAGAACATTTTCATCACCTTTCACAATCACCAATGGGACAAGGCAGGGATGTCCTCTGTCCCCTCTCTTATACATCCTAGTGACGGAGCACCTGCTCTCATCAATTCGCCATAACCCCAATATTAGGTGGATTGAGGTGGGAGGCACCGAGTACAAGTGCTCTCTATTTGCTGATGATGTCCTAGTATATATCACTCAATCACATATATCCATCCCTGCTGTTATGGCTGAAATAGATCACTTTGTTACATGGTAAAATTTTAAAATCAATGCAGCGAAGTCTGAGGCCCTCGATGTCTCCCTCCCTAAATCCATATAGGATTCCATCCAGTCCAACTTTCCCTTTGCCTGGCCCTCACAGGGTATCAAATACTTAGGAATTCCTATTCATTGAGACCTCTCCCATCTATGTTATCTTAATTTTGGGCCCTTTATTGAACAATTCCATACAGACCACGGTTGGCAAGTTAGAACTGTAAGATTCACTACGTGAACCACTGGTGTTTTGTGGAAAAGCACATGTACACCGCGTTCCAAATTATTATGCAAAAAGTGTTTAGGAGTGATAAGGGAAGAATTTGTTTGTTTGTCAGTTAAACTCATTGATGGTGATGTGTGTCAGGGCTCTTTATATCACTGTAAGCAATTGCAGACACCTGTGCTAATTAGTTTGGCAGGTGTGTCCAATAAAGGCAAGACTACTTAAGAAGGCTCTCTCACATTATTAAGCAGCCTACATTTTCTGCCAAAATGGGAAAGAAAAAGGATGTGTCGGCTGCTGAGAAGCAACAAATTGTGGAGTGTTTAGGTCAAGGCATGACTACAATCAACATTGTGCGATGATCAGGATGAAGTGTCTTGGCAATCAAGAAGTATGTAGCTGATTCACAGTACACACGTGTGCGTGCTGATAAGGGCAAATTGAGGACTCTTTCCTACAGGCAATTACGTCAGGTTGAAAGAGCAGCGGCAAAAAAGCCTTGTCATAGCAGCAGACAAGTTTTTGAAGCTGCTTGTGCCTCCAACGTCCCCCGAACAACAAGATGCAGGGTCCTTCAGAGGTTTGCAGCTGTGCATACGCCATCCTGTCGACCTCCTCTATCCACTTCACACAAGCAGAAACGGCTCCAGTGGGCCAAACATTACATGAAGACTGATTTCAAAACTGTTTTGTTCACGGATGAGTGCCGTGCAGCGCTCGATGGTCCAGATGAATGGAGTGGAGGATGGCTGGTTGATGGACACCCCACGCAAACACGGCTACAGCGCCAACAAGGAGGAGGTGGAGTAATGTTTTGGGCTGGAATCATGGGGAGAGAGATTGTCGGCCCCTTTAGGATCCCTGAAGGCGCTAAAGATGAACTCCATAATGTATGTGGATTTTCTCAAACAGCACTTCCTGCCATGGTTCAAGAAGAAGAACCGTGTATTTCACAGCAAGATCATTTTTCTGCATGATAATGCACCATCTCATGCTGCACATAAAACATCTGCATCTCTGGCTGATATGGGCATAAAAGGGGACAAACTTATGGTGTGACCCCCATGCTCCCCTGACCTCTACCCCATTCAGAACCTTTGGAGCATCATTAAAAGGAGTGTCTATGATGGCGGGAGGCAGTTCACATCTAAGCAACAGCTCTGGGAGGGTATTCTGTCCTCATGCAAAACAATTGAAGCAGAAACCATCCAAAACCTGACAAATTCAATGGACGAGAGAGTTCAGAAGCTCCTTTCGAACAAGGGGTCCTATGTGAAAATGTAACATCACCTAGAATAAAGTTTTGAGTTGAAAACTGTTTGATTTCAGTTTCTAACAACCTGCTAATGCTTATAATTTCAAAAATGACCATTTTTTTGGTCTTTATTAAAATGAAAAGGTTGATCGAAAAGTTTGGGGGATCTAAGAGTGTGGCAACCCAGTAGTCATGATTACTTCGAATTCTGACAATATGAGGGTCATGCTGCAGGTAGTGCAGCAAGAAGGCACTTATGTGTCTTGCGCATCTCGGAGCCCCAAAATTATTTTCCGGGCTAGATGCAGCTAAAAATTATTTTTAATTTTAAATCTGGTGAAGCTTATTATAGATGGCCTAATAGGATCAGTGCTGCACACTGCTACAAAGCCCAAATTATTTTCCAGTCAAGATACAGATAAACATGATTAGTAATTTGAAAGCTTAAAACGGTTGGTAGGGTGATTTTAACCAATCATCAAGCTTTTACTCTCCCCAGGATGACACAGGGGTAGAAAAGTCGTTTCGGATCCATGATTTGTTCATCTTTATGAACGTGAGTCTGTCTACATTATCAGTGGAGAGCCGCGTGCGCTTATCTGTCAGCACACCACCAGCAGCGCTGAACACACGTTCAGACAGAACGCTGGCTGCGGGGCATGACAAGATCTCCAAGGCGTAAGTGGCTAGCTCCGGCCATTTATCCAGATTGGAAGCCCAAAAAGAGCAAGGGTCCAGTGACACAGTCGTGGCTTCAATGTTTACTTGGAGATACTCCTGTACCATCGTCTCTAGGCGTTGACTATGTGTCAGACTTCTTGTCTCCTGTGGCCTTGCAAAGGATGGGCTAAAAAAGTGGTGAAATGATTCCGCAAAATTGATGTTACCAGCAGATACTGTGGTTCTGTTACGGTTTGAGTGCTGAACACTTGACGGTCCCACGGTTGGCAAGTTGGAACTGTGAGATTCACTACGTGCACCACTGGTATTTTGTGGAAAAGCACATGTAAGATTCTGCAACAGTCTCTGCTGATACTCCTGCATGCGTGCATCCCTTTCTATGGCAGGAATAATTTCTGCAAATTTACTTTTGTACCGGGGATCTAACAGTGTGGCAACCCAGTAGTCAGGATTATTTCTAATTCTCACAATTCGAGGGTCATGTTGCAGGTAGTGCAGCAAGAAGGCACTCATGTGTGTTGCGCATCCAGGAGCACCAAGTCCCTGTTGTGTTGGTGGCGAGGTAACAATCATGCTTCCTTCCTCTGTCCTCTCCCCCCAACCTCGCACAACAGAAATGTGATCAAGGTCTCCCTCATCTGATGAGTCTTCCATCAGTTCGTCCTCCACTTCTTCCTGGGCTCCTGCACCTTCCTCACTAGTTTGGCTGCTACCATGCGCCCTGGTTAAACCATCTCCCCCACCCTCACATGCCTGCCGCCTTGGTGCTGCCGACCGTCTGGACCTTGCAGATGTTAGCCCTTCCGCATACAACTCCTCCTCCTCTACTTCCTCCACCTCCTCTTGTGCCACCACCTGACTCCGAATTCTGTTTAACATGTGCTCCAGCATGTAAATCACCGGAATAGTCATGCTGATAATGGCATCGTCAGCACTAAACATCTTCGTCGCCATTTCAAAACTGTGCAGAAGGGTGCATAGGTCCCTGATCTGAGACCACTCCTCCAGCGTGATTTGCCCCACCTCTGAATCTCGTTGGCCCAGGCTATACGTCAGAACGTATTGCACCAGGGCTTGTCGGTGCTGCCACAGTCGCTGCAACATGTGCAGAGTTGAATTCCACCGGGTAGGCACATCGCATTTTAGCCGGTGAAGTGGCAGGCCCAACGACTTCTGTAGAGATGTAAGTCGCTGAGCTGCGGGATGCGAACGGCGGAAGTGAGCACACAGCGACCGTGCCCTCTGCAGAAGGCCATCTAGTCTGGGATAGTGGGCTAAAAATTGCTGGACAACCAGGTTCAACACGTGAGCCATACAAGGCACGTGTGTGACATTGCCCCGGCGAAGGGCCGCACCCAGGTTTGCAGCATTGTCGCACACGGCCTTCCCTGGTTTCAGGTCCAGTGGAGACAACCATTCATGAAATTGGTTCTCCAGAGCTGACCACAACTCCTCAGCTGTGTGACTCACATTTCCCAGACATTTCAATGTAAAAACCGCCTGATGACGTTGAGCCCTACTGCCAGCATAGTAAGGAGGTGTGCAGGATCCCTTCTGCGCAGTTAGAAAGCTTGTGGCATGACCAGACAGGCTTTGGGTGCTGGTGGAAGACCGAGAGGAGGTTGAGGAGGCAGAAGCAGTGGAGGAAAAATGACATAAAGAGGATTGACGCACAACTCGTGGGGACGGCAAGACTTGGACAGCAGCCCCTTGTCCTGCTGTCACCATAGTTACCCAGTGCCCAGTCAGCGACATGTAACGCCCCTGTCCATGCCTACTCGTCCAAGTGTCTGTGGTGAAATGCACCCTGTCACACACAGAGTTTCTCAAAGAAGCGGTGATGTTGTGTGCGACATGCTGGTGGAGCGCAGGCACACCTTTCTTTGAGAAGTAGTGCCGACTGGGCATCTGGTACTGGGGCACTGCGACGGACATAAGGTCTCGAAAATCCTCTGTGTCCACCAGGCGGAAAGGCAGCATTTCTGTAGCCAAGAGCTTGCAGATGGTGAAATTCAACCTCTTAGCTTTCTCATGGCTAGGAGGAAATGGTCTTTTACTTGTCCACATCTGAGGGACCGAGGGCTGGCTATTGTGCTTAGACGGGGTTGATAAGGGTGTCCCCGGCAAACTGCCGGTCTGTGAGGAAGATGCAGGCGGACATGTTAGGTTGCCTTGATCCAAAGGTGGTGCTATCGATGTCGGACAGCGCTCAAGACCAGCTGGTGTTACCACCTCCAAAGAAAATGATGACCTGCCAATCACGCTGGCTGTTGCGGGTAAAGAGGTGGCAGGTCTGCGCCCCAAAACAGGTGTGACTGCTGTCCCCCCAGTCACAGAGGATGAAGAGGCCGCGGATGCACAAGATATGGCAGACGGTGGTTGGCCCGGCCGGCTAGACCGCATTGTAGCACACTGAGCTTCCCACTGCAACTTATGCTTCATGTCCATGTGCCGGTTCATGCATGAAGTACTCAAACTATGTATTTTTTGGCCTCTACTTAGCTTTTGCTGACAAATGTTACAGATAACACGAGTTGGGTCATCTTTATCGATCTGAAAAAATGCCCAGGCTATGCAAGGCTTAGCACCCATGCGACCTGAAGAGCCACCACGACTTGTGGTGAGAGGCAGAGTTGTGCTTGAGGATGCAGTTGTTGACGTGCTTCCAGTACTACGTCTCTGTCCAGGAAGGCGCAACCTGACCTCGTCGTCACTAGCATCTTCCTCCACCTCCTCTGCTGACCTCATCTCTTGGCTGACTGTGGGTTGACAGTAAGTGGGATCTCCGACCTCATCATCATCACCCTGTGCGTTATCACACCCGTCGTCCTCAGAGCCAACCTGTTCCTGCCCTGACAAAAAACTAAAGTTGTCGCTCCAATCAGGTATTTGAGTCTTATCATCGTCTTCCTCATTGTCTCCACCAACAGGAGTTACAGTTTGGGAATGAGGGTCTACATTATGGTCAGAACCTTCTGCGTCTGGTCCTGGATCCGACTCATAAAGATTCTGGGCATCAGTGCAGATCATTTCCTCGTCTGGATTCACAGAAGCGCTGGAGTCGACCTCTGATTCCCAGGCTATAGTATGAGTAAACAGCTCTGCAGACTCAACCATCTGTTCTACCTCATACTCAGACGGGCAGCTGGAGATTTGGGAGCTGTGAGGAAGCAAGTGCGATTTGGGTGACACCTTTGAGGACTGGAGTATTTGTGATGTTGAAGTTGATGTGGAGGAGAGCCCACTTAAAGGAGCACTTGATATCCGTTGAAGCACCTGCTGTTTTTGTGCCTCATCTGGAATTTGTAGCGATTGGCGTGGCCGTAAGAAAGGGATCTTATCACATTGTCTGCTAAAAGAAGTAGACATTTTAGTTTGGCTGGAAGATGGTCTTTCTTCTGCACCTACCCCACGGACACAACCTTTTTTCCCCTTCCCAACACGCCTATTCCCCTTTCCACCAGCAGCAGGCCTTTTTCCACTCATTTTGGTGGTTAACTAATTCACAACTCTGGAGTTGTTTGCACAAAAAAACAATGGATGGTAACCGAGCAGAGCTGAGTGGCCAAACTGTGGTATTAGGCCAAAACTATTGGCTGGGTTAGATGCAGAAAAAAATTATTTTTAATTTGCAACCTGATGGAGGTCAGTATAGATGGACTAATAGACCAAGTCCCACACACTGCTAGAAGCCCAAATATTTTTTCAGAGCTAGATGCAGAAAAAAATTATTTTTAATTTGCAACCTGATGGAGGTCAGTATAGATGGACTAATAGAACAAGTCCCACACGCTGCTAGAAGCCCAAATATTTTTTCAGAGATAAATGAAGAAAAAAATTATTTTTAATTTGCAACCTGATGGAGGTCAGTATAGATGGACTAATAGACCAAGTCCCACACACTGCTAGAAGCCCAAATATTTTTTCAGAGCTAGATGCAGAAAAAAATTATTTTTAATTTGCAACCTGATGGAGGTCAGTATAGATGGACTAATAGACCAAGTCCCACACACCGCTAGAAGCCCAAATATTTTTTCAGAGCTAGATGCAGAAAAAAATTATATTCAGTTTGCAACCTGATGGAGGTCAGTATAGATGGACTAATAGAATGATGCTATGCCCAAAAGATTTTACTTCACTAGGTGCAGTAAAAAAATTGGTATTCTATACACAGGTGGTATATCTTGCAACACAGATAGGCTACTCCACTGACTAACACACTCTGCAATAGGCCAAAAAGGATTAGCTTTGCTAGATTCAGCCAAATGCTGTGAAAAAAACTTGCACAGCACTGGCACAGACCTGCCTGGCAAAAACTGATAGGAACTGATGTAATCTAGTCCTGAAAAGGACTCCAATTACAATTAGTCTTTACTCCCACAATCTATCTATTTAAGAGCACAGACCTGCCTGATAAAAGTCGTAGGAAATGCTGTAACCTAGTCCTTAAAAGGACTGCAATCACAACTATTCCCTACTCCCAAGCTATCTGTATATTTGTGCGAAAATTGGCTTGAAATTAACAAGGTATAGCGCACACAGCAACAGCGGTGCCGTCTAACACGCAGCTGCAGCAGTGAGAAAATGGTGGTGACGGGGAAAATGGCTTGGTCTTATAGGGCAAGGACATGTGACATACACTGCCAATCACACATGCCCTTGCTTGTGTGAAAAAAAGCACTTCGCTCCGTGTGTGCGCTGCTGATAGGCTGACAGATTGCACCTCCCCACTGCAAATGCGGGAAAGAGAAAAAAAAATGGAGATCTTCATTGTTCCTGCAGAGATCCATCCCCTGCCCCTCCCCCCGCCCCGCTGTACACTCAAACTGCGTATTAACATTAATTTTCATCATTACTGAGAAAAAATCCAGTTATGATTTTGGTGCACGAACAGTTATCGAACATAACCTCGAACAGCCGAATTTTTCTCAAATTGTTCGTGTTCGCCGACCGGCTCGAACACCGCCCAAAACAGCTCGAATTTGAGATTGGCGAACAGTTCGAGTAGAACAACGCTCATCTCTACTGCTGAGTGCTTTTCTACCTGTTTAGATTTATTGGGCTTTTTAAAACCTATTTTCTCACTACAGTTTTAGTTTCTTAGTTTACTACCTGTGTATTTAAGGGTTAACTACATTGCACTAAAATCCTGAGGTGTAGATTTACTCACAAGGGGTTAATTAAGGGGAAGGGGTCATAATTAAGGGTTTATAAGGGGCAGCTGGTTGGACATCAAGTCCTTTGGAAGTGCATTGAGGTGAAGGGTACATTGCTGGAAAAGGAAAAAAAAAAAAAAAAAAACTCTTTAAATCTCTTAGTTTGCGAGTGTGAACGAGCTGCGTGTGTCCGGAGCGTAAGTGCGAACGAAAGTAAGTGTGTGACTTGTTTTTCAGTGACTTTGGATTCAGGGAGTTTGGAAGGGAGGACTTAGGACTGAATTGCTGACTGTATTTCATTCTTTCTTTACTTTACTTTTTACTTAATTAATCCACCTGACCTACTTAGCTGATTCCCCCGTCCATACTTGATACTTAACTGATCCCCTGCCGATATCTAATTGATACACTTGCACATCCCTAATTGATCCCCGTCCATACACCTATATATAAATAATTGTGTTTTGTACTTGTGTATATATATACTGACTGTATCCCCATATTTAGAATGACGTCCATTTTGGCCGGAGCCGTGCAGTGTACATCTTGCGCAATGTATGCATTCCGTGAGCAACCGCTCGAGGATCCATACTGCTGCGAGAGATGTGAGCATATCGTGCACTTGGAAGCCCAAATTCTGGATCTAAGTGCTCAGATAGCGGTACTGAGGAGCATCGACAACATGGAACGGAGTTTGCTGCTCACCGAGCAGACACTCAATGGGTCAATACTGGGGGTGGAGCATAGAGGGGAAGTGCAGGCTGAACAGGCAGGGAGCTGGATAACAGTTAGGAGGGATAGAGGGAAGAAGTATAGGAAGGCTGGTTCAGAACCAGCATTATTGGAGCACGACAGATCCTCTGACCGCCGGGGGAGTGTATGCTCCAGTAATGAGGGGGAGGGGGGAAGTGTAGGGCAGGCAAGACAGGTTCTGGTAGTGGGTGACTCTATTATTAGGGGGACAGACAGGGCAATCTGTCACAAAGACCGGGATCGCCGAACGGTGTGCTGCCTCCCTGGCGCTCGAGTCCGGCACATCGTGGATCGGGTTGACAGGTTACTGGGTGGGGCTGGCGAAGACCCAGCGGTCATGGTCCACATCGGCACCAATGACAAAGTGATTGATTGATGGAGGGTCCTTAAAAATGATTTCAGGGACCTAGGTAGGAAGCTTAGGGCAAGGACCTCCAAGGTAGTTTTCTCAGAAATACTACCAATCCCGCGAGCCACACAGGAGCGCCAACGGGAAGTTAGGGAGGTGAATAAGTGGCTAAAGAGTTGGTGCAAGGCAGAAGGGTTTGGGTTCATGGAGAACTGGGCCGACTTCGCGGTCGGCTACAGGCTCTACCGTAGGGACGGGCTGCACCTTAATGGGGAGGGTGCAGCGGTGCTGGGGAAGAAGATGGCTAATAGGTTGGAGGAGGTTTTAAACTAGAGACGGGGGGGGGGGAAACCAAGGAAATAGGTGGGATGTGAGGCAAGCAAGGGGGAAGGGGAGAAGTGAATATAATGAGGGTGGAGAGGGGGGTGGGGATAGTACAGTTAGATCGTTAGAGAAGAATAGGATGCTAAATAACCCCAAAGTTTTATCTTACATGCTGACCAACGCAAGAAGCCTGACCAATAAGGCGGATGAGCTGCAGGCGCTTATATCGGAGGAGAGGTATGACATCGTAGGTATAACAGAGACTTGGCTAGACGATAGCTACGACTGGGCGGTAAATTTATTAGATTATAGTTTATTTAGAAGGGACCGGAAACAGGGGAAAGGCGGAGGAGTCTGCTTATATGTAAAGTCATGTCTAAAACCCAGACTAAGGGAAGATATAGGAGAGGGAGAAGAGGGGGTCGAGTCCATGTGGGTAGAGATAGAGGGAACTAAAAATAATAATAAAATATTACTGGGGGTCTGCTATAAGCCACCAAATATAACAGAGGAGAATGAGAATCTGCTATTAGGACAAATAGACAAAGTAGCAAAACATAATGAAGTGATTGTAATGGGGGATTTCAACTACCCGGATATTGACTGGGAAACAGAAACCTGTAGATCTCAGAAAGGAAAAAGGTTCTTGACAAATATTAAGGATAATTATCTCTCCCAACTAGTGCAGGAACCAACGAGAGGGAAGGCCGTGTTGGACTTAATATTGACTAATAGGCCTGATAGAATAACTGAGGTACAGATAGGGGGGCACCTAGGTAATAGCGACCATAATATTATCGACTTCAAAATGCCCTTCAGTAGGGTTATCAATAAGGGAACAACAAAAACATTAAACTTTAGGAGGGCGAAGTTTGATCAGCTGAAAGAAAGCCTTCAACTTATTGACTGGGACAAAGTTCTTAATCAAAGGAATACGAATAGTAAATGGGAAACCTTCAAAAGAATTCTGAATACTCAGTGCGAGAGATATATACCGTATGGGAATAAAAGGGCCAGAAATAAGAGGAAACCAATATGGTTGAACAAGAACGTAAAAGGGGCGTTAAATAGCAAAAAAGAGGCATTCAAGAGATTAAAACAGGAAAACAGTAAGGAGGCACTAATGTATTACAAGGAAAAAACGAGAACCTGTAAAAAAACAAATAAAAATAGCGAAGGAGGAAACAGAGAGACGTATTGCTAGGGAAAGTAGATCAAATCCCAAACTGTTCTTTACGTATATTAATAGTAAAAGGATTAAATCGGATAATATTGGACCGATAAAAAGTGAGGAAGGCAAAATCATAGAGAAAGATGAGGATAAAGCTAATCTATTAAATAATTTTTTTTCGACAACTTTCACAAAGGAAATAGAACTAACAGGCGAAATGAGAAGTGACAAGCTTAATCCTCCACTAAGTATGACAAATCTAACCCAAGCTGGGGTACAGAAACGCCTCAGTAACATTAAAATAAACAAATCACCAGGACCTGATGGCATACACCCACGGGTACTAAGGGAACTAAGTAATGTGATAGACAGACCGTTATATCTTATATTTAAGGACTCTGTTGAGACTGGGTCTGTGCCACTTGATTGGCGACAGGCGAATGTAGTGCCAATATTCAAAAAGGGAGCGAAAAGTGACGCCGGAAACTATCGGCCGGTGAGTCTGACGTCCGTTGTGGGCAAAATTTTTGAAAGCTTCATTAAAGAGGCAATTACGGAGCATCTTGATGCTAATAATCTTTTAATCCCGAACCAACATGGATTCATGAGGAATCGCTCCTGCCAAACAAACCTGATTGACTTCTACGAGGAGGTTAGCTCTCGAGTAGATCAGGGGGAACCAGTGGATGTCGTGTATCTCGACTTCTCAAAAGCGTTCGATAGCGTGCCACATAATAGGTTGGTATACAAAATGAGAATGATGGGGCTGGGGGAAAATGTCTGCAAGTGGGTAGCTAACTGGCTAAAGGATAGAAGGCAGAGGGTGGTTATAAATGGAATATACTCAGATTGGGTAAGCGTCACTAGTGGGGTACCACAGGGGTCTGTACTAGGCCCAATGTTATTTAATATCTTTATTAACGACATAGTCAACGGGATAAATAGTAAAATATCAATATTTGCAGATGACACAAAGTTATGTAAAACAGTTAATACAAAAGAGGACAGTGCAGACCTACAGAGGGATTTGGATAAGCTGGGTAGGTGGAGCATTAAATGGCAAATGAGGTTTAACGAGGAGAAATGTAAGGTCATACATATGGGAAGGAGAAATGGAAGTCACCAGTACTCACTGAATGGGAAATCATTGGGGAATTCAGAGATGGAGAAGGACTTGGGCATCTTGATTGATAGCAAACTAAATTGGAGTGCCCAAAGTCAGGCCGCTGCTGTAAGGGCAAACAGGGTAATGGGATGTATCAGAAGAGGTATAGCTGCAAAGGATGAGAACATTGTTCTTCCACTGTACAAAGCACTGGTCAGACCACACTTGGAATACTGTGCTCAGTTATGGGCCCCAATATATAGAAAGGATATAAATGAGCTTGAAAAGGTACAAAGGAGGGCAACAAAATCAATAAAGGGAATGGAGGGACTGCAATACCCAGAGAGGTTGGCAAAACTAGGACTATTCAGCCTGGAAAAGAGAAGGTTGAGGGGGGACATAATAAATGTGTACAAATATGTTAGGGGACAGTATAGAGATCTTGCCCGGGATTTGTTCAAAAGGAGGGATATTACGGTAACAAGAGGGCACTCACTAAGACTGGAAGAGAAAAGGTTTCAGCACCAGCATAGGAAGGGGTTCTTTACGGTAAGAGCAGTGAGAATATGGAATTCACTGAGTGAGGAGACGGTAATGTCGGATTCACTACACCAGTTCAAGCGGGGACTGGATGCATTTCTAGATACCAGGCAGATTTCAGCATATACTTAAAAATAAAATAAAATAGTAGGTTGATACAGGGATTTATTCTGACTGCTGGTTTCAGAGTCGGGAGGGAATTTTTCCTCAGGTGAAGATTGGCCAAATCATTTGGGGTTTTTGCCCTCCTCTGGATCAACTTTAGCAATTACAGAACTAACAGGTCGAACTTGATGGACGCAAGTCTTTATTCGGCTTTACAAACTATATGGTCAGACTGGTAGTTTTCATGCTCTTGCTGATGCTGACCAGGCAGATGTTGCAAATGGCCTTTTTGGGGTTATCTAAACAGTGTTTAAAAAAGAACCAGACTCGGGAAGACCTAACAGTTGTACTGGCAACTTCCGTCGTGTTGGTGTTCCGGGGAGCAGTTGCCCGCCTTTTGTCTGACTTCCTGTCCATTGTGTCTCATCATTATCCACCTCTTGAGACAGTATTTGCACTTTCCCACCGTCACCTTCAGGTGACCATCGCTACATGTGATTTTCTGTTGCCCAGCTCGAAGCTGGCTGGTTGAAAGGCCCAAATTTATCGATGGAAAAGTGAACAGCTCTTGGGGTGACCCTGGACTCTAATCTCTCCTTCAAACCACATATCCAAGCTCTTTCCACTTCCGAGAGGACCGAGTGAGAGGCCAGAAACTATAAATGGAAAGATGAACAAAACAGCTCTTCGGATTGTCCAAGTGTTGGATCAGTTGTCTCAGGGCACTCGGAATGGTGGAAGGAAGGAGGATCAGGGTGAGGAAGATGCCGACTCCAAGAAAAAAAAATCTCCCAGGTCCGCACAATCCTCAACCACGAATCTACAAAAATACTAGTGCATGCACTCATCATCTCCCTTCTCAACAACTGCAACCTCCTGCTGTGACCTCCCTTCTAACCCTCTCGCATTCCTCTAATCTATCCTAAACTCTGTTGCCCGACTAATCCACCTGTCCCCTCACTATTCCCTGGCCTCTCCTCTCTGTCAATCCCTTCACTGGCTCCGCATTACCCAGAGACTCCAGTTCAAAACCCTAACCTTGGAATGCAAAGCTATCCACAACCAGTCTCCTCCATACATCTGTGACCTAGCCTCCCGGTACTTACCTGCACACAGGGCCGGCTCCAGGTTTTTGTGGGCCCCAGGCGAAAGAGTCTCTGTGGGCCCCTTTAACACATACCACGCTTCATGATGCACAGATACAGCAGAGAAATATATATATATAGTACAAGGCCAAAGATTTCACTTCTTACATTACATGACCGATAACTATTGTAAATTCCACAACAGCTCAGGAACCGGCGAATCGCTCCATACAGAATACTGCCCCCATAAAATGCTCCATACAGGATACTGGCCCCCATATTACGCTCTGTACAGGATACTGACCCCCTTATAATGCTCCATACAGAATACTGGCCCCCAAATAATGCTCCATGCAAGATACTGACCCCCATATTACACTCTGTACAGAACACTGGCCCCCTTATAATGCTCCATACAGAATACTGACCCCCAAATGATTCTCCATGCAGGATACTGGCCCCCATATTACGCTCTGTACAGGATACTGGCCCCTTTATAATGCTCCATACAGAATACTAGCCCCAAAATAATGCCCCATGCAGGATACTGGCCCCCATATTATGCTCTGTACAGGATACTGGCCCCCTTATAATGCACCATACAGAATACTGGCCCCAAAATAATGCTCCATGCAGCATACTGACCCCCATATTACGCTCTGTACAAAATACTGGCCCCCTTATAATGCTCCATACAGAATAATGGCCCCCAAATAATTCTCCATGCAGGATACTGGCCCCCATATTACACTCTGCAAAGGAAACTGGCCCCCTTATAATGCTCCATACAGAATACTGGCCCCCTTATAATGCTCCATACAGAATACTGGCCCCAAAATAATTCCACATGCAGGCTGTTCCCCCCACATAATGCCCCATGCAGTCTGTTCCCCCACATAATGCCCCATGCAGGCTGTTCCCCCCACATAATGCCCCATGCAGGCTGTTCCCCCCACATAATGCCCCATGCAGGCTGTCCCCCCCATATAATGCTGCATGCAGGATGTCACCTCTCCCCTCTGTTATAATGCCCCATGCAGGATGTCACCCCCTTATAATGCCCCATGCAGGATGTTACCCCCCTTATAATGCCCCATGCAGGATGTCACCCCCCTTATAAAGCCCCATGCAGGCTGTCCCCCCCACATAATGCCCCATGCAGGATGTCACCCCCTCTTATAATGCCCCATGCAGGATGTCACCCCCCATATAATGCCCCATGCAGGATGTCGCCCCTCATATAATGCCTAATGCAGGATGTCACCTCTCCCCCTGTATAATGCCCCATGCAGGATGTCACCCCCCCTTATAATGCCCCATGCAGAATGTCACCCCCCCACCATATAATGCCCCATGCAGGATGTCACCTCTCCCCCCCATATAATGCCCCATGCAGGATGTCACCTCTCCCCCCCATATAATGCCCCATGCAGGATGTCACCCCCTCTTATAATACCCCATGCAGGATGTCACCCCCCCTTATAATGCCCCATGCAGGATGTAATCTCTCCCCCCCTTATAATGCCCCATGCAGGATGTCATCTCTCCCCCCTTATAATGCCCCATGCAGGATATCATCTCTCCCCATATAATGCCCCATGCAGGATGTCGCCCCTCATATAATGCCCCATGCAGGATGTCACCTCTCCCCCTATATAATGCCCCATGCAGCCCCCCACCATATAATGCCCCATGCAGGATGTCACCTCTCCCCCCATATAATGCCCCATGCAGGATGTCACCTCCTCCCCATATAATGCCCCATGCGGGATGTCACCCCCTCTTATACCCCATGCAGGATGTCACCCCCCCTTATAATGCCCCATGCAGGATGTCATCTCTCCTCCCCTTATAATGCCCCATGCAGGATGTCATCTCTCCCCCCTTATAATGCCCCATGCAGGATGTCATCTCTCCCCCAATATAATGCCCCATGCAGGATGTCGCCCCTCATATAATGCCCCATGCAGGATGTCACCTCTCCCCCTATATAATGCCCCATGCAGGATGTCACCTCTCCCCCCATATAATGCCCCATGCAGGATGTCACCTCCTCCCCATATAATGCCCCATGCAGGATGTCACCCCCTTATAACGCCCCATGCAGGATGTCACCCCCTTTATAATGCCTCATGCAGGATGTCACCTCTCCCCCCCATATAATGCCCCATGCAGGATGTCACCTCCCCATATAATGCCCCATGCAGGATGTCACCTCCCCCCATATAATTCCCCATGCAGGATGTCACCCCCTCTTATAATACCCCATGCAGGATGTCACCCCCTCTTATAATACCCCATGCAGGATGTCACCCCCCTTATAATGCCCCATGCAGGATGTCATCTCCCCCCCCTTATAATGCCCCATGCAGGATGTCATCTCTCCCCCCCTTATAATGCCCCATGCAGCATGTTATCTCTCCCCCCATATAATGCCCCATACAGGATGTCGCCCCTCATATAATGCCCCATGCAGGATGTCACCCCCCTTATAATGCCCCATGCAGGATGTCACCTCTCCCCCCATATAATGCCCCATGCAGGATGTCACCTCCTCCTCATATAATGCCCCATGCAGGATGTCACCCCCCTTATAATGCCCCATGCAGGATGTCACCCCCTTTATAATGCCTCATGCAGGATGTCACCTCTCCCCCCCATATAATGCCCCATGCAGGATGTCACCTCCCCATATAATGCCCCATGCAGGATGTCACCTCCCCCCCATATAATGCCCCATGCAGGATGTCACCCCCTCTTATAATACCCCATGCAGGATGTCACCCCCTCTTATAATACCCCATGCAGGATGTCACCCCCCTTATAATGCCCCATGCAGGATGTCACCCCCCTTATAATGCCCCATGCAGGATGTCACCCCCCCCTTATAATGCCCCATGCAGGATGTCATCTCTCCCCCCCCTTATAATGCCCCACGCCTCCATATATTAAAAAACAAAAAAACAAATACTCATCTCACTTCTCACCTGCAGCCGCTGCTCCAGACTCCTCAGCGTCGCCGGCATCTTCGTGCTCTGTGCTGTGATGGCTCACTAGAGGGTGCGGTGACGTGATCCACACTCACATCTACTGAGACTGGACCATGTGGAACACAGGGTGGTATTGGTGGCAAACTTATTGGAAACTTTATCTGCTATCCAACCAACAACCTTTTCATACTGCTCTGGCTTCAATAGTGGTGTTCCGCGGCCCCCTAGAAATTGGGACATGAAGGTAGTTCGACATGACTTGGGTGTTTGTTGTTCTCCCTCAGCAGGCACAGTTTCATCTTGCCCATGGCCTCTGCGTGCACTATCACCATCACCATAACGTCCACTTCCCTATCCCTTGACACACACCTTGCTCATTTTAAATGGAGTTTAAGATTTGTCACGTTGCTAAAAATGTCTGAATTATTACCGCAGTAATATAGGATCACGTCTAATGAGATGACCACAGTTTTAGACAGTGCCATGGGAGTCAGAGATGCTTCCAGCCCCAGGGGTCTTCCCCATGCAGTTCCCATGTCACACACCACATGACCAGATAAGGTTGTAAAATGTTAAAATGAAATTTCCCAGTGAATGCATTTGTCTTGGTTGAAAGCAATGCAAAAGTGCAGAAACGCTACGTGTGAACATAGCCCAAGGTGTGGAGAAGCATTTTTGCTTTTGGTTATTTATTTTGCCTTATATACAAGTCATTTCCCTGGAAAGGATGTTCCTTAACATATTTCCCAGGAAAATCCATTTTGATTTAGTTTTTGTATGTTTTATTGTGAGTCCGTAAAAGTGGCATAATACCTCTGACAACATTGTTGACAGCAGTGACCTGGGAGTCAGAAATGCTTCCAGGGGTCTTCCCCATGCTGATCACATGCCATTTGAGCACTGTTCCAATCGATTTGGGCATTTTTTAGGCCCTCTGCAGACCGCCGGGGGGTGAGGGGGGCTGCCAGAAAAATGCTCGATTTTCCCATAGACTTACATTGGGCTCGTTACTCGGACCGAGTACTCGAGCATTCCAATTTGCTCAACTCGAACAACGAGTACCCGAGCATTTTAGTGCTCGCTCATCACTAGTTATTAGCAGAAAAAAAGTCACAATGATCTTGATGGTGACTACATCTTGATGATACAGAATCTTTTTTAACTAAAAGTCAATTTTTCTAGAAAAGTCAGTTAACTCTTCTATCTCACAAACAACCAGTAGTGAGATATTAGCAATAGGATTATTATTTTGTAACAATTCAATTTATTAGCTCTCTGCCTTGGTAGATGTTATGGGCTTAACTGGTGAGGTGGATTCTCTAAGCCATAGGTCAGGATGAGCTGCACAGACTGAAGGTGATAATGCAGCTTGCTGGCTTGCCAGATGGCATGTGGATCAGCAAACACCAGTACACAGTATGTATTACATCAGATAGGCAAGCGGAGCTGGAAGCACAAGATTCAGCTGAGCCAGATGTGCGGATAGTACAGGAACAGCAGAGATATATAAGAAACTGGTAAAGGAGCAGCTGAAATGTAGGCAATTGGTATTTTGCAGCAGGAGATCAGTTACACATAAGATTAGCAGAGATGTTTAGGCAATTGGTATGTTGTTTGCAAAAATGTGGTTACCCAAAGTAATAGCAGAGATGCACAGGCAAACTGGTATTTTGTTTGTGGAAGTGCAGGTACACATAGGAATAACAGAGATGTATAGACCAACTAATATCTTGCTAGCAGAAGTGAATTAACTATCAGGTACCTTGATGGCAGAGATGAAGGTGTGAACAATACTGAGAATAGTTGACAAAAGTTTGTAATCTGGAATTTAAATAGCTGAATCAAAATTGTTTACATGTAATTTGATACAGCAGAGCTGAGAGTGCAACAGAGCCAGGATAAGGTGGGCAGAGCTTGTTTGTACAAACTGGTTGCTGGATTGCAGTTAGAAGTAGATGGTAAGTTAATTAGGAGCTTGGCTAAAACAAAGTCATGTGAATGATGAAGCAAACCCCTGGAAAAACATGTGCTAGCAGGTGGCTCTCATTCTTTAATACTTTAAAATGCATTGGGCGATAACATCAGGGGTGTTTGCTGGGCTACCCTAGAAACACAAAGTAGACTAGTACAGAGGTAGTCAGCCGTAGGGGAAGGAAGCAAAGTCCAGCATTGGAGCATGGACAGGTGAGTAACAGTATATTAGCTCAGTTTGGCAAGAAATATGCTTATTGTGATGTGGACATGTCCTGGTTCTATTGTGAAGTGATATGGCACATATTTTTAACTCAAGTGGAAGATCCCCTGAAGAAGATGAAGCTTTTATAGCAGCAAAAAAGGAATCACCCACATTGATGGCCCAGGATTTAAATTTGATGTCTTCACACACTATTGAGTATTGCTACACTTGAGTAGTGGTGAGATGACCGGACTGAAGGCCAGCAATAGCAGTATGCCAGACACACTTGACGCAAGCCGTCACGCTGATGCACACCCCAGAGCGCCGGAGTACTCTTCACCCGCTCCCAATAAAGGAAGGGGGACTTTTGCAGAACCCCTCCCACGTGTCAATAGCGGTGTGGCTGGTGGCTGGGCACACTGGAAGGTCAGAGAGCATAAACAGGGATACAGGAACCAAAGGACACCAAACACCGGAGCCAGAGACAAACCAAAGAAACACTCACCAAAGAGTTACCAACCATACCACTAAAGTGAAACTGAATAATCTGCGGTGAATTAGAGGATATGGCGGGTTTAAATATTCCTCTCATGGATCATTTCACACTGCTGAGGTGACACCCAATCTCCACCCTCGGCCCAGAGAGACAGAGAAAGGGACGAGGAGAGTGGAGAGAAAGGAACCTCCCACCACATAACTGAACCAGGAGACATAGCGTCCCATGTCTTCTGACAAAGCTATGTGATCTTATTTAATGTTGGTATATCTTTTACATTTTAATATATGATATATAATAATATATGTGAAGTGATTGAACCTGATTGTTTTTTTAACCCATTTCTGGCCCAGGGTGTACTGATGGGTATCTGTGCCCTGGGCCTTATGGGCCAGATACATATTAGTACGCATTGGCGATTTCGCCCGCACACAAGCGGTGCAGGCGAGATCGCCACCGGGTGTCAGCTGATTGTCACAGCTGACACCCGGTGCTGTGTGCCAGGGTGTCGATCGCAGCATTCTGGCAGCAAGAGGAGATAAGCGCGATACTTACCTTCTCTGCCGGCGTCCCGCGGCGTCTGAGTCCGGTCCCAAATGTTGTCATGGTGACCCGATGTCATCATGACAACATCCGGGTCACGAGGAGGCAGGAAGTTACTTTGGTCATGCGCAGTGCGCGACCAAAGTAGTAATTTCTCCCTATGCAGCGCTGACAGGCTGCATAGCTCAGGGATGGTGTTATATTCCTGTGCTATACAGCCGATCAGGCTGCAAAAAGTGAAAGTCCCATAGTGGGACAATGTGTAAAAGTAATAAAAATGTCAGAAAGTGAAAAAAAAATTTAAAAAAATTTGTAAAAATATTTTAAAAAAATGAAAAAAATAATCAAAAAAATAAAAATATATTGTGCCCATAAATAAATAATCTTATGAAAAAAAAACGATAAAAGTACACATATTTGGTATCGCCGCGTCCGGAATGACCTGACCTATAAAACTGTCTTGCTAGTTAACACATTTAATGAACACGGTAAAAAAAAAAAAAACGAAACATAAAACGGTCTTTTATCATCATACTGCCAAACAAAAAAATGGAATAAAACGCGATCAAAAGAAAAATGTAAATAAAAATGGTACCGCTGAAAACGTCATCTTGTCCAGCAAAAAACAAGCCACCATACAACACCAACGGCCGAAAAATAAAAAAGTTATATTTCTCAGAATAAAGCGATGCAAAAACAATTCTTTTTTCTATAAAATAGTTTTTATTGTGTAAAAGCGCCAAAACATAAAAAAATATATAAATGTGGTACTGCTGTAAACGTACTGACCCGAAGAATAAAGCTGCCTTAACAATTTTACCACACGCAGAACGGCATAAAAAAAAAAAAAAACAATTCCTGAATTGGTGGTTTTTGTTTATTCTGCCTCCCAAAAATCTGAATAGAAAGCGATTAAAAAATGTCACATGCCCGAAAATGGTACCAATAAAAACGTCAACTTGTCCCGCAAAAAATAAGCCATCACATGATTCTGTCGGCCGGAATATGGAAAAATTATAGCTCTCAAAATATAGCGATGCAAAAACTAGTCTTTGCAAAAAAATATTTTTTTTAGCGTGTGACAGCTGTCAATCATAAAAACCCAAAATGATTCTAGTATCGCTGTAATTGCACCGACCCGAAGAATAAAGTCGTCTAATCACTTATACCGCACGAGGAATGGCGTAAAAAATAAACTCTAGGGTTAGGGTTGTGCTAGGGTTAGGGTTGTGCTAGGGTTAGGGTTGTGCTAGGGTTAAGGTTGTGCTAGGGTTAGGATTAGGGTTGTGCTAGGGTTAGGGTTGTGCTAGTGCTAGGGTTGGGCTAGTGTTAGGGTTGGGCTAGGGTTAGGGTTGGGCTAGGGTTAGGGTTGTGCTAGGGTCAGGGTTGGGGTTTTGATAGGGTTAGGGTTGGGCTAGGTTTAAGGTTAGGGTTAGGGTTGGGCTAGGGTTAGGGATGGGCTAGGGTTAGGGTTGGGATAAGGTTAGGGTTGAGCTAGGGTTAGGGTTGGGCTAGGGGTATGGTTGGGCTAGGGTTGTGCGAGGGTTAGCGTTGTGCTAGGGTTAGCCTTAAGGTTGTGCTAGGGTTAGGATTATGCTAGGGTTAGGGTTGTGCTAGGATTAAGCTAGGGTTAGGCTAGGGTTAGGGTTGGGCTAGGGTTGGGCTAAGGTTAGGGTTGGGCTAGGGTTGGGGTTAGGCTTGTGTTGGGATTTTTTCAGAAGTAAAGAAAAAAAAATGACGACGATATGGCGACTAATGTTGAGTTCAAGTGCTTGCTACTTGAGTTTTCATCGGGTGCTCGGGTATGCACCGAGTATAGCGGGTGCTTGAGTGACATGCTCGAGTCTCTGCCCCAAATGTTTTGTAGCTGTTATACAGCCAGAAAAACCTAGCGAGGATTGCCTGCCATGCACGAGCAATACCCGCATGTTTTTTTTGGGTGTCTAATAACCGTGAAACATGCGGGGCGGGGACTCGAGCTTGTCACTTCAGCACCCGCGATACTTGGTGCATACCCGAGTACCCGATGCAAACTCAAGTAGCGAGCACTTTCGCTCAAGACTAATGACAACTTATTCAAAATGATGACCTAATGTTATCAAATTCTGTGTCGTACCTCTGGGTTCAAAATGTTCACTATACACCTTGGTCTAGTTTCCAAAATGGAGTCATTTGGGGAGGGGGGGTTTCCACTGTTTAGGCACATCAGGGGCTCACCAAACGCAACATTGCGTCCGCTAATTATTGAAGCAAATTTTACATTCAAAAAGTCAAATGGCACTCCTTCCCTTCCGAACCCTGCCATGCGCCCAAACAGTGGTTTTCCCCCACATATGGGGTATCAGCGTGCTCAGGAGGAATTTCACAACAAATTTTGGGGTTCATTTTTTAATGATACCCTTGCAAAAATAAAAAAAATTGGGGTCTAAAGTAGCATTTTTGTGAAAAAAATAAATGTTCATTTTTTTCTTCCACATTCCAAAAATTCCTGTGAAGCACCTGAAGGGTTAATAAACTTCTTGAATGTGGTTTTGAGCACCTTGAGGGGTGCAGTTTTTAGAATGATGTCATTTTCCAGTATTTTTTGCCATAAAAGCTCCTCAAAGTCACTTCAAATGTGATGTGGTCCCTAAAAAAATGGTTTTGTAAATTTTGTTGTAAAAATGAGAAATCGCTGGTCAATTTTTAACCCTTATAGCTCCCTAACAAAAAAAATAATTGTTCCAAAATTGTGCTGATGTAAAGTAGACATGTGGGAAATGTTATTTATTAACTATTTTGTGTGACATATCTCTCTGATTTAAAGGCATGGAAATTCAAAGTTTGAAAATTGCGAAATTTTCTATATTTTCCGTTTTTTTCACAAATAAACGCAAGTGATGTCGAAGAAATTTTATCACTATCATGAAGAACAATATGTTACGAAAAAACATTCTCAGGTATCAGTGGGATCCGTTGAAGCGTTCCAGAGTAATTACCTCATAAAGTGACAGTGGTCAGAATTGTAAAAATTGGCCTGGTCATTAACGTGCAAACCACCCTCGGAGGTAAAGGGGTTAAATGCCCTTTTACATGGCACAATAATCAGCCAATGCGCGCTCATAAGAATGTTCCTTCTTGATGATGGAGACATTTAAACAAGGCAGCAATCAGCCAACAAACAAGTAAAACATTTGTCTGTGAGCTGTTACATGTTTTATGCACACACAAAGTAAATTGTTGTCTTCAGCACATTGTATAAACAGTGGATATGCTGCAGACAATTAGCAGACTGTATGAGAATTGAGCGCTTGTTCATCCATTCCTGTACAGTTTGCCTTGAGCAGTATTACACTGTTAATCACATTTGTTATGGCTTAAAATATGCCCATGTAAATTTGCATTAATTTCTTTTTCATCTGGACCATTTGATAACCCAAATTAGTGTTCCTTATGTTAAGCTGGTCATACATGAGATAGCTGTCTCTCCAGACTCCCCACTCAGCCAAGCATTCATGAGTTTTCAGTGTGCAGAGTTGTTTTTTTTCCCTGTAAACCAAGGGATCGTGATATATCCCCAGACATCACCTGTTGGGTCGAATGTTTGGGTGATTTTTATCTAATGTGTATGGAGGCCTTTGAAATCTATAGTACAGACCAAAAGTTTGGACACACCTTCTCATTTAAAGATTTTTCTGTATTTTCATGACTGTGAAAATTGTACATTCACACTGAAGGCATCAAAACTATGAATTAACACATGTGGAATTATATACTTAACAAAAAAGTGTGAAACAACTGAAAATATGTCTTATATTCTAGGTTCTTCAAAGTAGCCACCATTTGCTTTGATGACTGCTTTGCACACTCTTGGCATTCTCTTGATGAGCTTCAAGAGGTAGTCACCGGAAATGGTTTGCACTTCACAGGTGTGACCTGTCAGGTTTAATAAGTGGGATTTCTTGCCTTATAAATGGGGTTGGGACCATCAGTTGTGTTGTGCAGAAGTCTGGTGGATACACAGCTGATAGTCCTACTGAATAGACTGTTAGAATTTGTATTATGGCAAGAAAAAAGCAGCTAAGTAAAGAAAAATGAGTGGCTATCATTACTTTAAGAAATGAAGGTCAGTCAGTGCGAAAAATTGGGAAAACTTTGAAAGTGTCCCCAAGTGCAGTTGCAAAAACCATCAAGCGCTACAAAGAAACCGGCTCACATGAGGACCGCCCCAGGAAAGGAATACCAAGAGTCACCTCTGCTTCTGAGGATAAGTTTATTCGAGTCACCAGCCTCAGAAATCGCAGGTTAACAGCAGCTCAGATTAGAGACCAGGTCAATGCCACACAGAGTTCTAGCAGCAGACACATCTCTTCAACAACTGTTAAGAGGAGACTTTGTGCAGCAGGCCTTCATGGTAAAATAGCTGCTAGGAAACCACTGCTAAGGACAGGCAACAAGCAGAAGAGACTTGTTTTGGCTAAAGAACACAAGGAATGGACATTAGACCAGTGGAAATCTGTGCATTGGTCTGATGAGTCCAAATTTGAGATCTTTGGTTCCAACCACCGTGTCTTTGTGCGACGCAGAAAAGGTGAACGGATGGACTCTACATGCCTGGTTCCCACCGTGAAGCATGGAGGAGGAGGTGTGATGGTGTGGGGGTGCTTTGCTGGTGACACTGTTGGGGATTTATTCAAAATTGAAGGCATACTGAACCTGCTGTTAGAATGCTCCTGTTAGGTTTTTTCTATCTTGCTGGTCACATGACCTTTTTGCCTATTTAATCCTGCTCCGCCCTTCTGGCCATGCTGGACTTCATTGTAATTTCTACTCTTAAGCGAGCCAGGTGCTTTGTAACCTTTCTCAGTCAGTTTAGCTAGGTCTTTTGACCTTTATGTTCTTTGTTGTGTGTTTGTCTTTTTACTGCTACAATTTCTGCTAGGAGGTGTCCATCTTTCTCCCAGTCCCTAGTTCTTGTAGGGATCCCTCCCTCACATCTATAGGTCTTCGTTCAGACTAGCTGAGGACTTTAGCGGGTCTGATCGCAGGATCAGGTTCCCCGTTACATCGTAGGGATCTAGCTTAGTTCTATTGTAGGGATAGATCTCCTGTCTTTCCTTAGTGCTTGTAGCCTATCATAACAGTAAGTCCAGCCAAAAAATATCTCTAAGGAAAGACCTCCAGTTTCCATCATGGTATCGGTTCAGGATTTGGCTCTATGCCTGCAGGGACTCTCTCTGGAGGTGGCCGAGCTCCAACAACACGTGAGTAGCTGTTCTGGAGCGCATATTGTGGAGCCAAAGGTACGATTGCCTGATTTATTTTTTGGTGAACAAGATTTTTTTTTCCTTTAAAAATGCTTGTTTATTGTATTTTCGTTTGAGACCCAGATCCTCTGGTGATGCATCACAGAGTATAGGGTTCATAATGTCACTTTTGCGCAAAGAACCTCAGGGATGGGCCTTTTCTCTCCAACCTAGTGATCAGTGCTTTAGATCAGTGGATAGTTTTTTTTCTGCTTTGGGGTTGTTGTATGATGATCCTGATCGTGTCTCATCAGCTGAGACGGAATTGAGACTTTTGAGGCAGGGATTAGGTAATGTGGAAAATTATTGTACTCACTTCCGTCGGTGGTCTGCTCAGGTGGGGTGGAACGATTCAGCTCTGAAAAGTTTGTTTCTTGCGGGGCTAGGTGAAAGGGTTAAGGATCTGCTTATTGCTTATCCTACACCTGGAAACTTGCAGGAGGCAATGCATTTAGCTATACGGGTGGACAGGAGACTGCGTGCAAGGGTTAATGAGAGTAAATCCTTTGCCATGTCAGCTCCTAGTCTTGAGAGGGTCTGTACTGACATTGGAGAGCCGATGGAGATTGGGGCGATGTCACCCTGCTCTCAGGAAAAAGACCGCAGGTTTTCTGAAGGTTTGTGCTTTTATTGCGGAAAATCTGACCATTTCATTAAGAACTGTGTGCTTCGTATGAACAAAGAAAAAAAAAAAAAGGTCAGTTACGCCCGTATAGCCTGTTTAAATACTAAGGGGGTATTTCTTTCTGCTACTACTGCAGCTCAGGAAGAATTAATTGAATTTCGGGTATTTGTGGATTGTGGTTCTACTCTGAATGTGATTGATGGGGGATTCTTGGAAAAACTTAATTTAAAACCCAAACCTTTGTCATCCCCTATTGCCGTGGTTTCTGTCGATGGCTCTCCCTTGAAATGTGTTACTCACAAGGTTTATGAATTTCCCCTCACTATTAATGGTATTCACTAAGAAAATTTGGATTTGGTAGTATTAAATAATTTGCCTTCTCCAGTAATTTTGGGGTTACCCTGGTTAAAATTGCACAATCCTGTACTGGATTGGTCTACTAATGAAATTAAGTCCTGGAGCCCTAAGTGTTATGACAAGTGTTGTAACGGGCACATTGCTGCTGTGGATAAAGGGGAATTACCTGTACCTATTCAGGATTTTTGGAAAGTTTTTTCTCAGGAGGAGTCGCAAATTTTGCCTCCCCATAGAGACTATGATTGTACCATTGAATTTGTCCCTGGAGCGACTCTTCCTAAAAGTCGTTTATTTAATCTTACTATTCCTGAGAGAAAGGCTTTGGAGGAATACATACAGACGAGCTTGGCCGCCGGTCATATCAGACCCTCTAAGTCACCTGTGGCTGTTGGATTTTTTTTTGTTAAAAAAAAGGACGGTGGTTTACGTCCTTGTCTGGACTTTCGCGAGATTAATAAAATTACTGTACGTAATCCCTACCCACTGCCATTGATTCCTGATTTGTTTAACTAGTTAGTGGAGGCCAAGTGGTTGTCTAAAATTGATCTCCGGGGGGCATACAATTTGTTGCGCATGAAGGAGGGTGATGAATGGAAGACTGCTTTTAACACTCCTGTGGGTCATTTTGAGAATCTGGTTATGCCTTTTGGTCTTACCAATGCACCAGCATTTTTTCAGAATCTTATTAATGACATCCTTAGACCTTTGATCGGCAAAAATGTGGTTGTGTATTTGGATGACATTTTGATTTATTCGCCTGATCTGGAGTCTCATTGGCGGAGAGCACGTGAGGTATTACAGTTATTAATTGACAATTCGCTTTTTGCTAAGCTAGAGAAATGTGAGTTCGCTGTACAGAGAATTAGTTTTTTGGGCTACATTATCTCCAGCGAGGGCTTTGAGATGGACCTGGTGAAAGTTCAAGCTGTGCAGCAATGGCCTAGGCCTATTGGTTTGAAATCGATACAGAGGTTGTTGGGTTTCGCCAATTATTACAGAAAATTCATTAAAAAATTTTCTATTATTGTTAAACCACTGACCGATCTCACCAGGAAAGGTGCTAATACGGTTCAGTGGACTACTGAGGCCATTGAAGCGTTTTTGTTTCTAAAGGAGAGGTTCAGCTCTGCCCCCATCTTTATGCAGCCTGATGTGACTAAGCCTTTTTTGGTTGAGGTTGATGCTTCTTCTGTGGGGGTCGGTGCGGTGTTGTCTCAGGAAAACAAGGATGGAGTACATCCCTGTGCCTTTTTTTAAAAATTTTTTTCTGAGACTGAACTTAATTACGATATTGGTAATCTGGAATTGCTGGCTATTAAACTCGCATTTGAACACTGGCGTCATCTCTTGGAAGGTGCTGAATTTCCCATTCAGGTTTTCACGGATCATAAAAATCTGATCTATCTTGATGCTGCCAAGCGCTTGAATGCCCGTCAGGCTAGGTGGGCACTTTTTTTTTTGCTGTTTAATTTTTCCGTTACTTACATCCCGGGTACCAAGAATGTTAAAGCTGATGTGTTGTCTCGCAGCTTTTCTCCCATGGTCGGTGCTGAGGAGGAGGAGAGCATTTTACAAGAAGGTGTTGTGATTGCTGCATTGGACTCCGTTTTGGAAGATGAGATTCTTAAAGCACAGGAGAATGCCCCATCTAACACTCCCCATGGGAGGTTGTTTGTGCCTAGGACCTTTAGGAGAAATTTGTTTGTTGAGTGTCATGAGTCTCGGTTGGCAGGTCATCCAGGAATTTCTGAGACCAAGAGACTTGTGGGTCGCAGTTTTTGGTGGCCTGGATGGCAGAAGGAAGTCATTAAGTGGGTGCGTCAATGTACTGTGTGTGCTAGATCTAAGTCTTCTCATACTCCTGCTGTGGGGTTGCTTTGCCTTCTGGAGGTTCCTAGTGCACCTTGAACACATCTGGCTATGGACTTTATTACTGACCTTCCCTCCTCTGAGGATTTCTCGGTCATCTGGGTGGTCGTGGACCGTTTTAGCAAGATGTGTCACTTGGTTCCCTTCGTCAAACTGCCCTGCGCTAAGACACTCGCTATGGCCTTCGTCAAGGAAATTGTCAGACTCCATGGTGTTCCTACTGACATTGTTTCTGATAGGGGACCTCAGTTCGTGGCTCGTTTTTGGCGTGCCTTTTGTGACAGGTTGGGAGTTCATTTGTCGTTTTCATCTGGATATCATCCTGAGTCTAATGGCCAGACAGAAAGGAAGAATCAGGATGTTGAGCAGTTCTTGCGTTGTTTTGTGGCAGACAATCCAGAGGGGTGGTCTGAGTTTCTGCCGCTTGCTGAATTTGCTCTTAACAACCATACATCCTCTTCTGCTGGGTGTTCGCCTTTTTTTTGTTGTTCTGGGAGACATCCGTCTTTTGGGTCATTCTCCAAATTGGTATCGGCTGTGCCTGAGGAGGAGAGTTTTTCCGGTGATTTGGAGAGAGTTTGGACGGATGTGCGTGGTAATCTTCAGGAGGCTAACAAAAAATCTAAGAGGTACTTTGACAGGAAACGTCAAGAGGTTTTGTTTACGGTTGGTGACATGGTTTGGTTGTCCTCTAAGAATCTGCGGTTGAGGATTCCTTCTAAAAAATTGGGTCCCAAGTTTGTAGGGCCCTTTAAGGTGCTTCAGGTAGTTAACCAATCTGCTGTTAGGTTGGAGGTTCCTACCTCCTGGAGGATTAATCCGGTGTTTCATGTTTCTCTATTGAAAAAAGCTGATGTATCAGATAGAGACGCCACTGCCACTGTTCCTCCAGTGGTGGAGGACGGGGAATATGAAATTTCCCGCATCCTTAATTCTAGACGGTATAGGGGGAGTTTGCAGTATCTCGTCGCTTGGAAGGGTTTCGGTCCCGAGGATAACTCATGGGTGAGGGCGGATGATGTTTCTGCTTCCAGACTTGTCAGAGCGTTTCACAAGAGGTTTCCTGATAAGCCTGGGCCTAGGGGATGCGGAGGATCCTCATAGAAGAGGGGGTACTGTTAGAACTCTCCTGTTAGGTTTTTTCTATCTTGCTGGTCACATGACCTTTTTGCCTATTTAATACTGCTCCGCCCTTCTGGCCATGCTGGACTTCATTGTAATTTCTACTCTTAAGCGAGCCACGTGCTTTGTAACCTTTCTCAAGTCAGTTTAGCTAGGTCTTTTGACTTTTATGTTCTTTGTTGTGTGTTTGTCTTTTTACTGCTACAATTTCTGCTAGGAGGTGTCCATCTTTCTCCCAGTCCCTAGTTCTTGTAGGGATCCCTCCCTCACATCTATAGGTCTTCGTTCAGACTAGCTGAGGACTTTAGCGGGTCTGATCGCAGGATCAGGTTCCCCGTTACATCGTAGGGATCTAGCTTAGTTCTATTGTAGGGACAGATCTCCTGTCTTTCCTTAGTGCTTGTAGCCTATCATAACACCAGCATGGCTACCACAGCATTTTGCAGCGGCATGCTATTCCATCCGGTTTGCGTTTAGTTGGACCATCATTTATTTTTCAACAGGACAATGACCCCAAACACACCTCCAGGCTGTGTAAGGGCTATTTGACCAAGAAGGAGAGTGATGGGGTGCTACGCCAGATGACCTGGCCTCCACAGTCACCAGACCTGAACCCAATCGAGATGGTTTGGGGTGAGCTGGACCGCAGAATGAAGGCAAAATGGCCAACAAGTGCTAAGCATCTCTGGGAACTCCTTCAAGATTGTTGGAAGACCATTTCTGGTGACTACCTCTTGAAGCTCATCAAGAGAATGCCAAGAGTGTGCAAAGCAGTCATCAAAGCAAAAGGTGGCTACTTTGAAGAACCTAGAATATAAGACATATTTTCAGTTGTTTCACACTTTTGTGTTAAGTATATAATTCCACATGTGTTAATTCATAGTTTTGATGCCTTCAGTGTGAATGTACAATTTTCATAGTCATGAAAATACAGAAAAATCTTTAAATAAGAAGGTGTGTCCAAACTTTTGGTCTGTACTGTATACCCTAATTTACACACTGAGGCCAAGGTCACACAACCGTAGATTCTCTCATCTAAGAGAATCGGGCCGATTAGACAGATCAGAGTTTGATCAGAGTGTGAGCATAATGTGATCCAATTCACTTGGATGAGGAGAAGATGGAGAAAAAAGTGTCTCCATCTTCTCCATTGTGTCAGTGCGCGGAAATGATGTCATCTAAGTGCAGTCCGATGTTTCCCACGCACTCATTCACTTGCATGGCCGAGTGCTATTTGAATATCAGATCAAACTCAGACATACTGCGATTTTTTTCCTTGGACTGGCTCGGTCCGAGGAAAAAATCGGACATGTGCACGGCCCCATAGAATAATATTGGTCCTTGTGCGATCCGGTGTTTTGTCGGATCGCACTTGGACAGATAATACAGTGGTGTGAGTGAGCCCGGATACTCATTGGTTGGTGATTGCCTGACTCTGGATTCTTTACTAGTACAGAAGCCACTCATTTTGCCTCACTCACTGGCTTGATATTGTTTTTAATGGCCACCTGTCCTGTTGCAAATGTGATTGGCTTAGCTGAATGTATTCTAAAATCTACTTAAAGGGGTAGCCCCATAAACAATTGGATAGATGTTAAAATTATGATTGCTAAAGTTCTAGCTGCTGAGACCCCATTTGATCCAAAGAATGGGGACCTACAGTTACCTGCACGAATGAAGCATTAGTGAGCATTTGTGATCACTGCTCCATTAATTGTATACAACTCTTATAGATAGTTAACATCTAGTTAAAGGAACAGTGGTTGTACACAGTATAAATTGCTTTTACTAGATACCACTGTATAAAAAGTGCTAGTGCTCTTTTCTATATTGTAAAAAAAGTTATGTTTTTGGCATAAACTGAGTATTTGAGGCTCAAAAGATACACTCAGCATATGCACCAAGAGCTTTCCCTTTGCATTGGATGAAAAGATTTGGAAAAACAATATGTGAATAGAGCTTTCATTATCAATGGAAAAGGAACTGTTTATTATTGTTGCATTAAAAATATATTTGTTTTTTTGACAATTCACTTTTTTATGAACTGGCCATGAAAATAAATCTCTAAGTGAAATACCAATGGTGGAGTAAAAAATGTGACAGTGAATCTAAGCTTAGGCTCTAAAGAATAATTGCATCAATTAAGGCCTTGTTCCCATCTATATACTAACCAGCTCATGCCACACCCCTAATTTGCACAGAATGCAAACAAGACAAAAAACCAAGCAATGTGAACTGAGGTCTAAGATGGTACACATGCAAGAAATAGGAGCATGTTCACACTAGCAAAAAGATGCAAAACCTACAAAAGACAAAAAATATATCTCATACCCTACCATCATTATATATAAATGTAAAGCAAAGTTGCATATGAAATATAGGTTACTTAGTGAACTATTTTTGATCAAAAAAAGTATACAAGCCGTCCCACCAGCGACAAGGTGACCCTAAATTGGGACGGTCCTACACCGTCTATATTAAAAACCTTACTGTATATCAAAGTTGAAGTAATGCATAGAAAAGGGTAGACAAATAGAACCGGGTCCCAATATCAGACCACCTAAGCCTGTGGTAAGCTACATATATACTAACCAGCTCAACAAGGGGCATGCCACACCCTTAATTTGCACAGAATGCAAACAAGACAAAAAACCAAGCAATGTGAACTGAGGTCTAAGATGGTACACATGCAAGAAATAGGAGCATGTTCACACTAGCAAAAAGATGCAAAACCTACAAAAGACAAAAAATATCTCTCATACCCTACCATCATTATATATAAATGTAAAGCAAAGTTGCATATGAAATATAGGGTACTTAGTGAACTATTTTTGATCAAAAATGAGCTGGTTAGTATATATGTAGCTTACCACAGGCTTAGGTGGTCTGATATTGGGACCCGGTTCTATTTGTCTACCCTTTTCTATGCATTACTTCAACTTTGATATACAGTAAGGTTTTTAATATAGACAGTGTAGGACCGTCCCAATTTAGGGTCACCTTGTCGCTGGTGGGACGGCTTGTATACTTTTTTTGATCAAAAATAGTTCACTAAGTACCCTATATTTCATATGCAACTTTGCTTTACATTTATATATAATGATGGTAGGGTATGAGATATATTTTTTGTCTTTTGTAGGTTTTGCATCTTTTTGCTAGTGTGAACATGCTCCAATTTCTTGCATGTGTACCATCTTAGACCTCAGTTCACATTGCTTGGTTTTTTGTCTTGTTTGCATTCTGTGCAAATTAGGGATGTGGCATGCCCCTTGTTGAGCTGGTTAGTATATATGTAGCTTACCACAGGCTTAGGTGGTCTGATATTGGGACCCGGTTCTATTTGTCTACCCTTTTCTATGCATTACTTCAACTTTGATATACACTAAGTTTTTTAATATAGACAGTGTAGGACCGTCCCAATTTAGGGTCACCTTGTCGCTGGTGGGACGGCTTGTATACTTTTTTTATCAAAAATAGGTCACTGAGTACCCTATATTTCATATGCAACTTTGCTTTACATTTATATATAATGATGGTAGGGTATCAGATATATTTTTTGTCTTTTGTAGGTTTTGCATCTTTTTGCTAGTGTGAACATGCTCCTATTTCTTGCATGTGTACCATCTTAGACCTCAGTTCACATTGCTTGGTTTTTTGTCTTGTTTGCATTCTGTGCAAATTAGGGGTGTGGCATGCCCCTTGTTGAGTTGGTTAGTATATATGTAGCTTACCACAGGCTTAGGTGGTCTGATATTGGGACCCGGTTCTATTTGTCTACCCTTTTCTATGCATTACTTAAACTTTGATATACAGTAAGGTTTTTAATATAGACAGTGTAGGACCGTCCCAATTTAGGGTCACCTTGTCGCTGGTGGGACGGCTTGTATACTTTTTTTGATCAAAAATAGTTCACTAAGTACCCTATATTTCATATGCAACTTTGCTTTACATTTATATATAATGATGGTAGGGTATGAGATATATTTTTTGTCTTTTGTAGGTTTTGCATCTTTTTCCTAGTGTGAACATGCTCCTATTTCTTGCATGTGTACCATCTTAGACCTCAGTTCACATTGCTTGTTTTTTTGTCTTGTTTGCATTCTGTGCAAATTAGGGATGTGGCATGCCCCTTGTTGAGCTGGTTAGTATATATGTAGCTTACCACAGGCTTAGGTGGTCTGATATTGGGACCCGGTTCTATTTGTCTACCCTTTTCTATGCATTACTTCAACTTTGATATAAGTAAGGTTTTTAATATAGACTGTGTAGGACCGTCCCAATTTAGGGTCACCTTGTCGCTGGTGGAACGGCTTGTATACTTTTTTTGATCAAAAATAGTTCACTAAGTACCCTATATTTCATATGCAACTTTGCTTTACATTTATATATAATGATGGTAGGGTATGAGATATATTTTTTGTCTTTTGTAGGTTTTGCATCTTTTTGCTAGTGTGAACATGCTCCTATTTCTTGCATGTGTACCATCTTAGACCTCAGTTCACATTGCTTGTTTTTTTGTCTTGTTTGCATTCTGTGCAAATTAGGGGTGTGGCATGCCCCTTGTTGAGCTGGTTAGTATATATGTAGCTTACCACAGGCTTAGGTGGTCTGATATTGGGACCCGGTTCTATTTGTCTACCCTTTTCTATGCATTACTTCAACTTTGATATACAGTAAGGTTTTTAATATAGACAGTGTAGGACCGTCCCAATTTAGGGTCACCTTGTCGCTGGTGGGACGGCTTGTATACTTTTTTTGATCAAAAATAGTTCACTAAGTAACCTATATTTCATATGCAACTTTGCTTTACATTTATATATAATGATGGTAGGGTATGAGATATATTTTTTGTCTTTTGTAGGTTTTGCATCTTTTTGCTAGTGTGAACATGCTCCTATTTCTTGCATGTGTACCATCTTAGACCTCTGTTCACATTGCTTGGTTTCTTGTTCCCATCTATCCAGCCATCGGGCTTTTATATTATCCAACATGGCAGTGAAACATGGGATGCGACGTCAGATCCCATTGTTTACTTTGGGATCATTCACATTTATCTCGGGCATCAGCTGTTGCACTGGACCCCTTAAGGCAGGGTTCCCCAACTCCAGACCTCAAGGCCCACCAACAGGTCATGTTTTCAGGATTTCCTTAGTATTGCACAGGTGATGGAATTATTGCCTGTGCAGGTGATGCAATTATCACCTGTGTAATACTAAGGAAATCCTGAAAACATGACCTGTTGGTGGGCCTTGAGGACTGGAGTTGGGGAACCCTGCCTTAAGGAGACGGATCAGAAAATGCTTCATGTCATGTTTTTTGATCTGGCTTGCCAGTTATAGAGTAGAAACTGGTGAAAAAGCAAAATGACAACTGATTGCATTTTGACAGTTTTTAACTTTTTTTTTGTTTTGTTCTATGCCTGCAATCTTCATTTTGCAATATTAACAAGAACAACACCACTAGTCATGCCATCAAGTGCTTAGTACTTACAAATGAAACTTCTTTAGTGTACAATATAATGAATTTTCTGATATTTTAACCTGTTTTATTTTAGTTTGTCTCACACGAATGTCATAGCGGGAGATCCCTTTCTTTCATTGCCCCTTCTAAGAGTCAGAGCTGCTGAGTATAAAGCAGATGTGACCCATCTATTTATTACCTGGCTACTTTGCACTGATGAGGGGCAAACACTCTGAAACACGTGCCTGCAAACGGAGTTTCTGGTTTGAATTCTTATCCTAAATCATATGGCAAGATTCTTTAAAGGCCACTAATTTCTAACTTCTAATTTCTAACTTTCCCTTTAATTGGCAGTCAGACACAATTAAGTACCTGGGTACACAAATTTCAGGGAACTTGGATTATCTGCATCATTTAAATTATATTCCCATCCTTTCCCCAAGTTTGTATGGGAAACGTTGAGGCGTAGCATACATTTTAAAATATTGTGTCATCCCAAGAATAAAGGGAGTACTAGTCTTGCACATTTAAAAAAAATAGCATCAGTCTGTGATTCTTATGAGAGCAATGGACTAGTTCAGATCTTTGAAACATGAGCAATGGGTGAAACTGGAAGGAAACCTCTCTCCCTGGACACTCACATCCTTACCTTGGATCAACAAAATACATGTACTAACTAGAGATGAGCGTTGTTCTACTCGAACTGTTCGCCAATCTCAAATTCGAGCTGTTTTAGGCGGTGTTCGAGCCGGTCGGCGAACACGAACAATTTGAGAAAAATTCGACTGTTCGAGGTTATGTTCGATAACTGTTCGTGCACCAAAATCATAACTGGATTTTTTCTCAGTAATGATGAAAATTAATGTTAATACGCAGTTTGAGTGTACAGCGGGGCGGGGGGAGGGGCAGGGGATGGATCTCTGCAGGAACAATGAAGATCTCCATTTTTTTTTCTCTTTCCCGCATTTGCAGTGGGGAGGTGCAATCTGTCAGCCTATCAGCAGCGCACACACGGAGCGAAGTGCTTTTTTTCACACAAGCAAGGGCATGTGTGATTGGCAGTGTATGTCACATGTCCTTGCCCTATAAGACCAAGCCATTTTCCCCGTCGCCACCATTTTCTCACTGCTGCAGCTGCGTGTTAGACGGCACCGCTGTTGCTGTGTGCGCTATACCTTGTTAATTTCAAGCCAATTTTCGCACAAATATACAGATAGCTTGGGAGTAGGGAATAGTTGTGATTGCAGTCCTTTTAAGGACTAGGTTACAGCATTTCCTACGACTTTTATCAGGCAGGTCTGTGCTCTTAAATAGATAGATTGTGGGAGTAAAGACTAATTGTAATTGGAGTCCTTTTCAGGACTAGGTTACATCAGTTCCTATCAGTTTTTGCCAGGCAGGTCTGTGCCAGTGCTGTGCAAGTTTTTTTCACAGCATTTGGCTGAATCTAGCAAAGCTAATCCTTTTTGGCCTATTGCAGAGTGTGTTAGTCAGTGGAGTAGCCTATCTGTGTTGCAAGATATACCACCTGTGTATAGAATACCAATTTTTTTACTGCACCTAGTGAAGTAAAATCTTTTGGGCATAGCATCATTCTATTAGTCCATCTATACTGACCTCCATCAGGTTGCAAACTGAATATAATTTTTTTCTGCATCTAGCTCTGAAAAAATATTTGGGCTTCTAGCGGTGTGTGGGACTTGGTCTATTAGTCCATCTATACTGACCTCCATCAGGTTGCAAATTAAAAATAATTTTTTTCTGCATCTAGCTCTGAAAAAATATTTGGGCTTCTAGCAGTGTGTGGGACTTGGTCTATTAGTCCATCTATACTGACCTCCATCAGGTTGCAAATTAAAAATAATTTTTTTCTTCATTTATCTCTGAAAAAATATTTGGGCTTCTAGCAGCGTGTGGGACTTGTTCTATTAGTCCATCTATACTGACCTCCATCAGGTTGCAAATTAAAAATAATTTTTTTCTGCATCTAGCTCTGAAAAAATATTTGGGCTTCTAGCAGTGTGTGGGACTTGGTCTATTAGTCCATCTATACTGACCTCCATCAGGTTGCAAATTAAAAATAATTTTTTTCTGCATCTAGCTCTGAAAAAAAATTTGGGCTTCTAGCAGTGTGTGGGACTTGGTCTATTAGTCCATCTATACTGACCTCCATCAGGTTGCAAATTAAAAATAATTTTTTTCTTCATTTATCTCTGAAAAAATATTTGGGCTTCTAGCAGCGTGTGGGACTTGTTCTATTAGTCCATCTATACTGACCTCCATCAGGTTGCAAATTAAAAATAATTTTTTTCTGCATCTAGCTCTGAAAAAATATTTGGGCTTCTAGCAGTGTGTGGGACTTGGTCTATTAGTCCATCTATACTGACCTCCATCAGGTTGCAAATTAAAAATAATTTTTTTCTGCATCTAGCTCTGAAAAAATATTTGGGCTTCTAGCAGTGTGTGGGACTTGGTCTATTAGTCCATCTATACTGACCTCCATCAGGTTGCAAATTAAAAATAATTTTTTTCTTCATTTATCTCTGAAAAAATATTTGGGCTTCTAGCAGCGTGTGGGACTTGTTCTATTAGTCCATCTATACTGACCTCCATCAGGTTGCAAATTAAAAATAATTTTTTTCTGCATCTAGCTCTGAAAAAATATTTGGGCTTCTAGCAGTGTGTGGGACTTGGTCTATTAGTCCATCTATACTGACCTCCATCAGGTTGCAAATTGAATAAAAAATTTTTCTGCATCTAGCTCTGAAAAAATATTTGGGCTTCTAGCGGTGTGTGGGACTTGGTCTATTAGTCCATCTATACTGACCTCCATCAGGTTGCAAATTAAAAATAATTTTTTTCTGCATCTAGCTCTGAAAAAATATTTGGGCTTCTAGCAGTGTGTGGGACTTGGTCTATTAGTCCATCTATACTGACCTCCATCAGGTTGCAAATTGAATAAAAAAATTTTCTGCATCTAGCTCTGAAAAAATATTTGGGCTTCTAGCGGTGTGTGGGACTTGGTCTATTAGTCCATCTATACTGACCTCCATCAGGTTGCAAATTAAAAATAATTTTTTTCTGCATCTAGCTCTGAAAAAATATTTGGGCTTCTAGCAGTGTGTGGGACTTGGTCTATTAGTCCATCTATACTGACCTCCATCAGGTTGCAAATTAAAAATAATTTTTTTCTGCATCTAGCTCTGAAAAAATATTTGGGCTTCTAGCAGTGTGTGGGACTTGGTCTATTAGTCCATCTATACTGACCTCCATCAGGTTGCAAATTGAATAAAAAAATTTTCTGCATCTAGCTCTGAAAAAATATTTGGGCTTCTAGCGGTGTGTGGGACTTGGTCTATTAGTCCATCTATACTGACCTCCATCAGGTTGCAAATTAAAAATAATTTTTTTCTGCATCTAACCCAGCCAATAGTTTTGGCCTAATACCACAGTTTGGCCACTCAGCTCTGCTCGGTTACCATCCATTGTTTTTTTGTGCAAACAACTCCAGAGTTGTGAATTAGTTAACCACCAAAATGAGTGGAAAAAGGCCTGCTGCTGGTGGAAAGGGGAATAGGCGTGTTGGGAAGGGGAAAAAAGGTTGTGTCCGTGGGGTAGGTGCAGAAGAAAGACCATCTTCCAGCCAAACTAAAATGTCTACTTCTTTTAGCGGACAATGTGATAAGATCCCTTTCTTACGGCCACGCCAATCGCTACAAATTCCAGATGAGGCACAAAAACAGCAGGTGCTTCAACGGATATCAAGTGCTCTTTTAAGTGGGCTCTCCTCCACATCAACTTCAACATCACAAATACTCCAGTCCTCAAAGGTGTCACCCAAATCGCACTTGCTTCCTCACAGCTCCCAAATCTCCAGCTGCCCGTCTGAGTATGAGGTAGAACAGATGGTTGAGTCTGCAGAGCTGTTTACTCATACTATAGCCTGGGAATCAGAGGTCGACTGCAGCGCTTCTGTGAATCCAGACGAGGAAATGATCTGCACTGATGCCCAGAATCTTTATGAGTCGGATCCAGGACCAGACGCAGAAGGTTCTGACCATAATGTAGACCCTCATTCCCAAACTGTAACTCCTGTTGGTGGAGACAATGAGGAAGACGATGATAAGACTCAAATACCTGATTGGAGCGACAACTTTAGTTTTTTGTCAGGGCAGGAACAGGTTGGCTCTGAGGACGACGGGTGTGATAACGCACAGGGTGATGATGATGAGGTCGGAGATCCCACTTACTGTCAACCCACAGTCAGCCAAGAGATGAGGTCAGCAGAGGAGGTGGAGGAAGATGCTAGTGACGACGAGGTCAGGTTGCGCCTTCCTGGACAGAGACGTAGTACTGGAAGCACGTCAACAACTGCATCCTCAAACACAACTCTGCCTCTCACCACAAGTCGTGGTGGCTCTTCAGGTCGCATGGGTGCTAAGCCTTGCATAGCCTGGGCATTTTTTCAGATCGATAAAGATGACCCAACTCGTGTTATGTGTAACATTTGTCAGCAAAAGCTAAGTAGAGGCCAAAAAATACATAGTTTGAGTACTTCATGCATGAACCGGCACATGGACATGAAACATAAGTTGCAGTGGGAAGCTCAGTGTGCTACAATGCGGTCTAGCCGGCCGGGCCAACCACCGTCTGCCATATCTTGTGCATCCGCGGCCTCTTCATCCTCTGTGACTGGGGGGACAGCAGTCACACCTGTTTTGGGGCGCAGACCTGCCACCTCTTTACCCGCAACAGCCAGCGTGATTGGCAGGTCATCATTTTCTTTGGAGGTGGTAACACCAGCTGGTCTTGAGCGCTGTCCGACATCGATAGCACCACCTTTGGATCAAGGCAACCTAACATGTCCGCCTGCATCTTCCTCACAGACCGGCAGTTTGCCGGGGACACCCTTATCAACCCCGTCTAAGCACAATAGCCAGCCCTCGGTCCCTCAGATGTGGACAAGTAAAAGACCATTTCCTCCTAGCCATGAGAAAGCTAAGAGGTTGAATTTCACCATCTGCAAGCTCTTGGCTACAGAAATGCTGCCTTTCCGCCTGGTGGACACAGAGGATTTTCGAGACCTTATGTCCGTCGCAGTGCCCCAGTACCAGATGCCCAGTCGGCACTACTTCTCAAAGAAAGGTGTGCCTGCGCTCCACCAGCATGTCGCACACAACATCACCGCTTCTATGAGAAACTCTGTGTGTGACAGGGTGCATTTCACCACAGACACTTGGACGAGTAGGCATGGACAGGGGCGTTACATGTCGCTGACTGGGCACTGGGTAACTATGGTGACAGCAGGACAAGGGGCTGCTGTCCAAGTCTTGCCGTCCCCACGAGTTGTGCGTCAATCCTCTTTATGTCATTTTTCCTCCACTGCTTCTGCCTCCTCAACCTCCTTTCGGTCTTCCACCTGCACCCAAAGCCTGTCTGGTCATGCCACAAGCTTTCTAACTGCGCAGAAGGGATCCTGCACACCTCCTTACTATGCTGGCAGTAGGGCTCAACGTCATCAGGCGGTTTTTACATTGAAATGTCTGGGAAATGTGAGTCACACAGCTGAGGAGTTGTGGTCAGCTCTGGAGAACCAATTTCATGAATGGTTGTCTCCACTGGACCTGAAACCAGGGAAGGCCGTGTGCGACAATGCTGCAAACCTGGGTGCGGCCCTTCGCCGGGGCAATGTCACACACGTGCCTTGTATGGCTCACGTGTTGAACCTGGTTGTCCAGCAATTTTTAGCCCACTATCCCAGACTAGATGGCCTTCTGCAGAGGGCACGGTCGCTGTGTGCTCACTTGCGCCGTTCGCATCCCGCAGCTCAGCGACTTACATCTCTACAGAAGTCGTTGGGCCTGCCACTTCACCGGCTAAAATGCGATGTGCCTACCCGGTGGAATTCAACTCTGCACATGTTGCAGCGACTGTGGCAGCACCGACAAGCCCTGGTGCAATACGTTCTGACGTATAGCCTGGGCCAACGAGATTCAGAGGTGGGGCAAATCACGCTGGAGGAGTGGTCTCAGATCAGGGACCTATGCACCCTTCTGCACAGTTTTGAAATGGCGACGAAGATGTTTAGTGCTGACGATGCCATTATCAGCATGACTATTCCGGTGATTTACATGCTGGAGCACATGTTAAACAGAATTCGGAGTCAGGTGGTGGCACAAGAGGAGGTGGAGGAAGTAGAGGAGGAGGAGTTGTATGCGGAAGGGCTAACATCTGCAAGGTCCAGACGGTCGGCAGCACCAAGGCGGCAGGCATGTGAGGGTGGGGGAGATGGTTTAACCAGGGCGCATGGTAGCAGCCAAACTAGTGAGGAAGGTGCAGGAGCCCAGGAAGAAGTGGAGGATGAACTGATGGAAGACTCATCAGATGAGGGAGACCTTGATCACATTTCTGTTGTGCGAGGTTGGGGGGAGAGGACAGAGGAAGGAAGCATGATTGTTACCTCGCCACCAACACAACAGGGACTTGGTGCTCCTGGATGCGCAACACACATGAGTGCCTTCTTGCTGCACTACCTGCAACATGACCCTCGAATTGTGAGAATTAGAAATAATCCTGACTACTGGGTTGCCACACTGTTAGATCCCCGGTACAAAAGTAAATTTGCAGAAATTATTCCTGCCATAGAAAGGGATGCACGCATGCAGGAGTATCAGCAGAGACTGTTGCAGAATCTTACATGTGCTTTTCCACAAAATACCAGTGGTGCACGTAGTGAATCTCACAGTTCCAACTTGCCAACCGTGGGACCGTCAAGTGTTCAGCACTCAAACCGTAACAGAACCACAGTATCTGCTGGTAACATCAATTTTGCGGAATCATTTCACCACTTTTTTAGCCCATCCTTTGCAAGGCCACAGGAGACAAGAAGTCTGACACATAGTCAACGCCTAGAGACGATGGTACAGGAGTATCTCCAAGTAAACATTGAAGCCACGACTGTGTCACTGGACCCTTGCTCTTTTTGGGCTTCCAATCTGGATAAATGGCCGGAGCTAGCCACTTACGCCTTGGAGATCTTGTCATGCCCCGCAGCCAGCGTTCTGTCTGAACGTGTGTTCAGCGCTGCTGGTGGTGTGCTGACAGATAAGCGCACGCGGCTCTCCACTGATAATGTAGACAGACTCACGTTCATAAAGATGAACAAATCATGGATCCGAAACGACTTTTCTACCCCTGTGTCATCCTGGGGAGAGTAAAAGCTTGATGATTGGTTAAAATCACCCTACCAACCGTTTTAAGCTTTCAAATTACTAATCATGTTTATCTGTATCTTGACTGGAAAATAATTTGGGCTTTGTAGCAGTGTGCAGCACTGATCCTATTAGGCCATCTATAATAAGCTTCACCAGATTTAAAATTAAAAATAATTTTTAGCTGCATCTAGCCCGGAAAATAATTTTGGGGCTCCGAGATGCGCAAGACACATAAGTGCCTTCTTGCTGCACTACCTGCAGCATGACCCTCATATTGTCAGAATTCGAAGTAATCATGACTACTGGGTTGCCACACTCTTAGATCCCCCAAACTTTTCGATCAACCTTTTCATTTTAATAAAGACCAAAAAAATGGTCATTTTTGAAATTATAAGCATTAGCAGGTTGTTAGAAACTGAAATCAAACAATTTTCAACTCAAAACTTTATTCTAGGTGATGTTACATTTTCACATAGGACCCCTTGTTCGAAAGGAGCTTCTGAACTCTCTCGTCCATTGAATTTGTCAGGTTTTGGATGGTTTCTGCTTCAATTGTTTTGCATGAGGACAGAATACCCTCCCAGAGCTGTTGCTTAGATGTGAACTGCCTCCCGCCATCATAGACACTCCTTTTAATGATGCTCCAAAGGTTCTGAATGGGGTAGAGGTCAGGGGAGCATGGGGGTCACACCATAAGTTTGTCCCCTTTTATGCCCATATCAGCCAGAGATGCAGATGTTTTATGTGCAGCATGAGATGGTGCATTATCATGCAGAAAAATGATCTTGCTGTGAAATACACGGTTCTTCTTCTTGAACCATGGCAGGAAGTGCTGTTTGAGAAAATCCACATACATTATGGAGTTCATCTTTAGCGCCTTCAGGGATCCTAAAGGGGCCGACAATCTCTCTCCCCATGATTCCAGCCCAAAACATTACTCCACCTCCTCCTTGTTGGCGCTGTAGCCGTGTTTGCGTGGGGTGTCCATCAACCAGCCATCCTCCACTCCATTCATCTGGACCATCGAGCGCTGCACGGCACTCATCCGTGAACAAAACAGTTTTGAAATCAGTCTTCATGTAATGTTTGGCCCACTGGAGCCGTTTCTGCTTGTGTGAAGTGGATAGAGGAGGTCGACAGGATGGCGTATGCACAGCTGCAAACCTCTGAAGGACCCTGCATCTTGTTGTTCGGGGGACGTTGGAGGCACAAGCAGCTTCAAAAACTTGTCTGCTGCTATGACAAGGCTTTTTTGCCGCTGCTCTTTCAACCTGACGTAATTGCCTGTAGGAAAGAGTCCTCAATTTGCCCTTATCAGCACGCACACGTGTGTACTGTGAATCAGCTACATACTTCTTGATTGCCAAGACACTTCATCCTGATCATCGCACAATGTTGATTGTAGTCATGCCTTGACCTAAACACTCCACAATTTGTTGCTTCTCAGCAGCCGACACATCCTTTTTCTTTCCCATTTTGGCAGAAAATGTAGGCTGCTTAATAATGTGAGAGAGCCTTCTTAAGTAGTCTTGCCTTTATTGGACACACCTGCCAAACTAATTAGCACAGGTGTCTGCAATTGCTTACAGTGATATAAAGAGCCCTGACACACATCACCATCAATGAGTTTAACTGACAAACAAACAAATTCTTCCCTTATCACTCCTAAACACTTTTTGCATAATAATTTGGAACGCGGTGTACATGTGCTTTTCCACAAAACACCAGTGGTTCACGTAGTGAATCTTACAGTTCTAACTTGCCAACCGTGGTCTGTATGGAATTGTTCAATAAAGGGCCCAAAATTAAGATAACATAGATGGGAGAGGTCTCTATGAATAGGAATTCCTAAGTATTTGATACCCTGTGAGGGCCAGGCAAAGGGAAAGTTGGACTGGATGGAATCCTATATGGATTTAGGGAGGGAGACATCGAGGGCCTCAGACTTCGCTGCATTGATTTTAAAATTTTACCATGTAACAAAGTGATCTATTTCAGCCATAACAGCAGGGATGGATATATGTGATTGAGTGATATATACTAGGACATCATCAGCAAATAGAGAGCACTTGTACTCGGTGCCTCCCACCTCAATCCACCTAATATTGGGGTTATGGCGAATTGATGAGAGCAGGTGCTCCGTCACTAGGATGTATAAGAGAGGGGACAGAGGACATCCCTGCCTTGTCCCATTGGTGATTGTGAAAGGTGATGAAAATGTTCTGACGCACCCCCTGGGCCTTGGGACACCCGGAGCCGGACCCTTTTTGGTGGATGCTGGTGGTTGTAGTCTTCGTGGCGGCGATCCGGTTCCGTGGCTCAGGGCGGTCAAACCAGTGGCGGAACTATTTATGTGGTTTTGATGTTTAAATGTCCGACTACGCCACCCGTGGATTGCGGTCAGAGTGAACCGCCGCTACAGGGCAGACCGCTAAGGCTGGTGTTGTGGGTGCAGCAGAGCGTAGCATAACTCCCCACGGGAGGAGTATAGCCTCAGGGCAGTGTATGCGGAGGATGGGGGTGATGGTGCAGGGCAGCAGCAGTAACGACACGGAGTCAGTGATGCAGTTCAGGGCCTTTACTCACAGTTCTTATTATCCAGACCACGTCTGCAGGTAACGGCTGCCCACGTCGTACTGTGCTCACCAGGTGAGGGGCTCAGACAACTCCCAGATAACTTTGGAGCGCTTCACAGGACCCCCTTTGTGTGTCCTTTGTCTGGCCTTTCTTACCAACACTTCTGTCCGGCTGCCTCGGGCCTCCTCTTGGTAAACTTGGCGCCAGTTTCCCTGACCCTATGTGGTGCCTTCCTAGCGGGTGGAGCAAGGGGCTGCGCCACATAAAATGTCAGAGCCTCCGGTTTCTAGCTGAGGGTCGTTTCCTGCCTCCACTAGTTCGGGGACCGGTCTCCCCCTTTGGCCTGACCCCTCCACGCAGGTGGATTCGGGCGTGCGGTGGCGACTCGCCCGTCCGCACCCCTGGGATCCCTTCATTCCTCGTTCCTGGAGCCTTCTCCGCTCCTCTTCCTTCCTTCTCCCTCTTGCAGGCCTGGGCCTCTGTTACTAGGCCCGCCTCCGGAGCAGAGCTCATGCAGAGCCCCTGCTCCCTGCCACTTCTGCTCAGACTTCTCTGCACTGAACTAAGATGGTGCCCACCTTTTATACTCCCTTCTCAATGCACCCAGGAACTGCTTCCTCCCTGCTCCTGCACTGCAGGGTTCCCCTTCCTCAGTGTTCCCTCCCCCCACTCCAGCCAGGGACAGGGACTGTCGTGCCCATCTCAGGGGCATATTGGTCGCCCTGCCCCACGGCAATGTGGTGTAATGCATGCAGGTGTCGGGTCCTGATCCACACTCCATCCTTATCTGAGAGTGAGATATCACACCTCTGGGTGAGGTGCAATACGTCTGTAGCAACCGAGCCCTCGGTGCTACAGTTCCATTTATCTTCAGCCTAGGTGACGTATTGTGATACAGGGCCGTGATTTTGGCTATAAAAGGGTCCCCTAGACCCCTACCCCAAGCTTTTTAAGAGAATCATATATGGCGTGCCAGGAGACTCTATGGAATGCTTTCTCAGCATCCAACGAGAGTATCTACTTACAAATTTTTAACTGCATCTAGCCCAGGAAATACTTTGTGCCTAGTAGCAGTGTCTGCTAGTCAGCGGATTATCCCGGCTGTTAAGCAAGCTACACCACCTGTAGTTTGGACACTTAATTTTTTCAAAGGAAATGCTTCGGGACCACGGGATACTTAGTGAAGAGCATCAGGAGGCACCCCAAGGCATAGGGGCTGGGACTGGCACTAGGATGCCTTGCGGTGGACAGCCGAGCTCGATCCTTATAAAAGCTTTTTAACTGCAGCAGCTTTAGTGGACGCTACTGGAGCTGGAATTACGCGGCTGCTGGCATGAGACTTGCCCTCCAATAGATCCTTGTAAATGGATTTAAAGTGTATTCATTCAAATTAGAGGGACAATTTAAATTAAAAAGCTTAGAGCTGCCTCCACCACAGGGGGGCTCTCTCGACCCACCAGCGGACAGGCACCAGTATTGGGAGAGGGGGGCTGGCCGTCAGGGTTCACCGCGGCTCTGGCACAAACCCGGCGACACGGAGGTGGCACGGGCAGGAGCGGACTGGCCGTCTCGGCTTCTCACTTTTTGGATTTTAGAAGGGCATGACATGCCTATATCTGTGTCTCCCCCTCCTTTTACTCCTCCACCTCTTTTCTTTTCGCATGACTATATGTACTTGTCACTTTTCCATGTGTTAGTTGTGTCTTCTGAGCAGTTTGTCAGCTTTTGGACACCTTTGAAGGTGTTTTCTATGTGTTTCTATGTGTTTTTGTTTGCCTGCCATTGGTTTTAATGGTGTTCGAAGGTGTTCGACGAACAGTTCGACGAACTGTTCGGCGAACACACGGGTGTTCGACGAACCGAACCGAACTCGAACACTACGGGGGTGGCTCAACACTAGTACTAACTAAACAATTACCAATACTTACTCAACACTTTTTGCAAACATGGGAGCAAGTCTTAATCTCATCATCTATATTACATAGGTTTGGTCCATTAACAACCTTGTTTGACAACACAGATTTCCCCCTTCTCCGGGTGCGGACTCATTTCTAATCTAGGACAGATCCGCTGGGGTTAGATTGAGCCACATTCTCATGGGATCAGGCTCTTTTCATTCCTTTATAGAACTTGGTGGCTCTTGTACAGGTAGGCGTCTATCCTGGCTGGCATATTTCCAGCTCATGTCATTTATAAATTCTCACATATCACTGACTAGTATAAAGGATAAACTCACTCCGCTTGAAACCTTAATCACTCAAGTAGGTCCTTGTACTAAACTTCTATCTTGTATATACAAAGCAACACAAAAGGGACACTTGCAATGACCCTCTACCCTTTACTGGGGCTTGGGAGAAGGAATTGGGTAGTCAAAAAGCATTCATGCTCTCTAATTACCTATTACTTGCCGTGCTAAGGAGAAAAACTATTCTATGTAGATGGTGGCGTTGTCCCACTAGGCTACAAAGGATCTTCCCCTGTGTCGGACATGTGCTGGCGGCACGCAGTGCATCTGGGTCTGTGTTAAATAAATAGTGGGAATACCCATTGGTTTGTGGGTTATTGAATTCAACTTTCTCTCTCTCTACAATAGTCTCACTGGTAGCAGAGTCACACCCTACCCAAATAGGCCTACTTTCCATTACTGCAGATTTAATCGCAAAAGCAAAGAAAGATATATCCTTAAGCACTTTCTAACAACTGTTAAGTCAATTATTTCACATCAATGGAAATCTACAAAAACTCCCATTTTGGGTGAATGGGTGGAAGAGGTTAACAATATTATAAAAATGGAAAACATGATTGCACGTGATAAAAATCTCCTCATAGCTTTTCATCGCCAATGGACATGTTGGATATTATTCAGGAAGGGGAATGACCTGGAAATCTGGTTGTCAGAAAATAATACTGTGAATAGATTGTCTTGGTAGATGTGGTCTCCTCTGAAGTGCTGGTTTCATTAATCATCATGTTTTTTTGTTTTTTGTTTCCCTCCCCTCCCGCAACGTCCTTTTCCTTCCCATTCTTTCTCTTTCCGCCCTCCTTTCTTCTTTACATTCCTCTAGTACCCACATAATTATTTGGTTCATGTAAGAGCTTATATTAATACCTCATCAAGCTGGTTATACTTATATTCCAATGTTTAACGATAACGTAATATTAACATCAACTTTTTTTATTGTTATTCTTGAACGCAATTGAAATGTTATGTTTTCATATCAATGTTGTTAAAACCCAATAAAAATATTTAAAGTAAAAAAAAAAAGACTCTTTAAAGGGTCCAAATAGACAGTTAAGATTGCTACTTTCAATGCATGGTGCTAGAGTTCCTGTCCACTTCCTCTATGAAGAGGTTATTTGCATGGTTTAACCATTCACCAATTTAACACCATATTTCCCCTTTAGGAGTAGTTGGAGAGATATTGCAATCAGCTGATCACCAAGGTAATTGTTATTGGAGAAGGCATTATTTCAGTAATGACCATTTTTTTTATCAACATATTAAGAATATCCACACAGAAAAGCTATACATATATATTTTATTTGGAGTATTGCAACATGTTTACGTCCCCAAATTATCCCACTTACCATAAACAATGTCTATGAAATCTTTAACATGAAAAGTGCACAAAGTATGATTTGTAAGTAGACTCAATAGATGATGGATGAGTGAAATGTCCTCTTTGGTCAGTAATCAGTTCCAAATGACTCAAACATGGCTCCCATCACAATGTTACCATCACAATGGCTGGACGAATACTTGAAATCATCAACATCATCTCTTTACCGGGTGAGAAAGAAAGCAGAAAGGAGTTTCTTTCCGGTCTTCTAAATTCCATTGTCTTTAGAATATCCTCGCCAACCTGGCCCTTGTCTCTAGAGGAATGGTATCATGCTACAAAAAGGTGCTTTTCTAAACATGTCCATGTGCATTCATAGACAGAGATGTGGGCATTGACAGAAGAACTTGACTTTTGCTTTGGTATTAAATAACATTATTTTTTTTACAAAATGCATTTAGAAATAAAGCTATATATAGATGGTGGGACTGAAAAGGTTAAGTCCCCGTGTCCTTTGAAATATAATTCACCCCCACTCATAAATAAATAATGTCTTTCTTGGTCTCTCTTCCATGCCAAGATCAATATCTCTTAACATCTTACTTATTTTATTACTGCTTTTGGTTTTCTGGGCCTGATTGAAAGTTGTTCAGAGGAAATCTTTGGTTTTGCTTAAGTGTCCGTGACATTTAATCATGACTTTCCTTGCAGTTTAATTCCAACCAGTCAATCAGTTAATCCACTTCAATTGATTCTGTGCTCTCTGTTATCGGCTTGCACTCGTTGGGCATCCTCTGATGTCGACTCAGCTGTGTGGCTTGTGTGAAGCTCCTCTCGCACCTCTCGCACCTAGAGGAGGCAAACATAAAAATTAAGACCATAGATGCTTTGGTGTTTGTGTCAGAAGTTTTCTCAGTGTACTTAATAGGAACAGACACTCAAAAGTGGCCTCTGGTTTCATCATCCAAAAAGGTTTAATTGGCGGCTACTAGCGGTGCCTTAGTGACTATAATAGGGCATGGTCCGTCTGATTCAGATCACAGAAATCTGTCAATAGGATGGGGGGAGGTGATTTCTCTAGAGAGGCCTGTCTTGTCCCTGCACTGATCACTGTCACATCAAATAGATAAAGAACAAAAAGAGATTTTTAGGAGAGAGCCATCAAAGTAAAATCGTGTCTGTGGTTTTCTGCTCTGCAACCTCCCGAAAGAAATTGATGACAAATAGAATTTCATCTTCTGTTCATTTCAGATCTGGGATTCAATGATTTGGGTTTCCTATGAGCCTGGAAGTGAGACCTGAGCTCATAAAATAAGAAAAATATACTATGATGCATATATAAAAGAAGAAAACATACAAATTGACAATTTACTGGCTAAATGAAAAGGAGATGACAAATAGTATATAAAAAGCTCATATAAAGAGACACATTTAAACAATATTTTTGTATTTTTTTTTAATTCACGAAATGATATTTCTATATCTTTATATATTTTTTTTTATATATTATGTTATATATTAATTTATTATAGAAGATATTAAACTGCAGATGTTAAAAAAATGTTTTCACAGCTGCAAAAAAAATGGCAACTTTCTTCTAGAAACGCTGCCATATCTGTTCTTTGGTTGTGTCCGGTATCGGAGCTTAGCTTCGTTGCAGTGCGTAAATATATTGACTTCCTCTCTGGGACGTCACTATCTATTAGCCTGCCATTCAATGCACATTTCATTAAAATAGTATAAAGGATGAAAAACATATTTGAGAGAAGAATTGTATTTTTGCTTGTTTCATAAATGACACCAAATGTTTCACTTAAAATTACATTTCCGTCATGGAACATTTCTTTAAAAGAAATCCTGTGAGTGTTTCAATACATTAGTAGAAACTTTTCATATCTTAAGGACTCGGTTTGTTCTTTACAACCAATAATATATTGTTCTCAAGAAATGTAAGTACATGGTGTGTTCTGAAAATATGTTCTCAAATTTCCAATAAAGAAAGCTAATCCTTACAGGTCAGTACAACCTGGCCCATACACGTCAGTGACAGTACATTGGCAGAACAACTGCTGTTTATGGGATTACATTGATATGGTTTGCTAACTATATAGGAGTTATGACCATTTTTTCCTTAGCCTTAGATAAAATAAGAGTGAAATTTACCAACAGATGATATCCAATAAAAAGTCACTGACACAATAACTTAAAGGGGTTATTGAGTGAAAACGAGTTATCACCTATCCAACTTACTGATTGGTGGGGGTCCGATCTCTGATACAGAACAGGGAATTTATATCTTCGATGTGCCATTTTTATCCCCATTAAAAATATAGCGGCAGGTCTATCCACAGTCATCCATAAAAGTGCCCCATCTGGGATAGAAACTCCTTTTTCTGTTTCAGCATTCGGACCCCTACCTCTCAGAAAGTTAATTCTCTGTAGAGCTAACAGAAAAAGCCAAGCGCACCACTTTTCATCTGGATTGGGAAAGAATGGAGCGGCAGTCAAGCTTTTAATCACTGGCTCTACTATGTAATGGGAATAAGTGCCCCGTTTTGGCGATTGATGCAGGTCCCATTAGTCGGACCCCCCATGTTCAATACTATCACCCATCCTGCGCATAGGTGCTGACTTGTTTTCACAGGACAGTGTCTTTAAAGGGGTTGTCCGGACTTGAGCTACAAATTTGCAATCACTCTATGTGACTGCAGACTTGTGAATACTCACATCTCTCACACTGTGCTCTGTGAGGATTCTGAAGTGCTGGCACCAGGAGGATCGGGCGCATGAACGCAAGTATGTGATTTGCATACATGCGGTCACATGCCGACTAGATGCAAGTGTATTGAGCGAGGCAGATACAGTCTAGTCAGAATGTGGCCGGAAGTATGCATATCCCATACTTGCAGCCACATGACCAACTGCTCCTGGCACCGGAGAATCCTCACAGCACACAGTGTGCATGATATGAGGATTAACAAGTCCGCAGTCACAGAATGACTACAGACTTGTAGCCTAAGGCTGGTCAACCCCTTTAGGTTCAAATGCTTTGGTGAAGTAGGTCTGACTGCAAGCAGCTATTTTACTACTGAAAACCAAATTTAGCCTGCAAAGAAATGATATCCTTGAGGTAAGAAGTGCCTCATGACTCATGACTAATACACACATTTCGCTGAGCATGGTGTAAGCCCATACACGTTTAGGACTACAGGTTCACATGATGGATCCATTTTTAATCTGCTTACTTTCACGACTTTGGCTATGTCCACAATCCCGCATTGATAGATGGCACTTAGGATGCATGAAAACATTCCCTTACACTTCTGGCAATATATTCACCTGAGCTGCCGAAATCGTTGGGCATATCCTTATAAATAGGTTGCATTTCCTTGATTGTCTTTCTGGGAATATTCTTAGCCGCCTGTTCTACTGCTAAAAAAACTGCAGTGTGATTTTGACAAATGTAAAATGTCAGCTTTAATGTATCAGACCTATCAGCTCAATGAAAATAACTCAGAAGTATTGATTGGCTAATGATTTTTGGTGTATTCATTAATGTCTATGGGCAGATGATTCTCTCCGAGTGCCTGGAGTGCTGATGACACATTAGTGTATTGCTGATTGTTTATTAGAAAACTGATTAGTTAGTGGATTGGTGTGCCAAAATATACTACCTTTTACTGCATGACAAACTTGGAACAGAGGCATTTACTACTTCCCAAGTACTTAAAGACCATTTCACAGGTCTGCATTACGCTCCTTTAATCTCAAGGCAGTTCCAATATAAGAGTTTCATATAAAAGGTAAACAAATAATTCAAGATCCCTGAACCCTTCTTGTCTTGTGACATGGCAGGAAGGTGGTTAATGTGAATTGCCATGGCTGTACGCAGGCTCAGGAGCACTTTTACGACTCTTGAGGGGAAAAAAGTTATAGTTTTTTTTAATGTGATGATGAAAAGCAAAACGAGGTGGAAGTGCTGGTTCTCCTTGAAGAGACCATCTGAATATGTGAATATGGCAATGATCCATTAGGGATGAGTATACAAATTAGCTCTCTGCAGAATGCTAGAAACTATCTTGCAAGTTCTTCCTAGGAAAGGTATGTACCCTAGCAGTCAATTCCTGACCCTATGACGAGACTTACATGCCCAGGGATAAATGCCAAGCCAGAAACTCATCTACTCACTGGCGGACAAAGACAGCAGAGGGTCCCTGTGCATGAACAATATATGGGCCCCCTGCAGTCCTAGAGCTCAGCAGAAAGAACAATTCCACCTGCTTTGGAGGTGGAAATGGGCCCCCTGACCTCCTGGGCCTGTGTGTGGCTCCTCAGTCTGCACCAATGATATTTCTGACCCAGCATCTACTGACAGCCTGTTTTGGGTGCTTGCCCCTCATCAATGGAAAGCAGAGTTTGGCTGGCAGAGTGGGAGGAGTACTGGTTCTCCTTAAAGAGACTAGCGGAATATGGGGCATTTTCGGCAATGCTGAATGGGAGAAAAGTATTCAAATTGTCTCTCGCCAAACGAAAAACTATCTCATGGGTACCATGGTCAGACATTAACTTATAGAGTAAATACCTCTTGGAAGGTGGTAGTGGTGAGATAGTGGCTTAAAGGGGTAATATGAGAAATAAGGTGTCTATTCCCCAGCATGGGTGTGATGGCTATCTCTATAGACATTATAGACATGTTTGATTTTGCAGTACAGAATCTATAGTTGCTGTAGACGCATCTATATACCTCAGAATTTATTGGAGAATAATATGGAATTTGTACGATTTTTCGGGGTATATTCCAATGAATGGCACATTGCTTATATTGGAAAATATAGTAGGGAACCATGTGCTGCTGTAAAAATTCTCTTAGACTTAGTCATATTATGTAAATCAAGCTTAATGAGGTAGTGCCCTCAAAAGGTCCTTTATTCCTTATCCACCGGCTAGCTGACAAATATATCTTGCTGGGTGTCCTATGGCAGGTGCTCCCAAGTTCATGAAAACAGGGATCCAATGTGTCCTAATTAAAGACAGCAGGCACGAGCACTGTCACTCTATTCAAAGTTTTGGGGGCTAACAGATAGCCTAGCACTGTAGATGATTGGGGAGCTTGTGCACATGCCTGAAAGCATGCATACCATGTAGTGTATATCTAGTAGTGGGACCAATAGTGTATTTCATAGTCCAAAGCCTTTAAGTCATATAATGTAGAAACTTGGCACTCATAAATATGCTTAATAGATTTTTTATTTGTATTTGCAGTCACACAAGTAGAGAAATAAAGAAGACGTTTCAGCCACAAACAGGACCTTCATCAGTGTACTCCGACTGCACCGGTGAGAAGGGGGAAGGAATAGAAGGACTCAGCGTCCAAAAGAACATTACTCCCAGTCCTGAAGAGAAAAGGTATGCTGGTTTCAGTGAACACGTATCCACCGTTTGTTCCTAGGAAGACTGATCTAGGTCCTGTTTGTGACCAAAACGTCTACTTTATTTCTCTACTTGTGTGACTGCAAATACAATTAAAACAATTAAGTCGTGATCCATATTTACTTACAACCCTTTTAAGTCAGACATAGCCTGATTTTTTAATAAAATAAATGAAAGGTGTTGTCCACTACTAGGACAACCCCTTCTTGATCTAAATGTTTGGTCCCAGTAAAATAAAAAAGCTTAAACTCACTTTCCATGCTGGCGCTGTTCCAGCGGTGTTGGTACTCGATTTTCCAGGGCTCTCCTGCAGTTGTTGTGACATGTGACCCCGGCACCCAATCAGCGCTGGCATCACTGTCCCCGCCTCCTGTCGAATTGAACATGAAGAGGAAGTCCGGGCTGCAGCTGATCTCTGACTTCCTCTTCATGTTCAATTTGAGAGGAGGCGGGGACAGTGACACCAGTGCTGATTGGGCGCCAGGGTCACATGTCACAACATGAGCACAGGAGCCCCGAGAGAGAGAGAGAGTGCTGACACCGCAGGAACAGCGCCAGCACGGGAGGTGAGTATAAGCCTTTTTATTTTATTGGGGTATGACAAGGAGCTATCCAACTGCTGGACAACTTCTTAAAGGCCATGTTCCCCCATGGTGTAAATATTGCATTTTTCTGCTACATTTCATTTGCGTGGGAAATCAGTTTAACTGTCCAAGCAAAATGGATGGGATTTCATTACAACTCATGCCCACTGTGCGTTTAAAGACACTGTTGATCTGTGCGCTTTTTTTGGTATGTTTTTTTTTCTCTGCAGCCATCTATGTGGAGCATGAAAAAATACACATAAAAAAACGCAGTTACATTTTTAAGTGCAGGATATGCAAATTGTCTGCATATGCATATTTAATTTCCCAGAGGAGCATGCATGGATTTTAAGTCTCCTCACTCTGACACGCCAGTCTTGACATGTCACTCTCCACAAGGAGAAACGTTACCCCTTAGACCTAAGTGCAGAATCAAAGCTTTTCTGTACTTAAAAATACAACTTAACAACACACCTTCAAATTTGCACAAAAAAACACGTTAAAAAATGCAGCCAAAATGTAATAATCAGAGAAAGGCATTATTGCATATTCCCTACAGAAAACATGCGGATAAAAACACAGCAAAAAAATGCAGGATTTATGCTACATGTGAACACGACCTAAATGGGAAATCAGAGCCATGATGCTTTGGTGGCGCTGCAAAAAATAATGTCTGTCCACGCAATGGGAATAATTTATGAGGATTAAAATATATAATAATCTGAGGTTAACAAGCAATAAAGCTACATATTTGCTTACAAACATTTTTATTTCAGATACAATAACTTTTGTTTGTAAATCATTTATTATTAATACATAATTTACACTATACCTAGGAAGAGATAAAGGCGTCCACAGGGTTACAGATACATAAGGCCTGAGTATTTAAATAAATCCATTTTCCGTTTTGACCTCAGAACCTCTTCAATTAATTACTAAAATCTATTTACACAGCAGTCAGGGGAAATCAATTATATATCTGACAGGATTTCAGCATCTCTTTTTCCATTTCTTCAAACAGCAAAGCCCTAATGGGGGCTATTTATCACAGCCCACCACCTGTAAATACAGGGAGAGGAAACATCATAAATACAGCAACTCTGTTGCATCTTTATTTTGTTTTTGGAGATCTGGAATGGCTGTTACATTCCTTCAGGTTGCCGATTTTTTTAACCGCGTTCTGGAGGATTTCCTCCAGGGATTCTTCAATTCTATCAATTCTTGTACTTGTGACAGTCCTATAATGGGACAGTGCTATCCATTGTCCGATACCTACATTACTGCATTAGCCCCATAATCCACATGATTGTAGTCAATAAACAATGCCTGTTTTAGGTGAGTAATGATGTAAAATCATATTAAATATGAACTATGATCTATTTTATATATTTCTACACATCTATCTGTCTATATCCATTTATCTATTTATGAGATAGGTAAAGAGTCAGACTAGAAATGAGTGAACCCGATCTGTAAAGTTCGGGGTTCGTACCGGACACCTAGTGTCCGATGCTGAACTCCGACCACAGACTTCTCCTGGAAAACGGACTTCTCCTACAGTTTGGGATTCCAGGGAGAGAGAGATTTTCCAGCTCCAAAGTTGGGGTCTCCATTGATTTCAATGGGGTTCAGGTTCAAGTTTGGTACAGTTCTGGTACACAAACCGAACTTTGGACTAAAGTTTGGTCATGTACCAGAACTCACGGGTCCGCTCATCCCTAGTAAAGACTTATTCTTCATGTCACTACCTGGCTGCAATTGACCCATTGATAACAGTCAAAACCACATTCACTTTATTACTTTTCCTACTTTTCCAAATCTCATATTTCAAGGATCCAAGATGATAAAATGTAAAAAAAATTAAAAACCAACATCAGAAATGTGAAAACAGTTTTTTCAATATATTACATTTATACATTCGGAAATCCATGGCCAAGGTTGCGCTACTGAATTGGAGAACATGCTGTTTAATTTCCCTTACTTTCAGTGTTGTCATAGGGACCTTGTGTGGATGCAAATTACCATATGCCGTACAAAATGTTACCTTACTCTATCAGTGGTGTATATATGAAGGCAATTATAATATCTAGTTTGTGTCATGTGAGACAATAAGAAATTATATCAGACAGTAGAGAGGACTTAAAGGAAATCTGTCACCAGGTCTTTGCCATATAATCTGAGAGCAGCATAATATAGAGACAGAGACCCTGATTCCAGCAATTTGTCACTTACAGGGTTGCTTGCTATAGTTTTGATAAAATCACTGTGTTATCAGCAGGAGATTATCACTAGAGGACTAGTAAAACTGCTGCCAGGTAGTCCTAAATATTCATGAGCTCTGTATAACCTCGCCCCTTCCAGTGATTGGCAGCTTTTGGTGTACAATGTACATGGGAAGAAAGATGCCAATCAGTGGTGTGGGCGGAGTTATACAGAGCTCATCATTCAGAGAACCGCTAGATCTGCAGCATTTAAAACAAAATGACATCAAGCAGCTCAGAAAGGGATACATGGCTGGAATCAGAATCTCTGCTCCTACATTTGGCTGCTTTCAGATTAAGTGGCAAAAACCTGGTGACAGATTCCTTTAAGACCAACATACACATTAGACCAAAGTCGACCGAACACACCGACATCAGTTGGATCGACCATGACACATGATGTCAGTGGAAAGAAGGAATCCCAATGGCCGAGCGTTATGTTCTCCCTGGAGATAAGCCACTGTGAGGGGAGCTAAGCCTTCCTGTGTACTGGGTAGTCGGGAGAGACCTTCAGACCTTTAAACTCAAGCAATCATATTCTAGTGATGAAGTAAGATATTAAAAAAATTGTTTTCACAATATCATGTACACAGTATGACCTTTTAGAATTGGTAATTATTTATTACTAACTACTCACTTAAATGGTTTTTCCCCTGTATGTGTCCGGATGTGGTTGTTTAATGTGGTTGCTCCAGCAAAAGCCCTGCCACAATAGCCACACTTAAAAGGTCGGTCGCTTGAGTGGGTGACAACATGGTTCCTTAATTCTGATGGCTGGGAGAAGGACTGGGAACAATGTCCACACTGGTAAGGCCTAAATAAAATAAAATGGAAAAAAAATCGGATTTTTCCAGGTAGATTCAGAATGCTAGAATATCAATGAAATTCCAGGTCAAAAACAAAATTTACATTCTGCACTCATCTTAGTTATATGGACTAAAAATTTCAGAAACTCAGAAAAAATGATCACCACGCAGCTTTGAGTCTGAAACATGTTATTAAAGAAGCACTCCCATCAAAGTATGTATCATCTTAACATATTGAAATCATAACACTATATGGCACTGTGTAGTTACAACTGCTCATTTTGCCTTTCTACCTAGTAAATTCTTCTCTTTTCTCTCCTGTATGTAGAAACAGGAAGTTCCTTTTCCCAGCATGAATCATTCCTCTCTTCAACTCCTGATCCAGCTGATCCCTCCTCCGCCCACTGCCAGGGACTTTTGCAGTGATACATGACTCATGCAGGGAAAATTGACCTCCTGTTTCTACATAGAACTTAAAAGATTCAGCTAGTCAGTTTTTAATCACATGATGTCAAAGACCTAATGGAGAAGAGAAGAATTAACTGGGTAGAAGGGAAAATGAGCAATTGTAAGTACACAGCGCTATATAATATGATAACTGCAATATATTAAGTGGATAAAAACTTTGATGGGAGAAGGAGTGCTTCTTTAATAAAAATAGGAAGTATACAAAACACATTGACTGGATGGGAAATAGCCCCAGCACAAAATTATGATAATAAATAATACATTTAATGTTGTTCAATAAACTTGTTGTATGTAACATAAGGTTTAAAAAGATGCATCTCTATCTTGTTGAATCCATTATTCTGCAATGTCAATCCAGAAGAAGACAAAACAACCTACATGAGACACCTGTGAATACACTCAGTTTAGGGAGAAAGAAAATTATATATGGTAATCAAAATAAACCACTGGATCAACCTGTCTGCAGTATGTATAGAAACCTTCTTTCAAGAGAATGTCTTACTTTCAGGCCCCTTTATATTATTTCAATGTCAAATTATAGCAGAGTTCCATTGTCTCACTGCTCTTACAGTAAAGAATCCCCTTTTATGATTATGTTGAAATGATAATTACTTATTGTAACATAATTTGTAGTCTCATATTTTGGTAAAAAGGTACATTTAATAAACCTAGAAATCACCAGATGAACTGAATAGTGTACTTGTTATAAGGACAACATAGTGAACTTGTGATATTTATGTGCTTATAATCAATGCTTTTACCAGTTCAAGGTGCTATTAACATTTATGTCCTTTACTTATTCAGTTTAAGGTCGCTCAGGATCGAGCAATCTACAAATAAAACTCTTCATTGGTTTTGTTCAACGAGCTGTTTTTCACTCTCTTTACTAATGAGCTAACGTGTAATAATTACTCTCAAGAGATGTCTAAATGTAAGTTTTGTCCAACGCTACAATCTCCTCGCAGGCCGTCATATGATGAAAGTGAACCAAGGGAGAAGGTAAAGTAAGAGCGAGGCTGAGAAATATATAGCACATATTCTAGGTATACAGGTGAGGAAAAACCCAGCATCCAAGGAACGTCGTAAAATCACTTTATTTAATCCCAGTAAAAACAATGCATGTCACAACCATCTCACATGCATTCTTTTTACTTGGATTAAATAAGGTAAGTGATTCTATGAAGTTCCTTGGTTGCTGGATCTTTCCTCACCTGTTTGCCATTCCCTGCGGCACTGCCGTCTTTCTGACCACCGGACTTCAGAGCGAGTGAGCTGACTCTTTTTTCCTTTGTTATCTTATATTCTAGGTATGAGTATATACAGTCTCAGTCTGAATGAAGAACATTGAGCCCACCAGAGGATTTGATTCTGAGGGCTCACCTTTCTCCCCCACTCAAGAGCCCCATAGCAGCTGCAAGGTTTGCACAATGAACTCTCTGAAGGAGAAGCTAGGGCCCACCAGAGGATTCTCCGGTTCTCTGGTGGGCCAGTCCAACCCTGAGTATATACCAGCATGTCGCCTCTACCTTGCACCTGATGATATTAATGGAGCCTCCGTCACCTCCGTATACTCTAGTTCTGATTCTGCCACTCACCTCATATCAAGTCACAATGATGCGGCAACCCCTGTAACATGATGACATAATCAGACTGTGAGCTGAACCCAATGTCGTATTCTATCGCCCCTACTTAACTCTACAATACTCTGCTTAACCGTAATATAAGCTTTATTTGATGTTCCAGATTTTACCTATGATCTTATAAACTATTTTTTCTGGCTTATCACATTTAGTTACCACACTTTCCTGATTGTCCTTTGCCTCCAATTCTCGTAAAACTTCTTGTGTGGGTCTGAACATTGAGACTCCCATAAATCATTAGGATGGGGGATATGTTTGAATGGAACAGTGGTGATTTAATCTCCGTAGGATGGCCGGACACAGCCAAGCACTGTACACCGCTATCTCCTTTAGTACTATAGACTATAACCTCTGTCTATTCAAATGGGGGACACAAGTTCTGCTGATTGGTGCAGGTCTCAGCGGTCAGACCCCCACTAATCTAGTAGTTATATCCCATCCTTTGAATAGGTGATAACCTTTTAATTCTGTTGTTCTTGTATCTGATGTGAGGCTGTAGACAGTCAAACCTGTTGATAATGGTGGGTTCAGCAAAAAGTCTGCTCTGTATCGGGGCCTGCCGCTTGTCCCCTGACAAATAATGTCAGGGGAGATAAGGATTCAACATTTCAGGTTGCCAATCATTTTGTTCTTGGCAAGATAGGCCCCTGCCAGACTCCTCTAGCAGCGACTCTCTCATACCAGAAAACAGGAGCGCTAAGCAGAGCCGTGAGCATCATGAGAAATATCTGCCAGACAAATCTTCATTCGACCAACAGCTATTTATTGTGTATGGGGGGGGGGGCTCTTACATAAAGTAAGTGGGTCTCATTGTAGCCTTTGTAAACAAGATCCACTGCTATGATGATAACTTATTGTCGGGTGGATATCCCACCACTGGGACCCCCATGGATTGGCAGATCGGGGAATTTTTAACCTCAATGGAGAAGTTTTATTCCCATTACAAAATGCAGCAGTATGTCGGATGCCCGACTGCCACTCCATTCATTCTCTGTGGTGTAGTGGTCAACCATGCGCATTGATGCTCCATTCTAAAGGGATAATAATTCACCGCTCTGCTCATCGGTGAAGAAACCAGAGGTCAGACCCCAATGATCAACAAGTTATCCTTCAGAATAGTTTGCTTACACCAGACAACCCCTTTAACTTGTCTGATTTCACATACAAACTATATATCATAAAAAATGTGTTACTAATATATGTCATTTTTACACCCTATATTTATACTTTAGATTCATTTCTGGAATTACATTATGTTGGAGTCTTAAACATCTCCAATAACAATAACAATTATAATATAGTATATCATAGTGTAGTATAGTCTAAAAATATAAAATGCAAATTGCAGTTAACTCATCACAAGTGTTTTCACTTAGGAGCAGAATTACATCCTTTAGTGTCATCAAGTATCAAGTTTTAGATTCATTTTTCAAAAAGTTTACAAGACTTAAACAATGCTTCAATAATGTGCCTTTATGGTCGACCCTTTTAGTTATTTACAGTTATATGAAAAAGTTTGGGCACCCCTATTAATCTTAAGCTTAATGTTTTATAAAAAATGGTGTTTATGCAACAGCTATTTCAGTTTGATATATGTAATAACTGTTGGACACAGTAATGTTTCTGCCTTGAAATGAGGTTTATTGTACTAACAGAAAATGTGCAATCTGCATTCAAACAAAATTTGACAGGTGCATAAGTATGGGCACCTGTAGCATCGGCGTCTCTGCCCCGTACTAGGCAGAGACGCCGTCCCTCTCACCTCCCCGCTCCTGGCGCGGCGTCCTCCAGCGCTTCTCCCCCCGCTGCTTCCGGCACGCGCTCCTTCCCCGGCAGTGTGCTTAGGGCGCGCGCGCTCCCCCTCTCTTAAAGGGACCGCGCGCGCCGTCCTAAGGAGTCCCCGGCCAATTGCCGGAGGACCTCCCATATTTAAGGCACCTCCTCCAAAATGGAGGTGCCCGAGCAATGTTGTTGCAAAGCCTTCACTCTGCTTCAGCCCTCAGGTCCCGTTACCAGTTACCAGCCAGTCACCTGCCAGATTCCTGCTTGTTACCTGCCAGTCACCTGCCGGATTCCTGCCTGTTACCTGCCAGTTACCTGCCTGATTCCTGCTTGATACCTGCCTGATATCCGTTTACCTGCTTGCAAGCCTGCGGTCCGACGGTCTGCTTTCCTACACCTGTCAGTCTGTCTATGGACCAGCCTGCTCGCTCACCTGGGAGCGCTCATCTGCTACCTGCCTGCTAGCCTACCTGGAGGCTCCGCCGTCACTTGCCGTGACCACCTGCCTGTCCAGAGACTCTCGCCTGCTCACCTGGGAGCGCTCATCTGCTACCTGTCTGCTAGCCTACCTGGAGGCTCTGCCGTCACTTGCCGTGACCACCTGCCTGTCCAGAGACTCTTGCCTGCTCACCTGGGAGCGCTCACCTGCTACCTGTCTGCTAGCCTACCTGGAGGCTCTGCCGTCACTTGCCGTGACCACCTGCCCGTCCAGAGACTCTCGCCCGCTCACCTGGGAGCGCTCACCAGCCCCCTGCCTGCTGTCCTTCTACCCAGAGACTGTCCCTGTCACTTGCCGTGAGTACCCGTCCTTTTACCCAGAGACTGTCCCTGTCATTTGCCGTGACTACCAGCCCCTCTACCCAGAGACTGTCCCTGTCACTTGCCGTGACTACCTGCCCGTCTTCCCTGGGAGCCACCCGCTTCCTTACATGGACTGCCCCCTTGTATAGTTGCACAGAGGTTCCACCTCCCAGACCCGTTACAGTTTTCTCGGGCCATGGAACCCGGTGGCCCCCAGATCTCCGATCTGCACCAGGAAGTCTTACGTCAGAAAACTCAGCAGGAGGTGGTACTGTCCTATCTACGGTCCGTTAACTCTCGTCTAGGCGCATTGTGTGACTTGTCTATGTCTACCTCTTGTCCAGCCGTGCCCATTCCTGCGGTACCGCAATGCAGTCCCTTCATGGTACCCGACTATGGACCTCGGCTTCTGGCACCTCCACGCTTTGCCGGCGAACCTACTTTAGCTCGGGGTTTCATAAACCAGTGCACCCTGCACTTTGAGCTATTGGCATACCAGTTCATCTCCGACCGAGCCAAGGTGGCCTTCATCATGTCCCATCTTACTGGGGAGGCACTGGCATGGCTAAATCCCCTGTGGGAGAGAGGGGATCCCCTGGTGTCCGACCTGCCGTCTTTCCTCGCTGCTTTCCGGAAAGTCTTCGATGAACCTGGACGGAAAACCTCTTCTGCCTCCTCACTGCTACGTCTCCGCCAAGGGAGTCTCACCGTGGGCCAATATGCCATACGGTTCCGCACCCTCGCTTCTGAGCTTGCCTGGGAAAATGAGGCTCTGGTGTCCGTCTTCTGGGAGGGTCTTTCCGGTCGGATTAAGGACGAGTTAGCTGGTCGGGACATTCCTACCACTCTGGATGACCTGGTGTCACTAGCTACCCGGATTGGCATCCGGTTCCAAGAACGTGCCAAAGAGACTACCTGGGAGAAAGACTTTTCTTGCTCTGCTCCTACTTCCTGCCTCTCAATCAGTCACTCCGCGGGCGCCCTCGCCTGAACCTATGCAGATCGACCAGACCAAGATGGTCAAATCTCGCCAAGAATCTCGCCGAGCCGAGGGAAGCTGTTTCTATTGTGGCAGTATGGAGCACTTCATCCGTTCCTGCCCGGAGAAGCCGGGAAACGCCAGTGTCTAGGACCGCTCGGAGAGGTCGTCCTAGACAAAAGTAAGCCCTCTCCGTCTCTGACTTTACCGGTCTCTATTGCTTGGGGAGAAAACCGTCACTTTGAACTTGCCCACCTGGATTCTGGAGCTGCTGGAAACCTCATCTCCCAGTCTCTGGTAGAGAGATACCGTATTCCCACCAAGTCCCTGGCTGAACCATTATCAGTCGCCTCCGTGGATGGAAGACTTCTCTCGGAGACCATACTGCTCATCACTGAACCCATAACCCTGCAGGTGGGAATGCTGCACTCTGAGGAAATCTCATTCCATGTGTTGTCCGGTCTTTCTCACTCCCTGTTGCTAGGTCTACCTTGGCTCCAGACACACGAACCCGTATTGAACTGGCGATCCGGTGAAGTACTCCGATGGGGTCCAGACTGCCATAGGACCTGCCTGGTTCCGGTCCGCCCAGTTCGCCCTCCGCCTACTCCAGCTAATTTACCAGGTCTCCCGGCTCCTTACTGGTCCTATGCGGACGTCTTCGGTAAGAAGGAAGCAGAGACGTTGCCACCCCATAGGCCATATGACTGCCCGATCGACCTGGTACCTGGCACCACTCCTCCCCGTGGGCGTATCTACCCGTTGTCTGCAGCCGAGACCCGGGCCATGTCTGAGTACATTGAAGAGAATCTGGCTAGGGGATTTATCCGGAAATCTACCTCCCCGGCTGGAGCCGGATTCTTCTTTGTCAAAAAGAAAGACGGCTCGCTACGCCCCTGTATTGACTATAGAGGACTCAATCAGATCACGGTTAAAAATAAATACCCCCTTCCGCTCATCTCTGAGTTATTTGATCGTCTTAAAGGCGCCAGGATCTTCTCCAAGCTGGATCTACGTGGAGCTTATAACCTGGTCCGTATCCGTCAGGGAGACGAGTGGAAAACAGCATTTAATACCCGGGACGGACACTATGAGTACCGTGTGATGCCCTTCGGTCTCTGCAATGCTCCCGCCATCTTCCAAGAACTGGTCAATGACATCTTCCGTGACCTTCTTTACTCCTGCGTGGTGGTATACCTGGACGACATCTTGGTCTTCCCTCCGGATCTTCCCACACACCGGAGGGATGTTCGTCAGGTCCTGCTTAGGCTCAGGCAGAACCACCTCTATGCTAAATACGAGAAGTGCCTTTTTGAGCAGACCTCTCTTCCTTTCTTGGGCTATGTTATCTCCCAGACAGGCTTGCGAATGGATCCCGAGAAGCTCTCTGCTGTCCTAAAGTGGCCCCGTCCGGAGGGCTTGAAGGCGATACAGCGATTCCTGGGCTTCGCTAATTACTATCGTCTCTTCATTCCTCACTTCTCGTCACGGACTGCGCCCATATCTGCGCTCACCCGTAAGGGAGCAAATCCCAAGGTATGGTCATCCGAAGCTGAGGAGGCCTTCCTTTCCCTGAAACAAGCCTTCTCCTCTGCCCCTGTGCTGCACCGTCCGGACTGCAACAAACAGTTCTACCTGGAGGTTGATGCCTCCTCCTCTGGAGCCGGAGCGGTGCTCACCCAGAAGTCTTCCTCCGGGAGAATGGTAACCTGCGGCTTTTTCTCTAAAATCTTCTCCTCCTCTGAGCGCAATTACTCCATAGGAGACCGAGAACTGCTTGCCATTAAATTGGCGCTGGAGGAGTGGCGTTACCTGCTTGAAGGGGCTCTATACCCGGTGATCATCTATACGGATCACAAGAACCTGGCATATCTCCAAAATGCCCAGAGACTTAATCCACGTCAAGCCCGGTGGTCTTTGTTCTTTTCCCGCTTCGATTTCATCCTTCATTTCCGCCCGGCGGACAAAAATGTCAAAGCTGATGCCTTGTCCCGATCCTTCCTGCCCTCCGACCAAGAGGAGGAGCCTATGCACATTATCGACCCCTCCAAGGTGATGAATGTGGCCCCCTTGGATTTGACTCGTCTTCCACCCGGCAAGACGTTCGTGGCGCCTCCAGACCGTGAGAGGGTTCTTCGCTGGGGTCATTCTTCTAAACTAGCTGGCCATGCCGGCCAAAAGAAGACCTTCCTACTCATTTCCCGGCATTACTGGTGGTCTACCCTGCGTAAGGATGTGGTAGACTTCGTCTCTGCCTGTTCATCTTGTGGCTGCAACAAAATTCCCAGACACTTACCAGCTGGTCATCTCCTGCCGCTTCCCATACCTGTTGCCCCGTGGCAACACATCGCTATGGACTTCATTACCGATCTTCCTGTCTCTGCCGGGTGTACTGTCATTTGGGTGGTCGCGGACCGCTTCTCTAAAATGGCCCACTTCATTCCCCTGCCTAGTCTTCCGTCTGCACCTGAGCTGGCTAAGGACTTTATTCGCCATATCTTCCGTCTCCATGGCCTACCCCTCCACATCGTGTCGGATCGAGGGGTTTAGTTTACCTCACGCTTCTGGAGAGCCACATGTAAACTGCTGGACGTCACCCTGGACTTCTCCTCCGCTTACCACCCTCAGTCCAATGGTCAAGTGGAGCGGATCAATCAGATCCTTACCAGCTATCTCCGGCACTTTGTTAATGCCCACCATTCTGATTGGGTGGACCTCCTTCCTTGGGCCGAGTTCTCTTATAATAACCACGAGAGCGAATCCTCTTCCAAGTCCCCGTTCTTTATTGTCTATGGCCAGCACCTCCGGATTCCGCTCCCTGTCTCCGTTTCTGTGAGCGCTTGGGAGCGCTTACCAGCCACCTGCCTGCTGTCCTTCTACCCAGAGACTGTCCCTGTCACTTGCCGTGAGTACCCGTCCTTTTACCCAGAGACTGTCCCTGTCATTTGCCGTGACTACCTGCCCCTCTACCCAGAGACTGTCCCTGTCACTTGCCGTGACTACCTGCCCGTCTTCCCTGGGAGCCACCCGCTTCCTTACATGGACTGCCCCCTTGTATAGTTGCACAGAGGTTCCACCTCCCAGACCCGTTACAGCACCCTTATCATTTTCTTGTTTTAAATACTCCTACCTACTTTTTACTGACTTACTAAAGCACTTTTTTTGGTTTTGTAACCTCATTGAGCTTTGAACTTCATAGCCAGGTGTATGCAATCATGAGAAAAGCTACTTAAAGTGGCCACTTGCAAGTTGTTCTCCTGTTTGAATCTCCTCTGAAGAGTGGCATCATGGGCTTCTCAAAACAACTGTCAAATGATCTGAAAACAAAGATTATTCAACATAGTTGTTGAGGGGAAGGATACAAAAAGCTGTCTCAGAGATTTAACCTGTCAGTTTCCACTGTGAGGAACATAGTAAGGAAATGGAAAAACACAGGGACAGTTCTTGTTAAGGCCAGAAGTGGCAGGCCAAGAAAAACATCAGAAAGGCAGAGAAGAAGAATGGTGAGATCAGTCAAGGACAATCCCCAGACCACCTCCAGAGAGCTGCAGCATCAACTTGCTGCAGATGGTGACACTGTGCATCGGTGAACTATACAACGCACTTTGTACAAGGAGAAGCTGTATGGGAGAGTGATGCGAAAGAAGCCGTTTCTGCAAGCACGCCACAAACAGAGTCGGTTGACGTATGCAAAAGCACATTTGGAGAAGCCAATTTCTTTTTGGAAGAAGGTCCTGTGGACTGATGAAACCAAGATTGAGTTGTTTGGTCATACAAAAAGGCGTTATGCATGGCGGCAAAAAAACACAGCATTCCAAGAAAAACACTTGCTACCCACAGTAAAATTTGGTGGAGGTTCCATCTTGCTTTGGGGCTGTGTGGCCAATGCCGGCACCGGGAATCTTGTTAAAGTTGAGGGACGCATGGATTCCACTCAGTATCAGCAGATTCTTGACAATAATGTTCAAGAATCAGTGACAAAGTTGAAGTTATGCAGGGGATGGATCTTTCAGCAAGACAATGATCCAAAACACCGCTCCAAATGTACTCAGGCATTCATGCAGAGGAACAATTACAATGTTCTGGAATGGCCATCCCAGTCCCCAGACCTGAATATCATTGAACATCTGTGGGATCATTTGAAGAGGGCTGTCCATGCTCAGCGACCATCAAACTTAACTGAACTGGAATTGTTTTGTAAAGAGGAATGATCAAAAATACCTTCATCCAGGATCCAGGAACTCATTAAAAGCTACAGGAAGCGACTAGAGGCTGTTATTTTTGCAAAAGGAGGATCTACTAAATATTAATGTCACTTTTCTGGTGAGGTGCCCATACTTATGCACCTGTCAAATTTTGTTTGAATGCAGATTGCACATTTTCTGTTAGTACAATAAACCTCATTTCAAGGCAGAAACATTACTGTGTCCAACAGTTATTACATATATCAAACTGAAATAGCTGTTGCAAAAACACCAATTTTTATAAAACATTAAGCTTAAGATTAACAGGGGTGCCCAAACTTTTTCATATAACTGTATTTGTTAGCTATTTTGTATTATTAACTTAGCAGTTAAAGTGAGTGAGTGCTCTATACTTTTATTTACACTCCTCAATGTTGGAGATTCCCTGGGGCTCTAGGAAATTTAGTTTCTGATGATTGGGTCACCTGACTGATTAAAACTCTTTTGCTAATGATCAAGACTGAATCTAGTAAGGTTATGTTCTCATTTGAATAAATAGAACATGCTGCTAATATTGAGCAGATTCCCGGCTTATGGCCCCTGTTAATAAAGACATTTAGATGCCCACAACAGAAAATAACTTAGCTACAAACAGAGATAAAGAGGTGGTGTTGGCAACCGCTCAAAACTTTTGCTCCAAGTATGAACTTTCCATCTGGATATAGTAAGGTGTTTACTATAATGTTTCTACTAAAACAATTTTTTTGCTCTACATAAACTATTTTATTTATAGCATTCTTTAAAGTGGTTGTCCACTACTTAATCTATTAATGCAAAACAGTTTAGCATAGTTTAATACAACATATAACAGTTATTTATCGATCCTCCGCCTCTCCTCTCATACTGCTGCACACGTCCTCCACCAGTTATCTCTGTTATCTTGTTTCAACTTCTGGTGAGGACACAACAAGAAGATTGGTTGCAGTTTTCATACTTTTTAAGGTTGAAGGTAGACTTCAGTCCACCGAGTTCAATCTATAGCTTAAGGCTGTGTGCCCACAATGCGTTTTTTAAGTGTTTCCGCAGCGGCAAAAACGCTGCAGAAACACTTAAAAAACGCTAAGAAGGCCTGCCATGTTCCCCAATGGTAATCCGCATGTGCTGTGCACATGCTGCGGCAATTTCTGCTGCGGGTTATCATTGCGGAAAAAAACGCAGCACTACCAATTATTTTGCGGAAGCACTGCGTTTTCGCCACCATTGACTTGCATTGGAACGCATGGATTACGCATCACTGCTTCTGTACATGCGGATTACATGCGTTTCAATGTGCGGATGGTACCCGGGTCTGGAGGACAGGATACTCTCCTCCGGACCCGGGTACCATAGAACCTGTAAAAAAAAGAATAAAATAAAAAATACATTTTATATTTACCTTATGATGGCCCGCGGTGCGCTTGCCTTCGCTTGCCGGTAGCTCGCGGTGGACTGAAGGACCTGCGCTGATGTCATAGTCATGTGACGGCAGGTCCTTCAGTGTAGTGTACCGCGAGCTGCCGGCAAGCCAGGACAGAGCGAATAAAGACTCCGGGGGCCATCAGAAGGTAAATATAGATTTATTTTTTTATTTTTTGACATTCTTTGGGGTCACACTATATAAATCCATGCCGGTTGCATGGATTTATATAGTGTGACCAAGTTGTCAAGCACTTTCCAAGTGATGCTAAAATCGCTTAGAAAGCGCTTGTCAACCCGCATGCGGAAATGCAAGTGAAGAATGCTTCACATCCGCTTGTCCCTGGCAGGAAAAACGCATGTACAATCTGCATGCGTTTTTTCTGCCAGGGAGATGCAGAAATGCTCAGGAAAAAATCCGGAGCATTTCTGCATTGTGGGCACATAGCCTTACATGTGGTTACATGTACTTATGACCAGAATAGTATTCTTTCCAGTTGTATGGACATGTGACCATTGCCAAAGTTCACAAATGCAGGCTGTCATTTAAAAAGTAGATATCACTTGGTCAAAAGTGTCCAGTTTTTGTTCTTATTTATTCCTCCTGCTCCCCTTAGTATCCTGTTTTTTTGTTTTTTTTTAATCCACCATATAGCTCCAGAGATATACTGTAGGCCTTTTTATTTAGTGTTAAGTTTTTGGTCTTTACCAAGAGGGTATGGCTCAGAGGATTCTTCAGGGGTGTGTCTTTAAGCTGCTCTGAATTATTAACCTGTGAGCAACGCCTCCTTGGTTACGACCACAAAAATTTACACTAGATATAAAGGCCCATAGCTCTGAAACCATATGGTGGATTTAAGAAAGAAAAACAAAAGACGGAATAATGAGAGGAGTAGCAAGAATAAAACAAGAGCAAAAATTGGCCACTTTTGACCTGGTGACAGATATTCTTTAAGCCTAAAGGTTATAGAAAAAAACTATCTAAATCTGACCATAGAGATGTTTTTAATTGGATTCTGCTAATTTCAACATACTGTAAAATAATGTTTTTGGGGACATCTTGAATATGTTCAACATCTCCAACCATGCTACATGGTGATAGTGCAAAAATAGGAGTAACCAGCTCACCACAGTAGTCTGTAATTCTCTGGAGCTTGTATCGGTCAGGTGGGAAGACAAGTAAACGAAGTAGAGATAGATCCAGCACGGATAAAAATTCCTGAAGCTTTATTCGATCATGCTAAAAATTCCACAAAACATCCACAACAGTCCAAAAGCGAAACACCACCGACGCATTCCTGGTGCATGTAGCACCCTTAGTTACAGACTAACTGACCATGACTAAGGGTGCCACGTGCACCAGAAACGTGTCGGTGGTGTTTAGCTTTTGGACTGTTATGAATGTTTTGTGGAATTTTTAATATGAACGAATAGCTTCAAGATGTTTTATCCGTGCAGCTGGATCGATCTCTACTTCATGTACTTGGTGATAGTGCAAGATTTTACCTCTCTAAGCATTCGTTATATTGGAGATGTGTTGTTAGGAAGCCACCTATCTACCCAATCTAATGTTAGTGAAGAAGTTGGGGAAGATTGTTGTCAGCTACTTGATCAATAAACCAGTTATAATAGGAGTTTTCAAAAGTAATTATCACTTACAGTAAGATTATTGCTCATAGCATTACAATGTGAAATATATAGTCACTCCTGTAATATAATAGTAATATAATGCTAACAAACTAGTCCAATTAGCAAAGTGCTAATGTGATCATACAGCAGGAGAACGTAAAGGATGACAGTATTGAATGTACGTGGAATGCCTGGTTGCTTAATTTGTTTTATACTTTACCATCGAATGTATCTCAACTTCTATTACACTGGTCCTGTAGATACTTTACAAGGGAAACCAAGCGTATAATAAGAGGCATTATAAATTAACCTGCTTGACCTTGCTGTCAACTCTGAACACAGATTTAATCAGTGCAAGTTTACAGGCAGATTCTTCTGGGCAGAGCTTTAGTTTTACTTCCATATCAACACTCCTTCTGAAACATAAAATCCCTACGAAGGGCTCAAGCACAGTCATGTTACGGCTCTGTTTTCTAGCTTTAATAGGAATCCCATAGAGGTGAATTGGGCCTTATTGTACTTCCAGATCTGTCCAATATTATATGGAAGCATATCCAGTTAAAAATATAAAATATGTTATATTAGACCATTGAGCATGCAACATAGCAGATCGGAAACTACTGTTGTCTCGGTGACCTATATACCTCCATAATAGTGAACACAAGAAACCATGTAAACTGGCTGCAAAAGACAGTGTTAGTCTATTTGACATTGAGGCTGGATTTTTTTTCTCTATGGCATTTCTATCATTCGTCTTTTATGTTATTCTTATGCTTTATATATCAGGCTTTACAGGATTATTACCAATATAAGTTACCCCACCGCATTCATAGGATGGGGAAAACTTACTGATGGTTGTGGGTTCCACTGCTCAGACACAACAAAGCCCGTCTTGACGCATATACATAATATGTTCCATCAAATAAATGGAAATTATGACAAATAGCTAATTTTGGAAGTATTATTAACAGTAAGTATAAATTCTGGATAAAGAGGTGAAAAGAAGAGATTCTGGTGGAGCGTCGAGTAAAGTGTGAGGGAACGGCAAACTTCTGGTCTTCTCTTTACGCCCCATTAACAAGTAACGCTTATTTAGAGGTTATCTGCCTCACTAAATTATATTATTTCATAATCTAGTTCTTCATTTGTGGTGTGTGATATGGGAGCAGCCGATCATAGCACCTTCTTAGTTCACTAACACCGAAAACTTGGCATCCAACTCTGCTTAAAAGTGTTACTTCTAAAATTGTCAGGTGCAGATTATTATTTCCTGCTGAACGTAGATCTGTCTTCCCATCAGTATTGATTGTAACTCGCCATGAAAATGCTGCTTCTGAAAACATAGAGAATAAGCAGCCATAAGTCAATTTTATTTATAGGATTTTACATCTCAGAGTGGGAAGATCTGTTCTTGCACCGTCTGCAGTTTAAGGCTGAGGTCCCTGTTTTTCCTTTACTCTCTATTGGAAAGAATTGAAATATTTTCTTCTATATTATGATAATCTATTGGGAATCGTGTTCCCTCACATCTGAGTTATGAATTCGGCCCATGCAATTAGCGCCTTACAGTAGTTGTTTTAATATGGGCATAAATCTTCTATTGAAATCCTGTCACATAATCCGTTTTTGGTGTTCTAGAACTGCTCTATCTGGTAGAGAAACATTAGTCATCTGCAGAAACATGAGGTGCTATGTACACTCAGCACAATGTTACTAAGCGTTTACCTGTGGCCAAGTATAAATGCGGTGTCACCAATCAATGACTTGTAGCTTAAGATAATAATGAAGATGTGTTCCTTTCATTCATTCTAACTCTGTAATATGGTAGAATCACTGCTATGGTTTCCTGGCTCTTCCGTGTGCTATGTGGACCTTGGCTGGTCACCAGTATGGCATGAATCCAATTGCAAGTTATTGGAAGGCAAAATGGTGTTAATGGTATTTGTACATGAGATTGATGAGAAAGCGAGACACATACTGTAGCTGTAGGACAATGAATGATCTTCAATAGAGAGTGTACAAGTACCTTATTAAAAAGAGTACCTGGATTTTAGGACCTCTATAAGGTCTTACTAACAGGTTCATGCCTCACATTGATTTAGGACATACAGGTGCATCTCACAAAATTAGAATATCATCAAAAGTTAATTTATTTCAGTTTTTCAATCCAAAAGGTGAAGCTCATTACAGTCATTACAAACAGAGTGATCTATTTCAAGTGTTTTTTTCTGTTAATGTTGATGATTATGGCTTACAGCCAATGAAAACACAAAAGTCATTATCTCAGTAAATTAAATAATTAACAAAAAAAACCTGCAAAGACTTCCTAAACATTTAAAAAGGTACCTTAGTCTGTTTCAGTAGGCTCCACAATCATGGGGAAGACTGCTAACTTGACAGATGTCCACAAGGCAGTCATTGACACACTCCACAAGGTCCCAGAGTTCCAATTTTCATTTGGAAATCAAGGTCCCAGAGTCTGGAGGAAGAGTGGAGAGGCACATAATCCAAGCTGCTTGAGGTCTAGTGTGACGTTACCACAATCAGTGATGGTTTGGGGAGCCATGTCATCTGCTGGTGTAGGTCCACTGTGTTTTATCAAGTCCAAAGTCAGCGCAGCCGTCTACCAGGAAATTTTAGAGCACTTCATGCTTCCCTCTGAGGACAAGATTTTGGAGATGGAAATTTCATTCTCCAGCAGGACTTGGCACCTGTCCACACTGCCAAAAGTACCAATACCTGGTTTAAAACAGTAGTATCACTGAGCATGATTGGCCAGCAAACTCTCCTGACCCTAACCCCATAGAGAATCTATGGGGTCCATTGTCAAGAGGAAGATGAGAGACACCAGACCCAACAATGCAGACGAGCTGAAGGCTGCTATCAAATCAACCTGGGCTTCCATAACACCTCAGCAGTGCCACAGGATGATAGCCTCCATGCCACGCCGCCTTGATGCAGTAATTGATGCAAAAGGAGCCTCGACCAAGTATTGAGTGCATTTACTGAACATACATTTCAGTAGGCCAGCATTTCAGATTTTAAAAACATTTTTCAAGCTGTTGTTATAAAGTATTCTAATTTACTGAGATAATGACGTTTGTGTTTTCATTGGCTGTATGCCATAATCATCAACATTAACAGAAATAAACACTTGAAATAGATCACTCTGTTTGTAATGACTCTATATAATATATGAGTTTCACTTTTTGTATTGCAGAACTGAAATAAATTAACTTTGATGATATTCTAATTTAGTGAGATGCACCTGTATATACCCTAGTGTAAATCACCTAACAGATTTTAATTTTTTTTTATAAGAAAAGAAAATAATAAACCAAGGTGGATAAGGTCTGAATGTTTTCTACTAGGATATACAGTACAGACCAAAAGTTTGGACATACCTTCTCATTTAAAGATTTTTCTGTATTTTCATGACTATGAAAATTGTACATTCACACTGAAGGCATCAAAACTATGAATTAACACATGTGGAATTATATACTTAACAAAAAAGTGTGAAACAACTGAAAATATGTGTTATATTCTAGGTTCTTCAAAGTAGCCACCTTTTGCTTTGATGACTACTTTGCACACTCTTGGCATTCTCTTGATGAGCTTCAAGAGGTAGTCACTGGAAATGGTTTTCACTTCACAGGTGTATCCTGTCAGGTTTAATAAGTGGGATTTCTTGCCTTATAAATGGGGTTGGGACCATCAGTTGTGTTGTGCAGAAGTCTGGTGGATACACAGCAGATAGTCTTACTGAATAGACTGTTAGAATTTGCATTATGGCAAGAAAAAAGCAGCTAAGTAAAGAAAAACGAGTGGCCATCATTACTTTAAGAAATGAAGGTCAGTCAGTCCGAAAAATTGGGCAAACTTTGAAAGTGTCCCCAAGTGCAGTTGCAAAAACCATCAAGCGCTACAAAGAAACTGGCTCACATGAAGACCGCCACAGGAAAGGAAGACCAAAAGTCACCAGCCTCAGAAATCGCAGGTTAACAGCCGCTCAGATTAGAGACCAGGTCAATGCCACACAGAGTTCTAGCAGCAGACACATCTCTTCAACAACTGTTAAGAGGAGACTTTGTGCAGCAGGCCTTCATGGTAAAATAGCTGCTAGGAAACCACTGCTAAGGACAGGCAACAAGCAGAAGAGACTTGTTTGGGCTAAAGAACACAAGGAATGGACATTAGACCAGTGGAAATCTGTGCTTTGGTCTGATGAGTCCAAATTTGAGATCTTTGGTTCCAACCACCACGTCTTTGTGCAAATGCAGAAAAGGTGAACGGATGGACTCTACATGCCTGGTTCCCACCGTGAAGCATTGAGGAGGAGGTGTGATGGTGTGGGGGTGCTTTGCTGGTGACACTGTTGGGGATTTATTCAAAATTGAAGGCATACTGAACCAGCATGGCTACTACAGCATCTTGCAGCGGCATGCTATTCCATCCGGTTTGCGTTTAGTTCGACCATCATTTATTTTTCAACAGGACAATGACCCCAAACACACCTCCAGGCTGTGTAGGGGCTATTTGACCAAGAGGGAGAGTGATGGGGTGCTACGCCAGATGACCTGGCCTCCACAGTAACCAGACCTGAACCCAATCGAGATGGTTTGGGGTGAGCTGGACCGCAGAGTGAAGGCAAAAGGGCCAACAAGTGCTAAGCATCTCTGGGAACTCCTTCAAGATTGTTGGAAGACCATTTCCGGTGACTACCTCTAGAAGCTCATCAAGAGAATGGCAAGAGTGTGCAAAGCAGTCATCAAAGCAAAAGGTGGCTACTTTAAAGAACCTAGAATAGAAGACATATTTTCAGTTGTTTCACACTTTTTTGTTAAGTATATAATTCCGCATGTGTTAATTCATAGTTTTGATGCCTTCAGTGTGAATGTACAATTTTCATAGTCATGAAAATACAGAAAAATCTTTAAATGAGAAGGTGTGTCCAAACTTTTGGTCTGTACTGTAACCTCCATTTTTTATATAATTTTCCTCTGTCACCAGCACTGATTATCAGATTTCTCTGTTGAAATGTGTATCAATGAAATCTGTGAATTGTCATCTGAGGGTATGAGAATAGTGGACTTACAAGCTAAAGCATTAAACATCTGTTTTTCAGGAATGAATAAATAATTCTCTTCTCAATATTAATCTCTTCCCATTACCAGAAATTATCATACTTTTTATCAGGGGTAGGATCCAGCTAAATTTCACTTTTTAGGCCTAACAATTAAAATAACAGCCAGCTCACTGAACTGAGGAGAAGCAGTGCCTCAATCAGGTCTAACATTAGCTATCACAAGCAAGGAGCCACTTCTGATTGTGGTTTTGTCTCGTTTCTCCCTTCCTGCTGACTAGTATGCCACAATGAGACAGTGTGAAGCATGTTCCAAGAACTCATCAACAATATTACATATGCACACCAGAATTTTCCTTCTACATTGAGGAAATGCTATTTCAATCCACCTCCCACAATATTTTAATGTGTGGGATCCATAGTCTTTTCACACTGTTAGCTTGTACACTGCTTCACCTCTCTCCTCTATTTGAGACCTCTCAGGATGTTTCTTACAGTTATCAGCTGTAAAGTAGAAGCCCCAGAAGAAGCTGTGATGGCGAAACCATGGGTAAGGCTTTGTAATATGTGCCACAGTTTTGTTTTGATGTGCTTGTTTTTTAACTCCACTATTGTAGTGAATAAATCACATTGAATTCTAAAGTATCCAACAGGTGAGTACCATGTGTACTTCCATTTTGAAAGCTGAAAACTGGAATAAAAGACACTGAAAATCTTCAAGAGAAGTGAATTAGTGCGGAGGTACCAGTGTGAAAAGCCTGAAGATAATGCATGTTGGACCAATGTGAGAAGTGGATCATAAGAGCGTTTTCACTGATCATATGTTAAATCATTATTGAGTTCTTGGAACAGAGTTGAGCAGTGTGGTGTCCATTTTTATTTCTCTTTTTCCATTGTTTTGAAATCCGAGTCCTGACCTCCTCATTAGCTCAGTCTGTGATATTTTATTGAATTCATGCAATTTTGTATCTTCTCAATATCTTCTAATATCTTGTAGGATTATAGGGTAGAGTATGTACTTAGGTCTAGTATGTCTCTTCTCCTTCTACTACTTCCTGTTGTGATCAACATGGGTAAACTATTGTTATAAATATAAACCCCACTCTATTTGCCTGGATACATTAACAAAAAATGTGAACACAGAAATCCATGGATCCACACCTCCATAAATTCTGTACTGGGACCAGGCCCGGTGGATGAGGGGCTCACCGATGCCAGCAAATGCTTCAGCTGGATGTGCGTCCTCAGACACACAATCAGCTGAATTGTATTGCGGCGCACAGACCCATCGGCCCCATGCTCAGCAATGCACGCTGCCGGCCAATCAGAGGCCAGCAGCTGATGTCGTCGTGCACCGAGGCGCATGACAGTGACGGAGCAGAGGGAAGGTGAGTATTTATTTTTTTTAAATCAGTGCATACATAGTGGCTCTACTACTATATGGACAACTATGGGCTGTGCATTATGCTACATGGATGACTATTGGCTGTGCATTATATAACATGGATGATTATGGGCTGTGCATTATACTACATGGATGACTATGGGCTGTGCATTACATTATATGAAGGATATGGGCTGTGTATTATACTAATATGGAGGTGCAGTATACTATATGGAGGACTATGGAGAGTGCATTATATTATATGGAGGACTATGGGCTGTTCCTTATACTATATGGAGGACTATGGGCTGTGCATTATGCTATATGGAGGATTATGGGCTGTGCATTATACTAATATGGAGGACTATGGGCTGTGCATTATATATGGAGGTGCATTATACTATATGAAGGAATATGGGGGTGGCATATATGGAGGACTATAGAGGGAGCATTATACTTAATGGAGGACTATGGGATGCAGTATACTAAATGGAGGATTATGGGGGTCTCATTATACTCTATGGAGGGCTATAACGCTGCATTATACTATATGAAGGACTATGAGGGTGCATTATACTGTATAGAGGACTATGGGGGTGCATTATACTATATGGAGGACTATGGTGGGGTGCATTATACTATAGGGAGGACTATGGTCTGTGCATTATACTATATGGAGAACTATGGGGAGTGCATTATACTTCTGCTATGGGGCCCCATGACTTCTATGTACTCCCCTGGTCAGTATAATGTTTTATTTTTTTTTATACATTAAAGAACAGCAGCAGAACGGGGAGGATGAGGGACATATATACCAGGATGGAGGTCATATATATATACACTGTGTTCCAAATTATTATGCAAATAATATTTTCTCATTTTCCCAAATTATGAATTGCAGTCATTGTAATTTTCCAGTCAAATAACTAATAGAGTACAATTGAAAGTTTTTTGTACAAACTGCCTATGATAACAGTATATTTTTAAAAAAATAAAAAACTCAAACTGCACTCAAAATGCATGTTCCAAATTATTATGCACAGCAGAGTTTTCAACCTTTTCATTTTAATAAAGAACAAAAAAATGGTCATTTTTGAAATTATAAGCATTAGCAGGTTATTACAAACTGAAATCAAACAATTTTCAACTCAAAACTTTATTCTAGGTGATGTTACATTTGCACATAGGACCCCTTGTTCGAAAGGAGCTTCTGAACTCTCTCGTCCATTGAATTTGTCAGGTTTTGGATGGTTTCTGCTTTAATTGTTTTGCATGAAGACAGAATACCCTCCCAGAGCTGTTGCTTAGATGTGAACTGCCTCCCGCCATCATAGACACTCCTTTTGATGATGCTCCAGAGGTTCTCAATGGGGTTGAGGTCAGGGGAGCATGGGTGCCACACCATAAGTTTGTCCCCTTTTATGCCCATAGCAGCCAGAGATGCAGATGTGTTATGTACAGCATGAGACGGGGCATTATCATGCATGAAATGATCTCGATGGTCCAGATGGATGGAGTGGAGGATGGCTGGTTGATGGACACCCCATGCAAACACGGCTACGGCGCTAACAAGGAGGAGGTGGAGTAATGTTTTGGGCTGGAATCATGGGGAGAGAGATTGTCGGCCCTTTTAGGATCCCTGAAGGGGTAAAGATGAACTCTATAATGTATGTTGAGTTTCTCAAACAGCACTTCCTTCCATGGTTCAAGAAGAAGAACCGTGCATTCCGCAGCAAGATCATTTTCATGCATGATAATGCCCCGTCTCATGCTGCACATAACACATCAGCATCTCTGGCTGCTATGGGCATAAAAGGGGACAAACTTATGGTGTGGCACCCATGCTCCCTTGACCTCAACCCCATTGAGAACCTCTGGAGCATCATCAAAAGGAGTGTCTATGATGGCGGGAGGCAGTTCACATCTAAGCAACAGCTCTTGGAGGGTATTCTGTCCTCATGCAAAACAATTGAAGCAGAAACCATCCAAAACCTGACAAATTCAATGAATGAGAGAGTTCAGAAGCTCCTTTCGAACAAGGGGTCCTATGTGCAAATGTAACATCACCTAGAATAAAGTTTTGAGTTGAAAACTGTTTGATTTCAGTTTGTAATAACCTGCTAATGCTTATAATTTCAAAAATGACCATTTTTTTGTTCTTTATTAAAATGAAAAGGTTGAAAACTCTGCTGTGCATAATAATTTGGAACATGCATTTTGAGTGCAGTTTGAGTTTTTTATTTTTTTTAAAATATACTGTTATCATAGGCAGTTTGTACAAAAACCTTTCAATTGTACTCTAATAGTTATTTGACTGGAAAATTACAATGACTGCAATTCATATAGGTAATTTGGGAAAATCTGAGAAAATATTATTTGCATAATAATTTGGATCACAGTGTATATACCGTACAGACCAAAAGTTTGGACGCACCTTCTCATTTAAAGATTTTTCTGTGCAACTGCACTTGGGGACACATTCAAAGTTTGCCCAATTTTTCGGACTGACTGACCTTCATTTCTTAAAGTAATGATGGCCACTCGTTTTTCTTTACTTAGCTGCTTTTTTCTTGCCATAATGCAAATTCTAACAGTCTATTCAGTAGGACTATCAGCTGTGTATCCACCAGACTTCTGCACAACACAACTGATGGTCCCAACCCCATTTATAAGGCAAGAAATCCCACTTATTAAACCTGACAGGGCACACCTGTGAAGTGAAAACCATTTCCGGTGACTACCTCTTGAAGCTCATCAAGAGAATGCCAAGAGTGTGCAAAGCAGTCATCACAGCAAAAGGTGGCTACTTTGAAGAACCTAGAATATAAGTCATATTTTCAGTTGTTTCACACTTTTTGGTTAAGTATATAATTCCACATGTGTTAATTCATAGTTTTGATGCCTTCAGTGTGAATGTACAATTTTCATAGTCATGAAAATACAGAAAAATCTTTAAATGAGAAGGTGTGTCCAAACTTTTGGTCTGTACTGTATATACATTGGATGCATACATATAGGATGAGGAGAGGGGCCTTGGTTATGCCACTGGCTATGATGTTATCTCTTAGGTCCCTATGGGTGTCGCTTTATGGATACATAATACTGTTGTATTCATGAGCTTTTATTATCATGAATTACTCCATGTAGAGATGTTTTGTAGCATTTTACATATCAGCCTTACTTTAACTGTACACGTCTATGAGTTCACAATATCTTCAATTAAACTTGCATATTTCAATGAAATATTTACTTTTTTTTTATTAAAAAAGGGCAAGCAAGACAGAATTTTAGATCAAATTAATTAGATTTTTTTTCTCACTTGCTAGCTCTCAGGATTGTCAGATAAACGAGCTTTGATGCATAAATAATGACTGTATTATATCCATGGTGCCACTGGCCAAAGTACCAGAAATTCTAATTCACTTGTTCAGCTAAATTTCATCTTCAGTTCACAGCCATAAAATTCCGTATTGACAAACGTTCAAACCAACTTTGACTCTAAGGTATCTGGTCAACATTTTTCTTCTATATGGATATTAGTTTATTGAATAAATGGCATCTGTTTTCCTCCACATCACCGCTGGAGCAGGTATATCTTTTTGACAGCTCTACACGATTTATAGCTTTGCATGCTCTGAAGAAAAATAGTGCTAAGCAAAAAATTCCAATTCATTGCCTCTTAGTACTTAATTAAGTTCCTACACACAGTACACCGCAGGTGAACCCGGCAATGACTGTCACATAAGCACTGAGATGCAAGACATTCTCTCTCTGGGAGACATAAAAGCATTTATAGAATCTTGGCCTGATGTTTTCTGCCTATGACAGTCATTAATCTATTCCCGTATGATGGCCATGAGAAAACAAAGCATAAATCGCATATAGAGACACACTATTTTAAGGTCACTGCACCTTTAAATTGCATTTTCAGCTCATTATGAAACAGATGAAGAAGGCTGTTGCTCAATTCAGTGTGAGTCATTTACTCTAATAAAACTCACAGCAAATATCAGAAGAAACATTTGTGCTGCACAGTCACAATGGGCCTTAGTTCTGCTATACTATTAATGTCTCATCAGCATTGCAGATTTTGCACAGGTGTATGCTAATATGTGGGTAGGGCAAATTCTGCCACCAAAAATTCTGCATGTCCATGAAAAATCTCATATGTCACAAAATGTACTACATCCGACAAGAAAAAATAAGCTGTACCTTATACTAAATTCACATCCTTCTAACAACAAAAAAAAAAAAATTAACTTAACTTGTTACTGCTTTTGGTACTTTCGTGTCTGTAAAAGACCACGTCACCATCATTAATAGGCAATCGCAGAGGTGGCCAACAAATTAGATGAGTGATGACAGAATCAGCCAATTTCCGTGGGACTGGACAACTATTCAATACGTATGGTTGTGTCCCCATATGTATGTTGGATTCCAACATACCCGATCCTTTTGTTCTCACAGCAGACAGTGGTATCTGGCGGTGGCTTAAAGGGTTATTCCACGAACAAAGTACATTTTAATAAATAGGTCTTGGAATAATAACAATCATTTCCACAATTGGATGTGGCAAAAAATTATATTCCTGTGCTGAAATAATCTTATAAATGTGCCCCTGCTGTGTACTGTGTAATGGCTGTGTTTGACCGTGCAGGAACATGGTCTGATCATACCACAGCTCCTGGGCAGGGGAGGAAGCAAAAGAGTATACAGACAGGACAACATGGGATCGCAGAAGCTGCTTTCTGTCAGATAAAACATTTCCCTGCCTATTTAAAATCAATGTTTTACCACACAGGAGGAATCAGCTGTAATCCCATGTTGTCCTGTCTGTATATTCTCTTTTCCTTTTCCCCCTGCCCAGGAGCTGCGGTGTGATTAGACCATGTTCCTGCATGGTCAGACACAGCCATCACACCGCACATGGTTAGACACAGCCTTTACACAGTACACAGCAGGGGCACATTTATAAGATTATCTCATCACAGGGACATTTTTTTTACCACATTCAATTGTGGGACTTATTGTTATTCCACGATCTATTGATTAAAATGTTATTTGGTTATGGAAAACACCTTTAAGGACCATTTACACTGCATGAATATTGTGAACGAGGATTCCTAGAAACACCCATTTCACAATATCTCATAGTCTAAACCGGCAACTGGTCACTCGATAAAAGAGCAAAATGCTCATTCATTGGGTGAAATAATCTTTTGATTTGCAGAAAAGTTCATTGTCCTGTGTAAATAGGAAATGTGCTTCCGAGAACAATGGCAGCCTATTCGCACTAAACGATTTATGACAGATCATTGAGTGCACATCTGAATCTGTCTGCCTGTGAAAACAGGCTCTTAAGTGGCCACTGATCATCAAACAAGTAGCTGATTAGCGGTTGTTTATTGCCACCAGTTGGTAGGTGTAAACAGACCCTTACTTCTACCTCCTTTATAACACGGACAGGATGAATAGCTTTTGACTAGTGTTTGGCCATCAACTGTCTAAAGTGTAAGGTCACCTACAGAGGTGTATCTGGGGGGGCAGGCGGGGTATCTGCCCAGGGCGCAGACGGCAGGAGGCACCATCGGTCCACCTAATGTGATGGTCCGAGGTGTCTCCACCAGCGCCTGCATTTTGCCGCCCCCCAGACTGGGAGTCAGCCGTTCTCTGAGCCAGCAGTCAAGCTGACAGCCGGCTCACAGAAGGTGCAGCACACCAGAGCGGTGTCAGCACCATGATCAGGTCATGTGATCACACTGCTGATGTCATTCACAGACATGCAGAGGCGCGGAGATCATTGGTGGTATGTGCTCCACCAAAGATTCAGTGTAAAGGGGAGATTTACTCTGTGGGGTGAGATTTATTCTGTGGGGGGAGATTTACTCTGTGTGGAGGAGATTTACTCTGTGAAGGGAGAGATTTACTCTGTGGGGGGGATTTACTTTGTGTGGGGGATATTTACTCTGGGGATCAAGGGGGGAGATGGGGGCCATGTATAAGGAAACAGTGTGGGGGGGATGGATGCAAACACAGTATGCTGAGTGGGGGGGTGGGTGCGGACACAGTATGATGAGTGGGGGGTGCAGACACAGTATGAGGAGCGAAGGGGAATGTATGAGGGGGATGGGTGTGGACACAGTATGAGGAGCAAGGGGGAATATATGAGGAGGATGGGTGAAGACACAGTATGGTGAGTGGGGGGGATTGGTGCAGACACAGAATTGGGAGGATGGGTGCATAAGCAGTATGGGGAGCGAAGGAGGGTAATATCGGCAGACACAGTATGGGGAGCGAGTGGGGGGATGAGTGCGGACACAGTATGAGTAGCGAGGGGAAAAATGTATGCAGACAGTATGGGGAGCGAGGGTGATGGTATATGTGAGGGGGTGAATATATAAGGAGACAGTATGGTTAGCAGGGGGATGCGAAGGGAGTCAGTATGAGGAGGGAAGGGGAAAGGTGTAAAGAGGCTATTGAGGGGAATAGTGTGAGGGGAATAGTGTGAGGAGACAGTATGGGGGGAGAAAAGTGTGAATAATAAAGACTGAGTAGTTTGGAGGTTGGCATGGGGGGACAGTGTAATGGCACAGCCAGGAGGAGACAGTAAGCCAAGGGAGGGAGTGTGATGAGTGGGCACTGTACAGAGACTGGGCCCTATAGGGGGAACCCAGTGTGAGAGGACAGTGTGAAGAGGGGGCCCAGTATGATAAGGAGGGGGCAGTGTGGAGGTCATGTACCATAAGTGGGACAATGTGTGGGTCATATTTTGTGCAGGGAATATAGTGAGGGACAATTATTTATTCAGGGGCACAGCGTAGGCCAGATTTTTATTCAGGAGCATTATAATGACACTGCTATTTTTAAGGTCATCGTGTGGGGATGTGCTGCAGAAGACCAGAGAAGATGGAATTTTGCAGAGACAAGCTGTGGCTGTGAAAAGTCATCATAGAGTCTGGACAAGATGAAGAAAAAAAGAGGATGACTCCAATGAGACACAACATCATTTATAAGGTACCTGGATGTAAATGTTTTTTGTGATACTGACTAATTCTCATATTTTTATTTATGTTGGGAGCATTAAAGGAGTTGTCCAAGTTTGTGATGAGTCTGCAGTCATTCCATGTGAATTCTCACATTGCACACAGCACGCTGTCAGGATTCTCTGGTACTGGCGATTTGTATACATGCGGTCATGTGCCGGCTAGACATGCGTGACCTCACTCAATGAAAATTAATTGAGCGAGGCCGGACACGTCTTGTCAGAATGTGGCCAGAAGTATACAAATCGCATACATCGTCTCACATGACCGTCCACTCTTGCCACCAGAAAGGGGGAATCCTAAAAGTGTGCAGTGCATGCGCTGTGAGAATTCAGAAGCTTACAGTCACATAGAGTGACTGCAGACTTTCATCTAAAACCTGGACAAGCCCTTTAATTATAAAATTAAGCCCTGTAGCATGCCAATCCTAACAGTGTGTAATATACTCACTGTCAGGAGTCAGCTCTGCTTGCTGGTTTCAGCAGTCATCACATGCCCACTTCACTCATATGTGATTGCATACTTCCGGTCACGTGACAATTAGCTTTTCTTCCTGCTTCTCTCAGTTTTTCACTGAACATTGAGAGAATTAGGGAGAGCAGCTTCTCGGCACATGACCGTAAGTGTGCAAATCTCATATGTGCTTTGGGGGGTGGGGGGAGAGGGCGCCAAACTGAATTCTTGCCCCGGGTACCGGAAAAGCTAGATACACCTCTGGTCACCTTAACACCTCAGATTTCATTCAGATGTTGTATTATACCCATTTCCTAATACATGCATTCAGGCTGTAGCTGCAGGAGTTCCTCAGTCACCCTGACAGCACCATAAGCGTCTATTAGATTCAAGGGAAGCACGGTGGCTCAGTGGTTAGCATTGGTTAGCACTATAACCTTGCAGCGCTAGGGCATGGGTTCAGATCCCACCAAGGAGTTTGTATGTTCTTCCTGTATATGTGTGGGTTTCCTCCTGGTTCTCCATTTCCTCCCACACTCAAAGATATATTGATAGGAAATTTAGATTGTGAGCCCCAATGAGGACAGAGATGATGATGTTTGTAAAGCACTGCGGAATTAATATTGCTATGAAAGTGAGTAAAATAAATTAAAAAATGAATAAATATTGGGCCCACCAGAGAAAATTATTCTGAGACCCTCCCTCCATTCCACTGTAATTGTGCTATTATCATTGCACACATAACACAGCTGAATGAGATATTTGTGCATGAACACATAGGAAATGATATTATCTCTGTCTCTGTCTCCTAATTATTCCCCTCTGTGCTTCTGTGACCAGTCTCCCTGCGGCTGATCCCTTCTGCCTTCTGCTCACACCTGGTCTACTCTATGTGCTGATAAGCTTCATAAATTTAGAGTCCCAGGTCTGGCTAACACCGTGGTCTGGCTCAGAAGTGTTGTTCTTAAGTAACTAATCAGAAATGAGCAAGAAATGAGCCAAAAGTGACCAGAAGGTATGAGTAACTATTTATTAATTGTACTTGGCTTCTCATTTTTACTCACACTAAAACTTTCAATATGCTTACATACTCCCTTACTGTTTTTGCACCACTAATTCTTACTCTCCTTTGCTATCCCCTAACCCCTGCACCCTCTAACCAAATACTCATTTCTCCTTCCCTCTTGTCCCCCCCCACCTGACCTCATCTACAGACCTGCTCCTCAACCTCAGATCTGTCCTACTCAAACATAAAACCAGCCAGCCACTTTCCTTTTCCCACCTGCTCTCCCTCTCTCTGCTTCTCCTTACTGCTGGCGACATATCTCCCAATCCTGGACCCCCATAGTTAGCTTACACCTTCCACAAATTCCCCCTCCTATCAATTCCAACCAAATATAAGCTACCGCAACTTCTTCTATGTAAAACCCGTGCCATTGACGCCCACCCTCATGCTCCCCCTCTCTGGAGCACTCTGGAACACCTGGTCTGTATGCAACGGGCTCCATTTTGTTCACGATCTCTTCACCTCTCGAAATCTCTCCTTCCTAGGCATCACAGAGACATGGTTGACACCCTCTGACACTGCCTCCCCTGCTGCTCTGTGCTCCACTTCACTCACACTCCTCGCCCTGGTAACAGACATGGTGGAGGAGTGGGCCTTCTCCTTTCTTCAAACTCCACCTTTTGCCCTATCCCATATCTACCCTCCCTTATTCTCCCTTCTTTTGAAGTCCACTCTGTCCGCATCTACTCTCCCTCCAACCTCCAAGTGTCTGTCATATACAGACTTCCGGGCCCGGTCACTGCCTTTATTGACCAATTCTCCAACTGGCTTCTTTACTTTCTCTCTGCTGACATTCCCACAATCATCATGGGCGATTTCAACATCCCCACTGACACTCGCCAGTTAGCAGCATCCAAACTCCTTCTTACTTCATCTTTTGGACTCAGTGGTCCTCCTCAGCCACCCAGACAGACGAACATACATTAGACCTCATCTTCACCAATCTCTGCTCCCTATCTAACCTCTCAATCTCTCCCCTCCCTCTATCTAACCACCATCTACTCACTTTCTCATCCCTGTCCTCCTCACCTGTCACTCATGTGCAACTAGCACAACCCCGCAGAAAACTTGCACATCTAGACACCCACACACTCTCTGACTCTATTCTACCACTGACATCCATATCTTCACTCCACGACACAGACAGCACCACTGCTTTCTACAACGCCACTCTTGCATCAGCTATTGATTCGGTCACCCCTCTTGTGCAACGCAGAGCGTGACGAGGCAACAGGCAACCCTGGCACAACAATTTCACTAAAAAGCTTTGGCAAGTGTCCAGGGTTGCGGAGCAGCATTGGAAGAAAACACAGTCACAAGATGACTTCACTGCATTTAAACAAGCAACACTCGCATTCAAATCAGCCCTCACCTCTGTTAAACAGGCCTACTTCACAACCCTCATATCTTCCCTATCATACAACCCCAAACAGTTATTCAACACCTTTAACTCTCTCCTCCTCCCTCCACTGCCCCCTCAGACCTTTGTCATCTCTGCAAATCCCTTCACTGGCTCCCAATTGCCCAGCGTGTCCAGTTCAAACTACTAACACTGACCTACAAAGCCATCTATAACCTTTCTCCTCCGTACATCTCTGAACTAACCTCCTGATATATTCCCTTGCGTAATCTCCAGTCCTCCTTCTCTCCTCCACACTTACTCATTCCTCACCCAACCGCCTCCAAGACTTCTCCTGAATATTCCCCATCCTCTGGAATTTGTGCCTCAACAAGTCCGATTATCCGTCATATTTAGATCCTTTAGACGGAACCTGAAAACGCACCCCTTCAAGAAAGCTTACAACCTACAATGACCACACTGCCTCCTCACCAACACTGGATCTGCTGCAACCCCCCACTTACTGTCTCCTTCCCTTAGAATGTAAGCCCGCAAGGGCAGGGTCCTCTTCCCTCCGTACCAGTCTATCATTGTTAGCTTGTTTACTGTAAGTGATATCTGTATTTTGTATGTAACCCCTTCTTATGTACAGCACCATGGAATCAATGGTGCTATATAAATAAATAATAATAATAATCTCCATTGTAAGTTTTAAATGTTGGATCTCGGAAGAGATAAATGTTTGACTGAATTCATCCTGAACTGAATTTTCTGGTTTTCTTTGGATGATATTTGTACACACGTTCTAGTAATATCCAGCATGGATATGCAAATGAGTTCTCATTAGGTTAACGACACATGATGCATCCAAAAAGCACTCTACTATACCGTAAATCGAAGTAATTTACCAAACTCTTGACAACGTTTGTACCTTTTTACACGTAAACCACTTTTTTACCTGCAAGACCTTATTAGCAATTTAAAACTGCACTGATTTGCAGTATAACTACGTCAGGGTAGTTTTGGCTAACTAGCGGATGCTTTATATAGTACTCAGCATAAATGAGTACATCTCCTTGAAAAGTAAGATTTTAATTAGTATCTCACAGAACACAAGAACAATTTCTAAAATTTTGAACAACAACTATATCTAATATTTTGTAGGACCTTGTTTAATATTTTTAAAAACAGCACCAAGTGTTCTAGGCATGGAATGAACAAGTTGGTGACATATTACAACATCTATCCTTTTCCATTTTTCAAGAACAACCTCTTTTAGAACCTGGATGTTGAATAGAGAGTGATGCTCAACTCTGGATGGAGAGTGATGCTCAACTTCTCTCTTCAGAATTCCCCATAGGTGTTTATTTGGGTTCAGATCAGTGTTATGTTCTGCTACCAGAGCTAAGGAAAGAGAGGAGATCTGTCCCTACGATAGAACTCAGCTTTATCCCTACGATGTAACAGGGGACCTGATCCTGCGATCAGACCTGCTAAAGTCCTAAGCTAGTCTGTACGGAGACCTATAGATGTGGGGAAGGAATCCCTACAAGTACTAAGGACTGGGAGGAAAATGGGACACATCCTAACAGAAATAGTAGCAGACAGACAAACAAACAAAATATATAGAACACTGAGGTCCGTAGACCAAGCAAACTAACAGAGTTAGATACAGAGCACAGGCTAGCTAGAAAGTAGTTATACAATGAAGTCCAGCAAAGCCAGAAGGGCGGAGCAGGATTAAATAGGCCAACAAGGTCATGTGACCAGCAAAGGAAAAAACCTAAGAGCAAGGTTCTAACAGTACCCCCCCTTCTAAGAGGATCCTCCGGATCCCCTAGGACCAGGCTTATCAGGAAATCTCCTGTGAAACGCTCTGATAAGTCTGGACGCGGAAACATCATCTGACCTCACCCAAGAGTTATCCTCGGGTCCGAAACCTTTCCAGGCCACAAGATACTGCAAACTACCTCTATACCGTCTAGAGTTAAGGATGCGAGAAATTTCATATTCCCCGTCCTCCACCACCGGAGGAACAGAGGCAGAGGCGTCACCATCCGACACAACAGCTTTTTTTAATAGAGAGACATGAAATACCGGATTAATTCTCCAGGAGGTAGGAACCTCCAACCTAACAGCAGATTGGTTGACAACCTGAAGCACCTTAAAGGGCCCTACAAACTTGGGACCCAATTTCTTAGAAGGAATCCTCAACCGCAGATTCCTAGAGGACAACCAAACCATGTCACCAACAGCGAACAAAACCTCCTGTCGTTTCCTATCAAAGTAGTCTTTAGATTTTCTGTTGGCCTCCTGAAGATTACCACGCACATCCGTCCAAACTCTCTCCAAATCACCGGAAAAATTCTCCTCCTCAGGCACGGCAGATCCCAACTTGGAGAACGACCCAAACGACGGATGTCTCCCAGAACAACAAAAAAAAGGCGAACAACCAGCAGAAGAAGATGTATGATTGTTCAGAGCAAATTCAGCAAGTGGCAGAAACTCAGACCACCCCTCTTGATTGTCTGCCACAAAACAACGCAAGAACTGCTCAACATCCTGGTTTTTCCTTTCTGTCTGGCCATTAGATTCAGGATGATATCCGGACGAGAACGACAAATGAACTCCCAACCTGTCACAAAAGGCACGCCAAAAACGAGCCACGAACTGAGGACCCCTATCAGAAACAATGTCAGTAGGAACGCCATGAAGTCTGACAATTTCCTTGACAAAGGCCTTAGCGAGAGTTTTAGCGCAGGGCAGTTTGACGAAGGGAACCAAGTGACACATCTTGCTAAAACGGTCCACGACCACCCAGATGACAGTAAAACCCTCAGACGGGGGAAGGTCAGTTATAAAGTCCATAGCCAAATGTGTCCAAGGAGCACTGGGAACCTCCAAAGGACAAAGCAACCCCGCAGCAGGAGTATGTGAGGACTTAGATCTAGCACATATAGTACATTGACGCACCCACTTAATGACTTCCTTCTGCCATCCAGGCCACCAAAAACTGCGACTCACCAGTCTCTTGGTCTCAGAGATTCCGGGATGACCTGCCAACCGAGATTCGTGATGCTCAACAAACAAATCTCTCCTAAAGGTCCCAGGCACAAACAACCTCCCATGAGGAGTGTTAGATGGGGCATTCTCCTGTGCTTTAAGAATCTCATCTTCCAAAACGGAGTCCAAAGCAGCTATCACAACACCTTCTTGTAAAATGTTCTCCTCTTTCTCAGCACCGACTATGGGAGAAAAACTGCGAGACAAGGCATCCGCCTTAACATTCTTAGTACCAGGGATGTAAGTAACGGAGAAATTAAACCGCGAGAAAAACAGTGCCCACCTAGCCTGACGGGCATTCAGGCGCTTGGCAGCATCAAGATAAATCAGATTTTTATGATCCGTAAGAACCTGAACGGGAAATTCCGCACCTTCCAAGAAGTGGCGCCAGTGTTCAAATGTGAGTTTAATAGCCAATAATTCCCGATTACCAATATCGTAATTCAGTTCAGTCTCCGAAAATTTTTTTGAAAAAAAGGCACAGGGATGTAATCCATCCCCGTTATCCTGAGACAATACTGCGCCAACCCCCACAGAGGAAGCATCAACCTCAACCAAAAACGGCTTAGTCACATCAGGCTGCATAAGGATGGGAGCAGAGGTGAACCTCTCCTTGAGATACACAAAAGCTTCAATGGCCTCAGAAGACCACTGAACCGCATCAGCACCTTTCCTGGTGAGATCGGTCAGAGGTTTGACAATACTAGAAAAATTTTTTATGAATTTTCTGTAATAATTGGCGAAACCTAAAAACCTCTGTATCGATTTCAAACCAGTAGGCCTAGGCCATTCCTGTACAGCTTGAACTTTAACCGGGTCCATCTCAAAACCTTCGCTGGAGATAATGTAACCCAAAAAACTAATTCTCTGTACAGCGAACTCACATTTCTCCAGCTTAGCAAAAAGCGAATTGTCCATTAACAACTGTAATACCTCACGTACGCTCCGCCAATGAGACTCCAGATCCGGCGAATAAATCAAAATGTCATCCAAATGCACAACCACATTTTTGCTGATCAAAGGTCTAAGGATGTCATTAATAAGATTCTGAAAAAATGCAGGAGCATTAGTAAGACCAAAAGGCATAACCAGATTCTCAAAATGACCCACAGGAGTGTTAAAAGCAGTCTTCCATTCGTCACCCTCCTTCATGCGCAACAGATTGTATGCCCCCTTAAGGTCAATTTTAGAGAACCACTTGGCCCCCATTAACTGGTTAAACAGATCAGGAATCAATGGCAGTGGGTAAGGATTGCGTACAGTAATTTTGTTAATCTCACGAAAATCCAGACAAGGACGTAAACCGCCGTCCTTTTTTTTTACAAAAAAAAATCCAACCGCCACAGGAGACTTAGAGGGCCTAATGTGACCGGCGGCCAAACTTGTCTGTATGTATTCCTCCAAAGCCTTCCTCTCAGGAATAGTAAGGTTAAATAAACGACTTTTAGGAAGAGTCGCTCCAGGGACAAGTTCAATAGAACAATCATAGTCTCTATGGGGAGGCAAAACCTGCGATTCCTTCTCAGAAAAAACTCTCAAAAAATCCTGAATAGGAACAGGCAATTCTCCCCTATCCAAAGCTGCAATACGCCCGTTACAACACTTGTCATAACATTTATGGCTCCAGGATTTAATTTCACTGGTAGACCAATCCAGTACAGGATTGTGAAATTTTAACCAGGGCAATCCCAATATTACTGGAGAAGGCAAGTTATTCAAAACTACCAAATCCAATTTCTCATGGTGAACACCATTAATAGTGAGAGGAAATTCACAGACCTTGAGAGTAATATTCTTCAAAGGGGAACCATCCACAGAAACCACAGCAATGGGGGATGATAAAGGTTCGGGTTTTAAATTGAGTCTTTCCAAGAATCCCCCATCAATTACATTCAGAGTAGACCCACAATCAACAAACACCCGAAATTCCATTAATTTTTCCTGAGAAATCGTGGAAGCAGCTAAAAATACACCCTTGGAATTTAAACAGGCAATACGGGCATGACTGACCATTTTTTTTTCTTTCTTCATACGAAGCTCACAGCCTTTAATCAAATGACCAGATTTTCCGCAATAGAAACACAAGCCTTCAGAAAATCTGCGATCTTTTTCTTGAGAGCGAGGTGCCACCGATCCAATCTCCATCGGTTCACCACTGTTAGTACACACATTCTCATAACCAGAAACTGACATAGCAGAGGATTTGCTCTCATTAACCCTTGCACGCAGTCTCCTATCCACCCGTATAGCTAATTGCATAGCCTGTTGCAAATCTTCAGGTGTAGGATAAGCAATTAGCAGGTCTTTAACCCTTTCATTGAGCCCAGCAAGAAATAGACTTTTCAGAGCAGAATCGTTCCACCCTGTTTGAGTAGACCAACGACGGAAATGAGTACAATATTTTTCCACATTACCTGATCCCTGTTTCAAACGTCTCAACGCAGTCTCAGCTGATGCGACACGGTCAGGATCATCATATAATAGCCCCAAAGCAGAAAAAAAACTATCCACTGATCTGAAGCATGTATCACTAGGTTGCAAAGAAAAGGCCCACTCCTGAGGCTCTTTGCGCAAAAGTGACATTATGAACCCTATGCGCTGGGATTCATCCCCAGAGGACTTGGGTCTCAAACGAAAATACAATAAGCAAGCATTTTTAAATGAAAAAAATTCTCGGTGTTCACCAAAAAATAAATCCGGCAAACATACCTTAGGCTCCAAGAAATGTGCTCCAGGACAGTTACTCACATGCTGACGGAGCTCGGCCACCTCCAGAGAGAGTCCCTGCAGGCGATGAGCCAAATCCTGAACCGACACCATGATGGAACAGAAAAATCTTTCCTTAGAGAATTTGCAGGCTGGACTTACTGTTATGTTCTGCTACCAGAGCTAAGGAAAGAGAGGAGATCTGTCCCTACGATAGAACTCAGCTTTATCCCTACGATGTAACAGGGGACCTGATCCTGCGATCAGACCTGCTAAAGTCCTAAGCTAGTCTGTACGGAGACCTATAGATGTGGGGAAGGAATCCCTACAAGTACTAAGGACTGGGAGGAAAATGGGACACATCCTAACAGAAATAGTAGCAGACAGGCAAACAAACAAAATATATAGAACACTGAGGTCCGTAGACCAAGCAAACTAACAGAGTTAGATACAGAGCACAGGCTAGCTAGAAAGTAGTTATACAATGAAGTCCAGCAAAGCCAGAAGGGCGGAGCAGGATTAAATAGGCCAACAAGGTCATGTGACCAGCAAAGGAAAAAACCTAAGAGCAAGGTTCTAACAATCAGGAGACATACTTGGCCACTAAATCACTTTCACCCTGTTCTTCTTCAGAAATGCAGCAGTTGTATGTTTTGGATAATTATCATGTTGGAAAAGTGCACGTCTACCAAGGGCATGGAGTGATAGTAGCATCATCTCTTTCAATATACAGCAGTACACCAGTGAAATCATAATACCATCAATGAAATGTAGCTCCCTAACACTAGCAGCCCTCATGCTGCCCAACTTAAGGATACTGCCACCACCATGCTTAACTTTATGCATCATGCATTTTTCTAAATTAATTTTTCTAAATGCATGCTGCATACAGTGGGTGGTTATGTGGGGCTGCATGAGTTTCCTGGTGACAGGGAACTACATTTCATTGATGGTATCATGAATTCACAAACGTACTGCTCTATATTGAAAGAAAATATGATACCATCTTAATTGTAAAGTGCTGTGGAATACATTGGCGCTATATAAATAAAATTATTATCATTATACCATCACTTTGTCACTTTGGGAGATATGCACTTTTTCAACATGAAGATTATATTATTAATCTTACTTTTGTTATGGGTTAAAAAAATGTTCTTTGAAACTCAGTCTTGTCAAAATTTTGGGAATTGTTCTTGTGTGAGATATTGATTAAAATCTTACTTCTCCAAGGAGGTGTATGCATTAATGCTGAGCACTGTATGTCCTTAGACTTCCATAATAAGATCAAAAATGTTTCTTAAAATTTTAGTAAAGCAAATATATTCATACAGTGGGGCATATTTTTCAAGCTAAATGTACCAGAATTCTGCCTTGCACCATATTTATGATGGATTTTAGACACTTTTTACAATTTTTCTGGCTAGGGTATGTGGCCTACCTGAAAAGTGGTGCGATTTATCAGAAAAAGCATGTGGTTTAAAGTGCAACACAATGTACCAAAATATGCAAAAATGTGGCACAAAGTAAGTCAACAAATAAGTTATGTAAACTTCGACTAGATAACCTTAAAATTTGACAGATTTATCAAACAGCATGAACCACGTTGATAACTTTGGTGCATTTTAGGACTGTCTAGTCCAGGTTTGAACTGTTTAAGAATTAGACAGATTTGATAAATATGCCCCAATGCTTTATAATATTTGTATCAATATTTTTACCTTTATCTCACAATTTCCTTTTAAATTTCCCCTAAATTTGATCTCTGACTCAACTGTCATTGAAGTGGTTCTATTTTTAAAGAAGAACCGCAATATGTACTACCATCACGCCATTTGAATGCGGATGAAACATCCAATTCTGCACAAACGTGGCACAATGTGCTGCCCTAATGTTCTAGCCTAAGTTACTAATCTCATCAATTAAGTTGGAAAATATCAAACTACTGAGGACCAAATTACAAAACATTTACAGTCAAAAATAATCCTATTTTGGTGAAATATTCCATACTAATGGGTCAGAATTTCTCATTCTTACCATTTATTATTGGGTGGCAAGATGTGGGCACTATTCTTCAAAATTGTACTTAGGCAGGCCTTGACCATATAAGACTGTGCTGTATTTGTTCTATTAAATGCTTTCATTTTCTGGCATAAGGAAGCCTAAGATCTAGAGTGTAGCACCACAGCAAGTGGCCATCAAAATATTAGGAAACCTAGACACTTGATGCACTTTCAGAAATGTGATAAATTTAACTCTTGATAAAAATGTCAGTAAGTGCCTCTCATTAATCCAAAAATACTGCAGCTAAAGCAACCTTTATGACATTGCTCATGTCATCTTGTTTTACCTGTCTGGATTCTGGGTGCATACGTGCATCTGTAGTAGAATCCTTTGGGTAAAAGTCTTAAAGCATTGTCCACATTTCCATAGATGCCAGTCACTGAATTCTGAGTTGAGTTGGCTTGTTGAGGTTGGGCTGGCAAGAACTCGTTGGTTTTTTGCATTAATCTGGTTATATCCTGTATCCAAAGGCCCAGATTTATCCAGTAGAGAATAGTTTCTATTGCATGGAGTCTGTGGAAAAACTATGGACCTCTGCAATGTAGAAGAAGGCAACTTGCCATTTTTGTTGAAGGATTGTAGAGTGTCTTGTCTGGACATGGCTTCAATAACAGGTGATGGGACGTTCACTACAAGACATAAGGTTTTTTTCATCGTTAAAATACAGCGGTCACATAATACTATCAAAAATATCATTTTCTAATGAACTCAAGTTAAGAGAAAACCATCCAGTGTATGACAGCATAATGAATAATGTCTTACAGTTTTCATCCTGAGCGATGCATTGTAATGGAATCCCAAAGAACGACGTGTAGCTGTCATTGTACCACACCAATAGCTCTGTGCCCCGGGGAATGTCAATACAAGCTCTGTAGAATATGCTTGATCTGGTAAAATAACAGAAAATCAATCATACTTGATCTATTTACTTCCTTCAATCACTTCTAAAACAGAAGAAAAAAAACATTTTGTTGGAAACATATCACAAAATAAAGATAATACTATTTTAACCATTAAAATAAAAAAATAGTAAATATAAAAAGGGCACAATCCACACAAGACACTTTCATTATCTTCAAAAGTGACACTGTACAGCCAAAAAACGACTTCATAATAGGGTTCTTAGGCTGCACATCCCTGTACGATCAGTTTGTCTCATAGGTCTCATTTCTATAGCTGAAGGCCATATTGACTCTTAGCAGAGAATCAGATATTGAGCATACTCTAGTATAGCTAATATCAATATTGTGTATCTTTCACTAATCCAGAGCTACAACCAAAATAAGTAGCTATGAGATAAGTTTGTCAGTCCGTAGAGGGGCGACACAGATTAAAGAGGGCCCTGCGCAAGAACAGTATATGGGACCTTTGCAGATTATTAGCTTATCATAATGCACCCCTTATTTGTCTGTGATAAAAGCCCATTTCTGCTTTGGAGATGGAAGTGGCCCCTCAACTCTTGGGCTCCAGTATGGCTGCACAGGTTGCACTAATGTTGTGTATGCCCATAAGGCTATATCATTTTCTGCATATCCATAAAACAAACATTCTTGTTGTTATCTTGCAGAGAACATAGTGGGTAATTTCTGGCTGATCTGTTTTAATTTTCTAAGAATTGGCTAAGTAAAGAAGACTTAATTATCTTTCTTGCTATAGAGTGGACAGAGCGGTGATCGGAGGACCCAGTTGCAGAGAGTTGTCTTACAGCCAGACACAGGACAGAGAGGTTAACATGGCTGATTTCTTGTGATATTTTATGTCAATTTTAGGGTTACTTTATAGGAGTTTTTCAAGAACTAATTTTTAAACCATAACAAACATAAACATTCCCTCTCTGCCACTGACACTCGCGCCAACTACCTTGGCATCTCCGCTGAGCCCAGTGATTGGTTGCAGCAGTTGTGACCACTGCAGCCTGTCAGCAAATACTGGGGGCAGCAGCAAAGAGTTGACACTGAAGTTGGCATCAGTAAGTAAAGTTTTTTGTTGTTTATTTTAAACAGTGGAAGATTAAGGAAAAAATATTTCCTAGAAAACTCTACAGCAGCTCTCCCTCTGATCTTCTAAGTTAATTATTCCCTCTCAAATTAAAAATAGTATAAAACTCTTGAGGGGCAGAATAAATTATCAGTTTAATGCGGAATTAGGTTCCATGCTGCCTACTGAAGTCTATAAAGAGTTGGGTGGAGGAGGAAGTTGTTTATAGTGAAACAAAGCTAGATAGACTCACAAAGACAGTGTCGAAGGTTCTTTTACGTTTTCTTTTACCCCAGTGCTGGATTCACAGCTGCACTGCTTAGTTCTGCTGTATAATGTCTTCCACATTGTTGCTGCATCTGAGGGTGTGCTACAGTGAGATTGGGGAGCAGGACATGCTGCACTCTGTGTATGGGAAAAATCATAGCAGATAGTCTCCACCCAGTAGCTCAGGGAAAACTGATGACTAGAGATGGAGCATTCAGAGGGGAAACATGGTGAAACAATTCTATATATTAGTCATATAATGGCCAAGAACTGTGCTACTCATCAGGTACACAGATATGACAGCTTATTTTAAAATGTATCACTTGTAAAAACTTTAAAGGGAATCTGTCACCAGGTTTTTGCTATCTCATTTGAGAGCAGCATGATGTAGGGGTAGAAACCCTGATTCCAGCTATGTGTCACTTACTGGACTCCTGCAGATCCAGCAGTTCTCTGAATGCTGAGCTCTGCTTAAGCCCAACCACACCACTGATTGACAGCTTTCTGTGTACACTGTGCACAAGCAGAAAGGTTTCAATCAGTGGTGAGGGCGGGATTTGGCTAAATTGCAGCAGGTTAACTAGTCCCCGGGTGATAATCTCCTGCTCATAAAACAATTGTTTTAGAAAAACTACTGCAAGCAGCCCAGTAATGATACATCACTGGAATCAGAGTCTCTGAGTCTTCATCATGTTGGTGACAGATTCCCTTTAAACTGTGGACACTTGGAAGGAGATCTTAAACACAGAAGAATTGGGAAATAATTAAAATTTCTCCTGACCCCCATCCATATATACTCTTGTCTCAACCTGGCATGCATGCATTTTGTTTGGGGAGAGTGGAGTAAACTGATGCCAGACATCTCTGGCCGGGGCTTATGTCCCCTATGATTAGAAGGATTGGGCATTTTGAAATCCAACATACATCTACTGTCAGGGGAGAGTTGGGATTCAACCAATATACATTAGATGTAATATACTCATACTGAAATTGTTGGGTTCAGCTGCTCTAGTGTGTTAAAGGGGTTTTCCCACGAACAAAGTTAATTTTAATCAACATTTTAATCAATAGATCTTTGCATAATAATAAGTTCCACACTTGGATGTGTTTGAAAAAAATTGTTCCTGTGCTGAGATAATCTTAGAAATGTGCTCCTGCTGTGTACTGTGTAATGGCTGTGTCTGACCGTACAGGGACATGGTCTGATCATACCACATCTCCTGGGCAGGAGGGGGGGAGAAGACGACTATACAGACATTACAGCAGGGAATCACAGCTGACTCTTTCCTTGAAGTAAAACATTGCTTAAAAACAGGCAGTGAAATGTTCTGCCTCACAGAAACCAGCAGCTGTGATCCCGTGCTGTAATGTCTGCATACTCTTTTGATTTCTCCCCTGCCCAGGAGATGTGGTATAATCAGACCATGTCCCTGTACGGTCAGACACAGCCATTACACAGTACACAGGAGGGGCACATTTATAAGATTATCTCAGCACAGGAACATTTTTCTAAAAAAAACATCCAGTTGTGTAAATTATTTTTATTCCAAGATCTATTAATTAAAATATACTTTGTTCATGTGAAAACCCCTTTAACTATTAGTAGCTATTTGATGATAAGCAGGGGCATAGCTATAGTGGGTACAGGGATTACAGTCTCACCCTGGTCCTCACGCATAACAAGGCCCAAAAGATCCCTTTGGCTCATATGAGAAGACTAGTACTATTAAAAACCCATGATACAAGTGATTCTCACTAAATTAGAATATCATCAAAAAGTTAATTTATTTCAGTTCTTCCATACAAAAAGTGAAACTCGTATATTATATAGAGTCATTACAAACAGAGTGATCGAGTTTCCCATAGACTTACATTGGGCTCGTTGCTCGGGTCGAGCACCCGAGTATTCCAATGTGCTCGACCTGAGCTTCAAGCACCCGAGCATTTTAGTGCTCGCTCATCACTACTTACAGCCAATGAAAACACAAAAGTCATTATCTCAGTAAATTAGAATACTTTATAACACCAGCTTGAAAAATGTTTTTCAAATTCGAAATGCTGGCTTACTAAAATGTATGTTCAGTAAATGCACTCAATACTTGGTCGGGGCTTCTTTTGCATCAATTACTGCATCAATGCGGCGTGGCATGGAGGCGATCAGCCTGTGGCACTGCTGAGGTGTTATGGAAGCCCAGGTTGCTTTGATAGCAGCCTTCAGCTCGTCTGTATTGTTGGGTCTGGTGTCTCTCATCTTCCTCTTGACAATATCCCATAGACTCTCTATGGGGTTATGGTCAGGTGAGTATGCTGGCCAATCAAGCACAGTGATACTGTTGTTTTTAAACCAGGTATTGGTGCTTTTTGCAGTGTGAACAGGTGCCAATGAAATTTCCTTCTCCAAAAAGCTTGTCGGCAGAGGGAAGCATGAAGTGCTCTAAAATTTCCTGGTAGACGGCTGCACTGACTTTGGTCTTGATAAAACACAGTGGACCTACACCAGCAGATGACATGGCTCCCCAAACCATCACTGATTGTGGAAACTTCACACTACACCTCAAGAAGCTTGGATTGTGGCCTCTCCACTCTTCCTCCAGACTCTGGGACCTTGATTTCCAAATGAAATGCAAAATTTACTTTCATCTGAAAACAAGACCACTGAGCAACAGTCCATGTCTTTTTCTCCTTGGCCCAAGTAAGACGCTTCTGGCGTTGTCTATTGGTCATGAGTGGCTTGACACAAGGAATGCGACACTTGTAGCCCATGTCCTGAATACGTCTGTATGTGGTGGCTCTTGAAGCAATGACTCCAGCAGCAGTCCACTCCTGGTAAATCTCCCCCAAATTTTTGAATGGCCTTTTATTAACAATCCTTTAATATGCTTGGATACAGCACTATGTGAACAGCCAGCTTCTTTAGCAATGACCTTTTGTGGCTTACCCTCCTTGTGGAGTGTGTTAATGACTGCCTTCTGGACGTCAAGTCAGCAGTCTACCCCATGATTGTGGAGCCTACTGAAACAGACTAAGGGACCTTTTTAAATGCACCGGAAGCCTTTGCAGGTTTTTTTTGTTAATTATTCTAATTAACTGAGATAATGACTTTTGTGTTTTCATTGGCTGTAAGCCATAATCATCAACATTAACAGAAATAAACACTTGAAATAGATCACTCTGTTTGTAATGACTATATAATAACGAGTTTCACTATTTGTATTGAAGAACTGAAATAAATTAACTTTTTGATGATATTCTAATTTAGTGAGAAGCACTTGTACTTGGGGGCACTGTTGGAGATTTTGCATTGTGGCTCATGAGTTTCACGTTATGCCACTGATCATAATAATATAGAAGAAAATTACACGCTGTCTCTAATTACTATAATTAATGCTATTAACAACAAAGCAAATTAGCCTGCTTAAAAACACTAATTTGATGAGCAATTGCTACTATGATACAACAAGACTCCCACAAAGGTGATTTATTCATATCTTTAAATTCTCCCCAGCTCATGATGTGTAACTGCGCAATGTTCATTGGTCCCGTCGAGGTTTGCATCCGAACCCTCCCCACAAAACGGGATTCAGACGTAGTGCCGAACTAATAGCAAAATCAATTTTCATACATTATGCCAATTTTTCTAACACTTTCATGACTAAGATCTCAAGTGATTGTGTTCTGTCTTTGATATGGCAAATACTTAAAGGGGTTGTGCGGTACTTTAGATTAGTCCCCATGTATCCCCCCCCCCAGGTCCCTAAGACTTTTTGTAAATACCTTCTGTTGCTGATAATGCCTGTGAGCGGCGCTATCGGTGTCCGCTCACAGGTATCAAGTGACCCCGCGCTGACGTCACGACAAGTGAGGCATGACTCAGCGCTGGGGTCCCAGCGGTGGCTGCTGGGTTGTGGGCGGGGTTACCGCCGCGTCACACCCGGCATCCACCGCGCGCTTTCCCAATGAATGGGGAGAGGCAGAGCGCGCGGTGGATTCCGGGTGTGACGCGGGGGAGGTGGGGGGGTAACCCCACCCACAACCTGGCATCCACAGTAGAACCAGGAAGATCGTGACCCCCAGCTGCTGCCAGCACTTGTCGTGACATCAGCGGATGTCAGTGCCGGCTGCAGCCGGGGGTCACGTGATGCCTGTGAGCGGCCACCGATAGCGCCGCTCACAGACATTATCAACAGCAGAAGGTATTTACAGAAAGTCTTAGGGACCTGGGGGATGATACATGGGGGGTTAATCTAAAGTACCGCACAACCGGATTAAAAACATGACTGTCCTCTTTTAAAGCAATGCCACACCGGTCCACAAATTGCTCCTGGCACTAGCCCTATTCACTTCAATGGAGCTAAGCTACCATACCAGACACAACCCATGAACACGTGACGTTGTTTCTGAAAGATAGAAGCCTGATCTGTTTTATATTGTAATCTAAGCACTTTATACAGTTTAATATCACTTTTCAGTGCGAGTTATTTGTAACAAAGTAATTTGGTTGTAGAATAACTCTGCTGACGTATGGGAATCCTTCCCTGCATTTTTCACTGCAGTGAGATATGCACTTGTCAACCTATTTTGTCACCACAAACTGACTCTTGGCAACAGAATCATAAAGATCAATAGAAAAGTGCAGACCCTCAATATTTTACTTGCAGCTGCAAAACTTCCATTTATCTTGTTAGTCTCTCTATTTACAGCCATGTTGTCTCAGGAGGGCACTGCTGGCTAAGCAGAACATTTCTACAGCTTTCTATGAATATCTGTCAGAAACTCTCAACGCGGCCTGTTTTTGTTTTCCCCATTTAAACTTCCACCTTCTCTATAATTTACAATTTTCTTGACTTTGCTGTAGCAATGAAAATAATTTTCTCCTAGATTAGAAAAAAAAAGTCAATAGTAAGTTCCAAAACTTGAGAGGAATCAAGTCTACTCTGTGCTGTACAATTCCAAACATTTCATCTTTCACTTTGGCTCTCCGTAAAATAAACAAAGCGGAGTAGCAATGAACGTACTAAAAAACCAAATGACACAGTTTGCTGCTGAAAGAGCAGAACTGTTTTCAGGCGATGGGTGGTCTCTGAGGGTAGACCGAAAAATAGTGTAAGCATACACCATTTCTTCCAAGCGAATAATGCTTCCAAAACTCGCACAACTCTCTGCATGCTGAAGTACATCAAAGGGATTTTTCTCGTTTCGGATAATATTTCCTTTGCTGACATGTATTTAGTATTGTGGTTGGATGACTCATAAAGATAGCTTCATGGCGTCCTAACGCTGTTGAAGTAGAACACATGCCAACGGACATTATTGTCAGCCTCAAAAATAAAAACAAAACGTTCAACCGAGGGTCAATCAATCACACAGTTCTTTGAAGAAAATTCCATTTAGATATTAGACATCATAACATAGTCAATTCAAACCAGCTGACTTTTCGTGAAAAGGACAACTTTAGACAATGCAGAAATAGGCTGAAGCCTTAAGTGTTTGTACTCCTAAGCACTCCGCTCTTTTGGTGACTGAGCAGAGTTTATTTAATTTTCATGGTTCATTGCTCTGAAAGCTGAAACAACTAAAACCATACTGTACCGAGCTGTTAACATCTCATCTGGATGTAAAAATTGCTATTAAAATGTCTGATGCATGTAAATGTTTTTATTTTCCATGCTTGTAACTACATGATTCCTTAATACACATGACTTCTACTTAAAATAGCTGCCAGAATTTAGGTCTGCCTAAGTGAGTAATAATAAAGTAATCTATGTGTGTTTCAGGACATTCGTGTAGATTACACTTAGGCCTCCATTATTATACTTTTACTGTACCCCATATGGCCGAAAACCTCAAAACAATTTCTCTCTTACCTTGACTAAAGCTATGCTGACAGCTCAAAATATCTGCAGCTTATTCTCTATATAGAGCAGTGACCCACAGGAATGAACGTTGTATGTACAGCTACATGAAGACTAAATGCCAACGTTATGAAATACCTAAGGACCCTGTCATCACATGCCATGACGATATTGTGGGGATTGTTACCTTTTTAAACCTGTCCTTCTGGAAATTAGCAGTGTGACTGGAAGCCAAAAAGTGAACTTTTATCATCCTTGCACGTCACCTGGTATTAGTCATCTGGGTGGAGACACAACACCAACAATAACCTATGTACTCTGTTTTTTGGCTGAAATCAAGCCCAATGTTCTTGTTTAAAGGGGTTATCCGGGCTTTCTGTATAATTTGTGTGTGTATCTAGGTTGCAGAATGCTGACAGTTTGTAATGGCAGAAACTAGTCGGTGATGTCACAAAAGATGCCACCCCCAGTCTCTGCCAGTACCCTCCCCACCACCACCACCACCTGACCCTCCCCACCTCCCCCCTCCTGCTCCATCCTCCTGTGCAGTACTCAGTGCCAGGCAGCAGGGCAATGACTCAGCTGATTGGAGGAACCAGGAAGGAAAAGGTTTCTACAGAGGTGAGTACATCCATCCCTCTATCATCCATCATCCATCCCTCATCCATCCATCCCTGCCTCAACCATCATCCCTCCCTCATCCATCCATCCCTCCCTCATCCATCCTTCCTTCCCTCATCCATCCATCCCTCACCCATTCATCCATCCCTCCCTAATACATCCATCCCTCCCTCATATACATACACACATCACTATAGACTGAGGTTCTACAGCAGCTAAGGTGTATTATGTGGTATATATGTAGCTACATCACTATAGACTGAGGCTCTGCAGCAGTTGAGGTGTATTATGTCGTATATATGTATGTACATCACCATAGACTGAGGTTCTGCAGCAGCTGAGGTGTATTATGTGGTATATATATAGATACATCACTATAGACTGAGGTTCTGCAGCAGATGAGGTGTATTATGTGGTATAAATGTAGGTATACACACACATACTTGCACACAGACATCCCTATAGACTTCACTTCACAGTACTCATATGTCAGTGGTGATGTGGAGAGGTGAAGCTCTATTACCACTGTGGATGTGGTGTGGAGACATGTGACGCTCTATTACTACTGTGGATGAGGTGTGGAGTGCAGTGATTATGCTGCTTCCACAGATGAAGATACAGGACACTGATCTGTTATTTCCAATACTGGAATAAATTACAGAGGTCAGCGCAAGAGCAGATTACTGACAGCCAATAAGTGTGCAGTGAACGGGCAGAGGGTGGTGCTGGACACTGAGGTTGGGCGGTGCCAGCTCTGGCTGTGAGGTTAGAAGATACAGCACAGAGAGCTGTCAAGTTTGATACAGCCACAAGTAAACAAAGTGGGTGCAGGTAATGAAGTGAAATTCAGGAGGAACGAAAGGCAGAAACAAAAAGCTAAATTTATAGGAGTGTTGTATATTATATTTCAATACAGCACAGATTAGTTAAAAAAATTTGCATTTCGGGGCCGAAAAACCTTTTTAACATTGATGTCAGAGTATTCACACTCTGTGCAGGATGGGACAGTAGTCAATATTACAGCCGAGACACTGATTATAACTATAATTGTTTAGAACTGGAGGTTAATTTTCTAATTTCTAGTTTTCAGTTATTCTGCTGCTTTCAACAAGGAGTATTTTAAAACGATAATAAGACATACTATGCTTTCCTTTTAGTTAGAAAATCTGTGCTTTTTGGGTGCATACAGTATATGTAGAGTAAGGAAACTGTATTTCAGCTGCCTCTGATAGTCTGGTTAGCATGTTTGCTCATATGTGTTAAAGAAACCCTTCACCTGAGACTAAAAAGTGATTACCGGTATATTTCTTATCATAGTCACTTTACTTGGTGCCATCCGTTTGCCTCCCGCTGTCTCCTCTGCTCAGATCGGAGTTCCTTTTCTCCTTCTCCCAAGATTGCTGCTGCTGAGGCAGGGGGAACTTTGGTAAGTCTAAACTGACTGATAGCAGGATCAGCATTAGACCAGGCTGTCAGTCAGTGCTGGGAGGGTGATTACACTGCTCTATACACATAGAGCAGTGACTAAAACTGTTCCTTCACCACCTATGTGACGGAAAGAGCGAGCCTGCCAGGGAAATTAAGTTCTTCCTCCCATCTCTCAGTGAGGGCACCACAAGGTGTCAGAACGCTATTAACCTGCAGATTAACCCCATATGTGCAGGTTAATAGGGTTATTTTACATGACGGGGTTCCGTTTAATTCAATATTTTTGAACAAGTGACAGGTCCTCTTTAATGAAGAAAAAAAGTTGCAGCTAAAATTAAGCTCAATTTAGCTATAACTTAAAATAATGATTTTTGGTGGTCCATGTCAATCAGAGCAGTATTGAAATTAGCTTGATCTAATTGTTTTAAGCTTCACTTTACTTCAATAGGTTACTTCCTCCGACCCATAAAAAGCAAATAAGCATCACAAGGAAGGCCACCTTGGTTATCTGATAACCCTCCCTCTAAAAACGCTATTTAAATGGCTATTACACAATACTATGGTCACCTACAACTTCAACTCCCCAGAGATGGGACACTTACTTTAAAGTAACTCCTTAAATCTTTCGCTGATCCATATCCAAGTTTTGTATAACTAGCAAACATGGGAGATGAAGTAAATTTCACCAAAATTAATTTTTCAGTTCTCATTATTATAACTGCTTTTCTGTTTCTTTGAAGTCTAGCAAACATACTGTGAGATACATACGTTGTTTTCATTTTTTCATTCCTATGACCTTCCTAACTAAACACATCTGTTTTCTTAATATGTTCTTTTCTGAAAGTAAATTATTGAATTGAATGTAATTCAGAAATTCGAGCGCATTACCTGTACTGAACAACTGTCAAATTCTGTTCCCCGCAGTGCCTGGCGCATCGGACGTACCTCATCCAGCTTGACTTACTGGGTTCTCCTCCATCGATAAAGTGCTGTAGTGTCCCATCTTGATCATATATCTAGATGAGAATAAGTTTCGGGTTCAATACATGATTTATCTCCATTAAGTCAACAATCATTTTCCAGTAGGCCACTAGTGCCTCCATATATCATTCATAGGAAGTTAGCACTCTGCCATTAGTCACCAGATTATGTGTGAATCTTGAGAGTTGTTTGACTTAAGAAAAAAACACCTTGTGATGATGTATAAATTTATCCTGTCTTATCAGTCCAATCTTTAGTATGTTAAACACATTTACAGAACATCCCAGATGTCCCTTTACTTCCCACACAATATTTTGGCATTCTGGTTATGTAATGAGCTGCCAGACAAGAGCTTTGGTTTAATGAGGAATTAATGAATGGATGGCAAAGAGATTCAAAACGCTACCTAAGTGACAGAAACATTTATGTCCTACTGAATAATATTTACTTAGAGAGGTCTCGTTGATGTGAAACTCTAGAAATTTTTATCACATATATTCTCAAAAGACAATGCCAGGCACCCATAACTTATAGTAATATTAATTTTAATAATAATTTTATATTTATAGCACCAACATATTACACAGCACTTTACAATTAAGTGAGGACAGGTACAAACTATATAGACATCACAGAGTGACACATAATTCAGCAGTTACAGGAGGAGTGAGGGCCCTGCTCACAAGCTTACAATCTATAAGGAAATAGGGGGGACCAAAAGGTAAAAAGTGCTTCTTATGTATAGTCCAGCTAGCATTATAATAAACTAGCTATTGAACCCGTACTACTCCCGGGTGGCAAGCATTTTTATTGGTATATGGTCACCCATGCTGGTATGTGCTGCCGCCCTCCTGGTATTTGTACTGCCCCCATCCTGTCCCCACCATCCTATCCTGGTATGCATGGCACCCCTCATCCCCATCCTGGTATGCATGGCACCCCCCCACCCCCAATCCTGGTATGCATGGCACCCCTCACCCCCAATCCTGGTATGTATGGCACCCCTCATCCCCAATCCTGGTATGCATGGCATCCCTCACCCCTAATACTGGTATGCGTGGCACCCCTCATCCCCAATCCAGGTATGTGTGATACTCCTCATCCCTATCCTGGTATGCATGGTACCCCATCCCTCATCCCTATCCTGGAATGTATGGTATCCCTCATCCTGAAATGCATGGGCCCCTCACCCACATCCTGGTATGCATGGCACCCTTCACCCCCATCCTGGTATGCTTGGCACTCCTCATCCCTATCCTGGTATGCATGGCAGTCCTCATCCCCAATCCTGGTATGCATGGCACCCCTCATCACAAATCCTGGTATTCATGGCACCCCTCATCCCCAATCCTGATATGCATGGCACCCCTCATCCCAAATCCTGGTATGCATGGCACCCCTCATCCCCAATCCTGGTATGCATGGCTCCCTCATCCCCAATCCTGGTATGCATGGCACTCCTCATCCCCAATCCTGGTATGCATGGCACCCCTCATCCCCAATGCTGGTATGCATGGCTCCCTCATCCCAATCCTGTTAAGCGTGGCTCCCTCATCCCCAATCCTGGTATACGTGGCTCCCTCATCCCCAATCCTGGTATGTGTGGAACCCCTCATCCCCAATCCTGGTATGCATTGGAACCCCTCATCCCCAATCCTGGTATGCATGGCACCCCTCACCCCCAATCCTGGTATGTATGGCCCCCCTCATCCCCAATCCTGGTATGCGTAGCACCCGTCATCCTCAATCCTGGAATGTGTGGTACTCCTCATCCCTATCCTGGTATGCATGGTACCCCATCCCTCATCCCTATCCTGGAATGTATGGTATCCCTCATCCTGGTATGCATGGCCCCTCACCCACATCCTGGTATGCATGGCACCCCTCATCCCCAAACCTGGTAGGCATGGCACCCCTCATCCCCAATCCTGGTATGCATGGCTCCCTCATCTCCAATCCTGGTATACATGGTACCCCGCATCCCCAATCATGGTATGCATGGCTCCCTCATCCCCAATCCTGGCATGTATGGCACCGCTCATCCCCAATCCTGGTATGCATGGCTCCCTCATCCCCAATCCTGGTATGCATGGTAACCCTCATTCCCAATCCTGGTATGCATGGCACCGCTCATCCCCTATCCTGGTATTTATGGCTCCCTCATCCCCAATCCTGGTATGCATGGCACCCCTCATCCCCAATCCTGGTATTTATGGCCCCCTCACCCCCATCCTGGTATGCTTGGAACTCCTCATCCCTATCCTGGTATGCATGGCACCCCTCATCCCCAATCCTGGTATGCATGGCACCCCTCATCCCAAATCCTGGTATGCATGGCGCCCCTCATCCCCCAATCCTGGTATGCATGGCTCCCTCATCCCCAATCCTGGTATGCATGGCTTCCTCATCCCCAATCCTGGTATGCATGGCACCCCTCATCCCCAATCCTGGTATGCATGGCTCCCTCATCCCAATCCTGTTATGCGTGGCTCCCTCATCCCCAATCCTTGTATACGTGGCTCCCTCATCCCAAATCCTGGTATGCGTGTAACCCCTCATCCCCAATCCTGGTATGCATTGGAACCCCTCATCCCCAATCCTGGTATGTATGGCACCCCTCATCCCCAATCCTGGTATGCATGGCACCCCTCACCCCCAATACTGGTATGTGTGGCACCCCTCATCCTCAATCCTGGTATGCGTAGCACCCGTCATCCTCAATCCTGGTATGTGTGGTACTCCACATCCCTATCCTGGTTTGCATGGTACCCCATCCCTCATCCCTATCCTGGAATGCATGGTATCCCTCATCCAGGTATGCATGGCACCCCTCTCCCCCATCCTGGTATGCATGGCACCCCTCATCCCCAAACCTGGTATGCATGGCACCCCTCATCCCCAATCCTGGTATGCATGACTCCCTCATCCCCAATCCTGGTATACATGGTACCCCGCATCCCAAATCATGGTATGCATGGCTCCCTCATCCCCAATCCTGGTATGTATGGCACCCCTCATCCCCAATCCTGGTATGCATGGCTCCCTCATCCCCAATTGTGGTATACATGGCTCCCTCATCCCCAATCCTGGTATGCATGGTACCCCTCATCCCCAATCCTGGTATGCATGGCACCGCTCATCCCCTATCCTGGTATTTATGGCTCCTTCATCCCCAATCCTGGTATGCATGGCACCCCTCATCCCCAATCCTGGTATTTATGGCTCCCTCACCCCCTTCCTGGTATGCTTGGCACTCCTCATCACTATACTGGTATGCATGGCAGCCCTCATCCCAAATCCTGGTATGCACGGCACCCCTCATTCCCAATCCTGGTATTTATGGCACCCCTCATCCCCAATCCTGGTATGCATGGCACTCCTCATCCCAAATCCTGGTATGCATGGCACCCCTCATCCCCAATCCTGGTATGCATGGCTCCCTCATCCCCAATCCTGGTATGCATGGCACCCCTCATCCCCAATCCTGGTATGCATGGCACCCCTCATCCCAAATCCTGGTATGCATGGCTCCCTCATCCCAATCCTGGTATGCGAGGCTCCCTCATCCCCAATCCTGGTATACGTGGCTCCCTCATCCCCAATCCTGATATGCATGGAACCCCTCATCCCCAATCCTGGTATGCGTGGCACCCATCATCCCCAATCCTGGTATGCATTGGAACCCTTCAGACCCAATCCTGGTATGCATGGCACCCCTCATCCCAAATCCTGGTACGCATGGCTCCCTCATCCCAAATCCTGGTATGCATGGCTCCCTCATCCCCAATCCTGGTATGCATGGCACCCCTCATCCCTAATCCTGGTATGCATGGCACCCCTCATCCCCAAACCTGGTATGCATGGCACCCCTCATCCCTAATCCTGGTATGCATGGCTCCCTCATCCCCAATCCTGGTATACATGGTACCCTCACCCCCCAATCCTGGTATGTATGGCTCCCTCATCCCCAATCCTGGTATGCATGGCTCCCTCATCCCCAATCCTGGTATGCATGGTACCCCTCACCCCCAATCCTGGTATGCATGGCACCCCTCATCCCCTATCCTGGTATTTATGGCTCCCTCATCCCTCAGTCCAGGTGAGAATGAATAAAAGTGACAGTAAGAGTTTTTGCACTTTCAAAAGTGAGAAAAGGTCGGATTCTGGAGATGTTTTTAAGATGCAGGTAACATGAGCGAGCAAGTGATTGGAGATAGGGAATAAAGGAAAGTTCTGTGTCAAATATGACCTCAAGACAGCATGCTTGCTGTTTGGAAGTTATGATTGAATCACACAGGGCAATTGCAATATCAGGTACAGGTAGGTTAGTAGAGGGAGTAAAATAGTACTAGTATAGTAAACTTGGCTAAAATTGGATATAACATCACATCTTAGGCTATTGTGTCCCACAATACAATGATCAGGATTACCTAATTATATAATATGCAAATAGCCTCTTCATAAGGAAGAGGACTTTGTCTTCGGTGTCACCATTTGGATTGCTACATCCAGTAGGTGGCTCCCGAGATAAAGTCCTTTTCCTTCTAAAGAGGCTATTTGTATATTTCAATTCCCAGAGGAGCATTCCTTAGCCTATAAGTCTCCTTACACTGGCTTGGCACTCTCGCGAGGGAACCATTCCCCTTTAGATCCATAATTATATAATGAAAGCCAAGTTCAGTATCTTCTGGTCATACACATGACATAGTGACGAGGCAAAAGCTCGATCAGCCAGCAGATAATTTTTTGTCTCCCCTTCAAGCATGCAATATGAAGAGGGGTATGATGGTGAGAGCCACTTCCAGAAGAATTATGACGTATCGTAATGTGGTCTGATCCTGCAAAAGTGAACAGATTCTTTGTTTTCCAGCTTACAGCAATATCAATTCTTGGCCATATCATTTGGTCAATAATGTCTACAGTTTAATTGGCCTTGCTGATGCCTGGGTAACAGCATTGTGTGGATGGATCCTACTGTATATGACCAGCCTTACTTTGAAAGGATATATAGGATAGGGCAACGACAGGAAATATCCCATAAACTTGAGAATGATGATGCATTCAAAGATTTCCTACAGTGATGCATTAAAATTCAACAAATGTTCGTCTGAACTATCAGCGTATGGGTGGTATGTGCCCTCAAATCATATAGTCAAAGGTTCATATATATTGTAAATATTCTTTCAAAATTCTCCTTGGATCAGCGACACCACACATAAATTCAATTATACATTATCATAACATTGACTTTTCAATAATGAGGGTAGTTATGAGGTTTAGCTCAGCCATAATCTGAATCTTAACTTTTTGCCAGCTAATCTGTGTTATGATAAATGTGGTACAACTAACCCCAAGTCATGGTAAAGTAATACAAGAAAGCCCAGGGAATGTAGCAAATTATTTTCTTACGCACAGTATTATTACATTAAATTACAATATGGCGTGTAAAGTTTGGCATCAACAATTATGACATTTATATCTGATTTGTCAAAGCTACTAGAATGTGGCATTAGTTAATTGCTAAATATGGGATTCTGGATAATCTGGTTTTATTATTCTTTTAGATTCCTATTACTCAATAAAAAAAATTATTGAGTCCTCAGTGGTTGATACCTTACACAATACAAAGATAGTTTACGTTACTGCTCATTAGACAACTAAGATTTGGAGAGAATGTCTATTTTACATGGACGTGGTTTGGGGCTGGGAATAAAAATCATATAACAACACACTCCCTTCTATTTATCATTTTCTATGTTATATTAATTTCTCTTATTTCCATGCTTAAAGGGGTTATCCGGGACTTTTATTATTTTGCGAACGGGGCTAAGAATTAACAGGCAGGTTGTTGATGACTGCCTGTCTGTTCTGTTCGGCGCTGATCTCTGCCAGCTATGAGTGGTCACAGACTGCTCTTGCCAATGATTCAGTGGCTGACGTCATGTCTACAGAGAAGCATCTTCTCTTGAACTCTGCTCTGTTGGTGGGGCATGTCTGCATTGTCAGGTTGACAGGCAGCTCCCTGCTGCATGACTGCGGGGAGCTTACTGTCAATCAGCGTGATGGCAACAATGATACCTCATCGACAGAGCAGAGTGGAAGAGGAAGAGCTGCTCTGTTAACAAGAGATGAAGTGAAGCAGGGTAATCGCTGACTCAGCTGGTAGAGACTGTCCCCGGGCAGGACAGGCAGGTAGTTGGCAATTACCTGTCTGTTAGTTCTCAGCCCGACACCGTAACTAATAAAAGTCTTAGATAACTACTTTAACAAGTCAATTTGCTCAAGTACAGATCCCTCACATTTTCAGGAACATAGATTTCAATAATTTGGACATTTTTGTCCATAATCAAATATATTTTTGATAATTTTCAGTCTTTTTAGCAATGATCAGTTCCATCAAGTAATTCTAAAGGATAGCCTTAATCAACTCTACCATCTTTACAATATTTCTACCTATCCAATTCTTAGCTATATATAATCTAGTGAATATTAAAATATAGAGAACTATAGTTATTTTCATTTGACAAACGATCGGAAAATAAAGCTGTCAATGCTAAATTCGGGTTTTGTTGAGGTGAATTTAAGTGCATAACCGGGGAACGAGACTACAAGGACACGTAACCCAAGTGCTAGGTACCAAGAAGGCTTCTAACAAGCTACTTCACCTAGGCCAGTATATTAAGATACAAGGTTTGGACAGTGAATAGAACCTTTGTCCTGAATGAAGGGTGACCAAAATGTGCAAATATTAGTACAATGCCACCACACATGTGTATTAGTTTTCACAATCACTTACATGTCTCTACCATTTAGTAGTAGCATTAGAAAGCATTATAGACATAAGATCTGGTGTATAATGCCACGTATGTCAAATACTATGTAGGGTAGTAAATTTGGCTATTCATTGTAAGGGAAACAAAGGTAAGGAGCAGCCATGTTGGATGTTTTAAAGAAAATACAATTTTATCTTCAACAAAAAGCTTTACTTTGGATTTTGGGTAGTTATACACCTTCTCTTTTTTTTTTCTTTTACAGAAATAACACACATTTTGATTAGCTGAATAAGCATGGGAACGGGAGTCAAGAGTAGATAAACTTTCAGCGGACCATTACTTTGTTTCTAAAGCCCCATTTACACAGAAGGACCCATAAAACAATTTGTAGATTAAAAAGCTTTCTCAAATTATATAATGTTTTTTTCTATCATATGTTTTTTTTCTATCATAATGATCCTCTTAGTCAGTGCACAGGCAATGTACAAGGAGCGTCACTGTTGTCTAGCAAGATTTGTGTGCAACGCAACAATGTCAGAGTAAAAGTAAATGAGCCCATAAGCAACATTTACCAATCCTTTCTCTTTTTTCATCCCAACCTTTTTTTTTTTTCATTTGCTCCAATCAATTATCGATACGATAGATTGGAAACAAATGACTCGTAACATATATTGATCACTTCAAATGAGTCTTAAAACAAGATTAAGGCAGACTAGCATTCTCATGTTGAAAATATGTAAAAGAACTGAATAATTAAGCTATTACAAAATATTAATTTGTGGGATGAAAGTAAAATTTTTCATCTAAAATTACTTAGGATATCTTGTGGGCATTATTTTCTACTTCTCCCAATACATCAAAAAACTCAATTAAAATGCAGTTTATCAAAGGGATATAAAACTATATCTAATAACCTCAATGGCCAGAACTGTTGTATTGTAAGATTCATATAATGGTAAACAGACAATAGTCAATTTTCAGCATGTACATGTATTATCATCACAGCTTTTGACAAGGATCTTCTGGAGGATGACCAGAGCTAGGTTCTCTTATGTTGGGGTTACTGACCACTTTGTAAATAAACATGTAGTACTTTGATGTTTGGGCACATAGATATGCTAATCCCTGATTGGAGACAGTCTAAAATTAGATTTGGAATTTGAAAGAGTGTTATTATCTTAACTATAGGAGCAGTTTGGAAAGATACTTCATGATCTGCGGAATATTTCCAAGATGTCTGTATTTTTGGCACTCATTTGATGAATGAACTTTTCTAGAACAGTCTTACTGAATTAATGTATTTTGGCACCTATTCTAATACTACAATAATAATAGTTTTATATGTGCCACCCCGGCCAGCCGCTGTGGTCAGGGTACTGGCGGACAGCGTTCTGAGTGGTAGTCTGGCTCGACCAGGGGTGCGCAACAGTCTTTTTCAATTGTGGGGATTAATAATAAAATAATAAAAAGGTTTGTGACGCCAGTTGGGATGTTCGGCCTGGTGTGGCCGGGCACTGATGAAGGTCCCTGGGAGTTAGGTGGTGATGAACAGTGCCAGATTATTAACCCTTCCCAACCAGGGCTGGCTTCCAGGGGGGTTGGAGCAGTAATGGAGCAGCAGAGAATAATCAGCATTAGACTGGGTGATAATCAGTTTGTACCTTTTACTGAAGTTCTTCAAACAGTTCTAGAAGATTCTATATAACTCTCACAAGGAGTTTGGACAGACCTGCATGGTGAGGGTTCAGTTTGTCTGCTGTGAGGTATGTAGCCTTCCTGCTGCTAATTATACAGTAGCTCTGGTAAACGATTCCTTGGATCCCCAGGGATCCAAGCTGAACAGTTACTGGATCCGTGATCCCTTCCAGCAAACAAGCAACGTGATTCCTGTCAGAACACTTCTTCTTGCAACAGTGTCCCTGATTCCATGCAGTTGCTGAGCTCCAGGGCAAAACACTTCATTGCTCGTTATATGAGGACCGAGCAGACTCTCAGTTTAGCACAGACTTTGGAAGTCTCAGTGCTCTAGGGACTGATACCCTGTCTCATGCAGCTTGTCCTCTGCAGAGAGCAAGCTGCTTTTCTGTACAGGGACCTCCATGATGCTAAATCTTCCTCACACTTCACTGCTCCACTGAAGCACATTACACTTCAGAAGCACCTCCTCCCCTCTGAGGGATCGTGCACAACTTCCTGGTTTAGGTAAAAGTGCACAGTCCCTCAGTAAGGGATCGGGTAACAATGTGTGGATGCAATTATGACAGCAGAGAAACCAGTCCCCACCATATCTGGCAATACATATAAATTATATTACACATGCTGGCATTTTGTGGCACTACAGACACAGGCGCCACACATACATCTGTTAAAGTCTATCAAAAACTTAAAAAAAGTGAAAGAGATACAGGAGCCCAAGAACTGGTTTACATGGTTGTTGGCCAAGAATAAGACATAATCTGTCGAAACATGTAGGCCAGTTCATGAGCTACTGTGTCTTTTTTATACATTCGTTTAAACCACGATGGAATGAACATTAAGTCTTAAGGGATTTCAGAAGGGTTCAGAAGTCTGTGGATCCAGGCAGATATCCTTGAAAGCTGGGAGTCTTCAACACAGTAGCTAATTTTTGGTGCATATTCATACTCTGTTACAATCTAGGTACATGGTGTCAGTAGTAAGCAATGTACTGCCTAGCTCCGCTCTATAATTTCATCTCATAGCTAAAAAAAAAATATCAGTGGGTTGCATGATATGTAAATACATTCATCCTCTATTTGCATCCAACATTTGAGTGCCGGGTTCTTCATAGTAAAAAAAATATCAAGTCCCTCAAAGTATCTTTCCTCTACATTTCCTGAATGTGCTAATAGTCCCAGGGTGGTGATAAAACAAAAAATAACACAAACTCACCTATCAAACCAACTGTGCTCCTCCATATTCTGTACCATGTCCCGCTCGTCTTTTATTTCCTCTTCCTCTATACAATGGTTGCTAATTGACTGCAGTGGTTTCTTGATGGCCTTTGCCTTTGCTCTTTTCCGGAAGCCAAGGTATCCTTAGGGTTTAAAGAATGTAATATGGAGGAGCGACGCCGGGCTGGTATGTGAGAATAGTTTATTTTACTATCACCCTGATCCCATTAGTACATTCATGAAATATAGTGCACAGCCTCGTTTTCTGAAAAAAAAACGTACAAAAAATTATCTAAAGGTGGAAAATTTAAATTTAAATTACAAACAACCATAACTAATCTCAGGAATTCCATATTAATCCATTGCCACCGGTCCACTGCTCTCCAGAAGTGTCTGTTTTCTTCTCTGTAGTGGTCACATGATCCCGGCAGCCAATCACTGGGCTCTAAGGTGATGCTGAGGTGGATGACATGAAGCCACTGATGTTAGTGAATAGCTACAGTGGTCACGTGGAAACAGGGCTCGTGATTGCTGCAGAGAAGAAAATATAGACCAAACAAAAGCATCATAGCATTGGAAATGGATCAGTGGGGATTCATTGGGTAAGCAAACGCTGCATTTTTAAATTTAATAACAATTACTGCTTTTTTAAATAAAAATACATAACTAATTTTTCTGAAAGTGAGAAATTAATTTTTCTATTCTGGTTTCTATGTTTATGTCCAGGGACAATATAAAGATACTAGATGAATAGGCATCTGCCTGTATTTCTCATGAGGCCATCATTAATCCTGACCAACTTCCCAACTCTATTGGCTGAAAGGCAGTCACTAACTTCAAGGAACCTCCATCATGCTTCACCATTGCCTGCAGACAATCATTATTGTACTGCTCTCCAATCCTTCAGTGAACAGTGAATAAAGTTCTTTCTGTTACTGCCAAATATTTCACTTTTTGACTCATCAGTCTAAAGCATCTACTGCACTTTATTTCCTATTGTTTCATAAATCACTTGGTCTTTTTGCCATGCAAATGTAATGGCTTATTGGCCACAATTGGCTGACCACTGAGTCTATGGTCCTCAATGTTCAGTACATCTTGAAAACTAACAGTCTGCTATGAAATCTTTGCCTGAGAGACCTTGCTGATGCAGTATAACTACCTTGTGTCTTGTTGCTGTGCTCATTCTTGATGTATGACCTGTGACATGAAACTGTGTTCCACAACCTAACCTTTGTACAGGAGTTTGGCTGATCCTCACCCATTTAACCCTCCAACACAACTGTTTTTATTTCAGTTAATGACTGTGTTTCAACCTACAAATGAAAATGATGATCATTATTTCCAGTTTGGTATAACTGGTTATGGATGTACCTGACTATAATCTTACAAACTCGCTGACTGATGCAAGTGCACCTAGAAGAATTGATGCTGTTTTGAAGGCAAAGGGCAGTCACACCAAATATTTTTCTGATTTAGATTTTTCTTTTGTTCATTCATTTTGTATTTTGTTAATTGAAAATAATAAACTATTAAAACTATTTTTAAAGCATTATTTCTTTACAACATTTTTTTTCACAACTTCCTAAAACCTCTGCATAGGACTATATCTATTTATGAAAATTAAAAAAAAAGTTTAGAAGTAAAACATTTTTTTTCAGGTATAGAAAACCACTAGTAACCTTGTTGTACCCTCAGTGCAGAAGAAAGACAAAAGCAGCCATCAAGTGCGCAAATCTGGCAAAGAATTACTTTATTTCAACTTCTTGGACCCCTATGGGTATGACATATGTATAGGATATAAACTACAGTTAAACCTGAATTTTTATGACTGGGATTTTAGCTCTTAACAACTCCTTGACTCATTGCATCATCATGTTTTTTATATATGAATCAAATGTTAGAAATTAGCCTGATACAACCGACAAATATTTAATTTGCCTTAAATGCAATTAAAGTGGTCAAAGAGCAGGCACTTATATTTTATGTGAAGATTCATCAGGAATAAGGACCCAAACTGACCACAAATAAGTTATCTAGGATGGCAGTAGGTGAGGTTCCCAGTTATGTTTTTTTCACTTTCAGGAAGATGTGGCAATGCACAGAAAAAACACTTAAAGCCTTAAGACTTAAAGAAGATGGGCAGGTCGGTCTTCCTCCGGGGTTGATTAACTATCATGCACTGTGTAGGAAAGACTAAGTGCAACACAAAGGGAAGAGGGGAAAGAAGCCCAGACTCTAGGATAGGGGGGAGTGGAGACCTCCTAGGCTGATCTGATATCACCCTGTATCCCCTACCATCCCTATATTGGTTCTTCACCGATCGCTGCACAGGAACCTACCCCTGTACTTCACTAGCGCTTGACCCTGGATAGGAAAGAGGGGGATGAGCACTAGTTGATCCCCACTAACAATTAAAGACCACAAAGGAGATAAACACGGGGAAAAGTAGCTTAGCTTAAGCCGACTTCAGAAAGATAACTCCAAACGTCCTCCTAGCACCAGAGAAGTAGAGAGCAGTCTGAAATAGCTCCAAGCGTTCACAAGGAAACATGTGAATATCACCGGCACCTTCCTGCTGCAAAGTGAAACTATTTAAACACCCAGGCCAGGGTGTCAATTAGAGCAAGAAGGAACTAGCCGCTGGGTCCTAGAGTATAATAGCTAAGAAGGCATCTGTAATGCCAAGCGAAGAGATCTTCTGCAACCAACTGCAGGGCGACATCCCGCAGCACAGGTACGTCATCACAAACCACATCCAGCGCATGTGTAGTGAAACAACGTGTGCCAGCTCTACTTCATTGGCTCCAGATGCCGTTGTGGGTGGCCTGTGATAACATATCTATGACTGTATACAGCTTTGGAAATAAAGCCTTCAAACTTCTTTTTGTCTATGATGCCACACCTGGCAGAAAGTGAAAAAAAAATATTTTGGCACGTGTTACTTTCCTGAATAACAGGTTCCTGTTCACACACTATGACCACAGAACAGAAGAGAACAGAAGATACCGGCATACGTTGAAATTTACTAAAATATATTTATCAGCTCCATAAGAAAGATATATATTAAGAGCACATCTGACATATTTATCAGACTCTTTATGGAACCCACATGTAACAACGTCCGTCATTGTTTTGTCTTGTGGTCAATAAGTGCCACAAATGATCACTTACTGCTTGACCTATTCAGTAATATAGCGTCTAGTGTATACATGATGGGTTCCAGTGATTATAAAAAAAAGTGCCCTACTAAACTTTGTTAATGAAGGTAAAAGTACAAAATAATATATAATTTTGAGTCTATTGTAGCTATATTCTGAATCACAGTATTTTCTGACAGTTAAGAGCGTTTCCTATCCGGCCATACATGTACATTGAATCTTACTTATCTTTGAGATTGACAGAGACCATGTGTACAAAGTGGGTCAATCACTCACCCTGGTGGTCTTCATTTGACAGAAGTAAAAGACTGAGGATTAACTTTCTGTTATCTGGCTGCAGTCTGGGGTTAAAACATGTCTCTAAATGTTACACTTTTTACTTGCAAAAGAAAGAAAAAAAATGCAGGGGAAAAAATGCGGTTGGGATGGTTCAGCCATCTAGCTTCTTTCTGGAGCCAGATGAAGTTGACTGGTGAGACCAGCCTTCTTTGATGTTACACTCATTTAAGAAAGACCTGCTGGGAAGACAATTTTATTCTTCCAAATTAAAGTGAAATATTTCTCCGTCCAGCTGTTAAGTCTGACATGCCTGCCATTTTTCAAGGGATTGGAAAGTTGCCATCTCCCATACTGTGATGTACACCTATCTGAGCAGCATTTCTCTTAGAAAAACAGTGTGCAATAAATACTGGAGTTATAGTTCTGACTACACATTATTAAGCTGCAATTAAGAATAGCAGCACCAGTCAATTACACAACTATTAGTACTAGATCTGTCCTGCTTATTTCAGATAAATTAAATCATGGTTCCCATTATTTTAACTAGTTGTGTCCTGGATATTTATGGCAATAGAGAACTGGAAAAAACAATATATCATGGCGGTGACCCCAAGGTTATTTAGTTGCAGGAAAAGGGTGGCTGGGTTTGTATGCCCACCCTCCCTTTATAATTTATGCAAAATAAGGAAGCAGTCCGGTAAGTATGCTCATCTGTTTTCACATCTCCTATTAAGTGTGATATAGAGTGCACATGGAAGAAATGAGCCACTCAGCTGCAAATGGTGGTCCAGGGTCTCCAGTGATCCACCTTGGTTATACAAAATGTTATAGTACTGGTGAAATGGTAACAAGGTTTTTTATTAGCTCAGAGCTAGATCTGTTATAAAATCTGTTCTTTAGAAACAGAAATACAAATAGGTCCAGAAATATTTGGATGGTGACCGAGTCTTTGTGATTTGGGGATCTGCATGCCACTATTTTAAATTTAAAATGAAAAACTGAGATACAATTGAAGTGTAGACTTCTAGGTTTAAATTAAAGGGGTTGAACAAAAGTATCCTTAGAAACGTTTAGGAATTGCAACCATTGTCAAAAGTAATTGGACAAATTTACTTTACCATAAATAAAATGTTAATTTTTAATAATTTGCAAAAAATCATTTGAAGGCAATGACTGCCTGAAGTTTGGAAGCCATGGACGTCACCAAACACTGGGTTACCGGCTTGGTGACGCTTACGTTTTCTCTTAAACATGTGAAATGCATACTCGATTGGGTTGAGTAGTGGTGCCTGATTCAGCCATTGCTGAATACTCCACTCCTTTGCCTTAAAAAACTCCTGGGTTGATTTTGCAGTATATTTTAGGTCATTGTACATCTGTACTGTGAAGCGCCATCCAATCAACCGTGCTGCATGATGGTCTGTTTAACTTCCATTGAGAGCTCCTTTGCGCATGTTGTAGGTTTACAGCAACAGCTTCCAAATGTAAATGCCACACCTGGAATCAGTTCCAGACTTTTTACCTGCTTAATTGATGATGGATTAACGAGGGAATAGCTCATGCAGCCCATTAAAGGGCTTTTGAGATAATTGTCCACTTACCTTTGGTCCCTTGAAAAAGGGGCAGCTATATATTCAATAGCTGTGTTTCCTAAATCCTTAATACAGTTAGGATGGGAATACCCTCAACTTAAAGCTGAGAGTCTGGACTTTAAGCCTATGTTGATTATATAACTGTATCTTGAATATGTTTTGGTAAACAGCTAAAATGCCAAAACTTCTGTCACTGTCCAAATACTTCTGTATGCTACTGTGAGTCCATGGTGCTGATATTTCATTGCTTATCAAATCATACGACTTAATATTGTGATGTCCAATATTTAATCATGCAATAAAAAAAACTATCATCATCTGGCCAAAGTTTATTGTATAGGCCCAAGTATTTGCCTAAATTTGGAAGTAAACGGTTATGGGCTCACTTGGTGAGGTAGGTTTTCTAAGCCGTGCATCAGGGCGAGCAGCAAGTACCGGAAGAGTTGATGCACTGGAGCTGGATATGCCAGGATAGCACTTGAACTGTGAGGACCAGAAGAGCTGAATGGGGTGCTTAGGAAGAGTATCAATGGAGGCAGAAATGCTGTATGGTATAATGATCAACAGAGTAGAGGATAAGGATTGGCATCTAAAAATAGCAGAGCTAATAAAGACTGCACCATGGAACAATAGAGATGGGTTGGCAGAAAGGTCACTTGGAGTAGCAGAGCTGAGTGTGTGAACAGCACCCAGTAACAGCAGAGCTGAGTTGGCGGTTAGGCATCTTGGAGTTGCAGAGCCAAATGTGGGAATACCACCATGGAAGAGCAGAGCTGAGACGGCAGTCAGGCATCTTGGAACAGCTGAGCCAAGTTTGCAGACAGAACCCAGGAACAGCAGAGATAAGTTGGCAGTTAGGTGCATTGGAGTAGCAGAGACCAGTTTTCGGCAGCACCAAGGAAGAGTAGAATATTTTAGGTGACACACTTAGATGTGCATTCCTAACTCAATACTCAGGTGGGAGCAGTCTGCCTGAGCAACCTTAAAAAGTCAAGTAACAAGATGGTAAGGGTGGGTGATGGCTGCAGCAGAAGGTAAACAGCCAGGACAGGTGACTAACATACAGTAGATAAACTCCTGCCATGCACTCAGACCAGGTAAGGTGGCCATACACTATTCTTTCCTACTTTACTATAAACAGTAACAGCTTATTTAACATAATAAGAAAGTATTAAACCTCTTAAAATCCAAAAATGCCCGTGTCTTCTTTCCCTTTCTTCTGTTATCAAGGGAGAGTTAGGTGGCCCCCATACACATTAGATGGTTGGCTGATCCTGCCAAAATCATAAGGTTATACAGACTTTTCATAGTATCTAATGTATATTATAAGGCCAGCATAAGAGAGTGCGCAGAATACTGACTCCCATAATATGGTGATGGATCAACTAAAACATATTCTATTTATTTTAATTCTGAAAATTCAAACAATATTAATGTTACAAAAACAAAGAAATTCTGATTGTAAGAAAAATGTTATGATGATTTTAGCGGTTCTTGAAGATGAGAAAAATATGAAATAACTGTAGTATTTTGCTAGCAGTATATGAATCTTATGACAGGAATTTTATTGCTTGGAAAGTTTCACTTCATAAATATAAACTGATAGAGATTTCCATGATTAGTCTGTACTAACTGTTTACTCAAGTCCTCGTGAGAAACCCAGCTTTAAACCGGGCTGGTCGTGGTGGAAACTACTCGTACTGTCAATAGATTGCATTTAGGATTGAAGTAGGAAAATCTAGAATCCCTTATAAAGATCCTATATTCTGTGTTAGGGTTATTCAGCATATACTTGTCACGGGTGTATCAGAGGTGACAGACAGTCGCCCTGCAGTTGGTTGCAGGAGATCTCAACGTTTGTCATTACAGACATCTTCTTAGATGAGAGGCTGTCTCTAGGACCTAGTGGCTACCTCCCTCTAGTAATTAGCTCTCATGCCTGGGTGTATATATACCTGGTGTGTCTGATAGGGAGGTGCCGGCTATATTCATTTCTACTTGCGAAGGCTTAGCAAGAGCAGTACTTCGTCCTCTCTGGAGCTTGAGGCCGAGTTCGCATTTGTCTGGAGTCGTCTAAAGCTAAGCATTCTCCCCCTGTTTGTCTACCCTTGTTGTCTATAGAATTTAGTGCTCATTTCCTCCCATACCTAGCCGTAGCCATACACCAGGGAAAGACAGGGCAAGGCACGCGTGCGGCGATTGCTGAAGAGGCAATATAGGGACAGTAGTTGAGACAGGGTAACACTAGACCAGACTAGGAGGTCTCCACTTCCCCCTTTCCCTAGTGTCTAGGCTCCCCTTCCCTCTTCCCTCTGTGTTGCACTAAGTCTTTCCCACACCTGGCATGACAATTCTCTGACGAGAACAACCTGGTATAGAGAATCAAATAGGAATGATTTGGATTTCAGGACTATGACTTCCATGTGTATTGATGGGGGTTACCAAGCATATTGTTTTGCCTGATCATCTGCCATTAGACATAAAGATTTATTCAAACTTCTCAGCTATATTTTATTTCTCCAGTGCAATTTGAAAATAATCTTGGTTTACAATATCCAGCAAATTTATGTCTATAGTTCCTATGTAAACCTTTTTGTCTCTATGAAAATCAACTACAAATAAACTTTGTGTAGTCTAATACTACAATTGTATTCTTCATCTAATTCATACTCCTTCCTTCCAAACATATATTAAAGGGGTTGTCTAGAACTCGGACAACCCCTTCTTAATTACTATATTCCCCCACGTAAAATATAATTATCCTGTACTCACCTCATGTGCCGTCCTAATAATGTCGGTGCTGGGTCTCCCGGGGATTGTTTGACGTTGCTATGTCACATGAGCCCTGCAGTTAATCAGTGATCGCTGATGGGCTGCTTCGCTTTCATCTCCTTTGATAGAACCTGATATCCGTAAGAAGTGCTCCTGCTCTCTGGCGTCCTCTGGATGTCAGTTACGTCCAGAGGAAATGAGAGAGAAGCAGCACATTAGCGGCCGCTGGAAGGCTATTTTTGTTTTATATGAGGGAATGTTATTGATGGGTCATTCCTTTGTCTGCTCTTATTCACACATTGAGGTCAACTTTGACACATGGTAAGGTTTTTAATATTAGACAGTGTAGGACTATCCCAAAAGGGTTCACCTTGTCGATGGTGGGATAGCTTTCATACTATTTTTGATCAAAAACAGTGTTACTAAGAACCCCATTTTATTTAAATGCACTTGCTTTTTATTTATTCACAGCGGGGTTTATGTTCACTTTGCTTCTTGTAGGTTTTTCTGGTTCATGGCCATTGTGAAACATGCATTTATGTGCTGCATGTTTACCAACTTAAACCAAGCTCAAATTTTGTATTTTTTCTTTGTATTTTTTGCATTCTGTGAAAACCTGGGTGTGGCCCCCTTTCCTAGAGCTGGATAATACATTTAAAGCTTCCCTAGGCTAGTGTTCCCAGTTTGGGACCCAGTCCTTTGTCTGCCCTTATTCACACATTGAGGTCAACTTTGACACATGGTAAGGTTTTTAATATTAGACAATGTAGGACCGTCCCGAACGGGTTCACCTTGTCGATGGTAGGATGGCTTATATACTAAGTGTTACTAAGAACCCTATTTTTATTTAAATGCACTTGCTTTTTATTTATTTACAGCAGGGTTTATGTTCATTTTGCTTCTTTTAGGTTTATATCTTATTTCTCAAGTGCATCTACAATTAAATGAAAAAGCAATTTGAAAATAATCTTGGCTTACAATATCCAGCAAATTTATGTCTATAGTTCCTATGTAAACTTTTTTGTCTCTATGGTAATCAACTACAAATAAACTTTGCGGCATCTAATACTACAATTGTATTCTTCATCTATTTCATACTCCTTCCAAACATATATTAAACGGGTTCTCAAGAACTTGGACAACCCCTTATCAATTACTATATTCCCCCACGTAAAATATAATTATCATGTACTTACCTTATGTGCCGTCCTAATGATGTCGGCACTGGGTCTCCCGGGAATTGTTTGACGTTGCTATGTCACATGAGCCCTGCAGTCAATCAGTGATCGCTGATGGGCTGGTTCGCTCTCATCTCCTTTGGTAGAACCTGATATCCGTAAGAAGTGAGAGCTGCTCCTGCTCTCTGGCGTCCTCTGGATGTCAGTTACGGCCAGAGAAAATGGGAGAGAAGCAGCCCATCAGCGGCCGCTGGAAGGCTATTTTTGTTTTATATGAGGGAATGTTATTAATGGGTCATTCACGAACAATCCAAGACAAAGAGCCGGCTCCCTGCTGGGAACGATGGCAGTCGGCACCCCAGTGAGAGCCACTAAAGTCTCACTGGGCGTAAAATGGCGATTTTCAGAGGGCGAAACCCCGCCCACCTAAACCACACCCTGCCAGTTTTGACTACGCTAATTTCATCTTAAATATGTGTTCACCCATGGTGAACACATATTTAATAGGGATCCATGTAAGATCCAAAAGAACTGGCTCTTTTTGGTGAGGGGGAGCCAAGTGATTCAGATCACCAAAAAGAGCCAGATTGCCCATCACTAGGGAATATAGTAATTGAAAGAGAGCCTGCCATGTTGAGAAACAATATTTACCAGCAGATGTAGGGTTAATCTTGAGGTAAATAGCATTAAAATAATTCCTGCCTGACTTACCTGAAGCACACCTACAGGGAGAAAATTTACTTATTTATTTTACTCACTTATAAAGCGCCATTAATTCCACAGCACTTTACAGACATTATCAGCACTGTTCCCATTGGGGCTCACAATCTAAATTCCCTATCAGTATGTCTTTAGAGTGTGGTAGGAAACTGGAGAACCCGGAGGAAACCCATGCAAACACGGGGAGAACATACAAACTCCTTGCAGATGTTGTCCTTGGTGGGATTTGAACCCAGGACCCCAGAACTTCAAGACTACAGTGCTGACCACTGAGCCATCGTGCTGCCCTAAAATGAACTTCTATCCTCCCTGTTTCAGGTATAAGGGCATGCAGGGAGCTGTCAAAGTCACCGCTCAGTGAACAGCGGAAGTAATCACTCCCAGCACATTTATTGGCAGCCTGCTCTGCAGCTTGAGTGCAGTGTATGTGTGCAGAGCAGTCTGTCAATCAAAATTCTAGGAAGAGATTACAGCACACTTACTTTATAGTGAGCGGTGACTGTAACCGCTCCTTGCATGATCCTATGACTGAAAGCGATCAGCAACAAGGAGGGTATAAATTCACTTTTCTACCTGTAGCCACTGCTGCAGTAAGGCAGACAGGTAGGATTTTAACAATATTTGCCTGCAAATTAATCCTATATCTGCAGGTAAATAGCATTTCCCAACATGGTTCCCTTTAATTGAAAGTATAAAATAAAAATTGCATAAACTCACCTCTGTGACCGGCGCCATTCCAATGATGTCAGCACTATGTTTGCATGTATTCGTGTGACATTGTTATGTAACATGAGCGCTGCAGACCATTGGATTGGCTACAGTGTAAGATACTGTCCAAGTAATGGACTTCCTACTTAAATCAGTTACAAGAAGTAGGGAACAGATGATTGCAGTGTCAGACTATTCAGAGTTTGTACATTATTCATGAAGCAACAAACAGGAACAACCCTTCATTAAAGGTGAATAATGTGTCAATACTGAGGGAGGCACCAAAATAAGAGGCATTACTAATATTGTATTGAATTTCTTGACAGGTACCGGCAGGTCTGGAGCTTGGCTGGTAAGTGTTGTGTACCTGTCCTATTAACTAGAATAGGATGTGTGGCAGCCATGGAAGAGTCATGATCAACAATGCAATGTCAGCAACACCTCCCAATGGTGAAGTGAGAGGCACAGGGTTAATCAAGGACAAAGAAATATTGTAGTATTGTCTGTGAACAGTAAAAATGCTCATGATTCCAAAATGATCAGATATCAAACTCTATAAAGATCGCATTGTACTATTCTTACCCTCATTTTTCTGCTTTGTAGTCACTAAAGCACTCATTGCATTTGTGGCACAAGCTAAAAAGCATTCCTCTACTCAGTCACAGTTTATGCCTAGCACAGCCTTGAAATAATACAAGATTTGGGAGTCTGCATAGATTGTAGAGAACCAGAAGACAATGTACTAAAGTCCATGTGAATATTTTCAGAACATAACAGTTACATAAACATGGGAACGTTTAACAGACAAAGCACATTGTGAGGGTTTGACAAGTGATGGCAGAGTAACTACTTCCTGCGTTCAATCTGACGGAGCAATAGTCAGACGACAAAGAACGGCAGAGAACAACTTCTCTTATAGACATGAGCAAAAGTTGCGGAAAATGTTTATTTTATTGAAGTAATATTCTCCTGTGGTTTTACTTCTTTCCAGAATTGATTACAGTTTTATATCTGGGATGGAATGCCTCTCTTTAAATTATTATGTTTTTGTAAGTATTCTGAATTCTTTCTCTCACCCGTATAAGAAAGCCCCATTCTCAGACACTCCATACTTTGGCAAAGTGACCTCTTGCCTACAGAGTCTCAGATGACATACAATTTCAATATTTAAAACTATTAGTCAAAACATTCCTTGTGATCAGAGTCTGAAATCAACTCTGGTAGTTAAAAATGAACTGGTATGTTTGCTTCTGAAAGTACTAAATTAAAGTTGTAATAGCGCTGGTCAATGGTGGGAAGTGAAATAATTTGATATCAAAAGATGGGAACAACTTTTCAATGTCATAAAAGTAAGCACAATGATTAAAGGATGGGGAACTTGGGCAATAATTCAATTACAAGGGATTGCTTTCTACATAGTGAGTGTAAGTAAAACACAATTCTTACAAAATTATCAAAGAAGGATAGCCCCTCAACTGTGAGATAGATACATCAGCAGGTCTTTCCCCTGAAAGTTTGCTACAAAGTATCAGATTAGGTAACATGAATCAGTTTTAAAGGTAAATTTTCACCTCCAAAAACACTAAAGGCTCTCACTGTCACTGCTATCTTGGTCCTTCTGTGAAGTATGATAGAACTATTGTAATATATGTGCAAGCAATCTCAAGTTCCCAAGTTCCCAACGAAAAAAGTGAAATAAAAAATATATAAAAGTTTTAATCATCCCTTCCCCCAGTTAAAAAAAGAAATAAAAAAGTAAACATTTTTGGCATCAACATTTCTATAAAAGTCCAATCTACCAAAATATAAAATTATTTAAACTGTACATTAAACACTGAAAAATGGAAAAAAAAAATTAAATGTCATGATTGCCTTTTTTTGGTCACCTCACTTACCCCAAAGTATGCAATAACAACCTCAAAACATCATTTGTAGTACAACAACTATAGAAAAATGAAGTATGGTAGTATCAGACCCACAAAATCATCATCAAAACCTCTAAGACATTGCATAACACTCACTGCTAACCGTGGTCCTCTGCGTATTGGCAGCGACAACCAGATGAAACATTAGGAGAAGCAAATACTGCGCCATTCACCAGCTGTACAACATCAATGCTTTATTCAAATTCAGTTAAAGGGAACCTGTCACCAGGTTTTCCTCATATAAAGTAGGGCCAGCACCTGTAAGCCCTCTGTTACAGCATACTAAAATGCTGTATTCAGTTGTGGCCGAGAGTGTTGGCACCCTTAAAATTGTTCCAGAAAATGAAGTATTTCGCCCAGAAAATTATTGCCATTCCACATGTATTGTTCTACATGTTTATTTCCTTTGGAACAACACAAAAAAACAGAAAAAAAAGTAAATTGGACATAATTTCACACAAAACCCCAAAAATTGGCAAAACAATATTGTTGGCACCCTCAACTTAATATTTAGTGCACACCCTTTGGAATAAATAACTGCAATCACTTCCAATAATCATGAACAAGCTTCTTACACCTCTCAACTACAATTTTGGACCACTCTTCTTTTGCAAACTGCTCCAGGTCTCTAATATTTGAAGGGTGCCTTCTCCCAACAGCAATTTTAAGATTTCTCTACAGGTGTTCAATGGGATTTAGATCTGGTCTCATTGCTGGCCATTCAGAACTCTCCAGCGCTTTGTTTCCATCCATTTCTGGGTGCTTCTTGAAGTATGTTTGGAGTCATTGTCCTTCTGGAAGACCCATGACCTAGGACACAAAGCCAGCTTTCTGACACTGGGCACTACATTGCGACCCAAAATCCTTTGGTAATCTTCCAATTTCACAAAGCCTTGCACATAGTTAAGGTACCCAGTACTAGAGGCAGCAAAACAACCCCAAAACATCATGAACCTCGACTTTATTTGACTGTAGATACTGTGTTCTTTTCTTTGCAGGCCTCATTCCATTTTCGGAAAACAGCAGAATGATGTGCTTTACCAAAAAGCTCTATTTTGGTCTCATCTGTCCACAAGACGCTTTCCCAGAAGGATTTTGGCTTACTCACGTACATTTTGGCAAACTGCAGTCAAGCTTTTTTATGTATTTGTGTCAGCAGTGGGGTCCTCTTGGGTCTCCTGCCATAGCATTTCATTTCATTCAAATGTTGATATATAGTTCGCACTGACACTGATGGACCCTGTGCTCGCAGGACAGCTTAAATTTGTTTGGAACTTGATTGGGGCTGCTTATCCACCATCCGGGCTATCCTGCATTGCAACCTTTCATAAATTTTTCTCTGCCATCCATGTCCAGCGAGATTAGCTACAGTGCCATGGGTTGTAAACTTCCTGATTATGTTGCGCACCATGGACAAAGGAACATCAAGATCTCTGGAGATGGACTTGTAATCTTGAGATTGTTGATATTTTTCAACAATTTTGATTCTCAAGTCCTCAGACAGTTCTCTTCTCCTCTTTCTGTTCTCCATGCTTAGTGTGGCACACACAGACACTCAATGCAAAGATCGAGTCAACTTCACCCCTTTCTATCTGGTTTCAGGTGTGATTTTCATATTGTCCACACCTGTTACTTGCCACAGGTGAGTTTGAATGAGCATCACATGGTTGAAACAAAGCTGTTTACTCACAATTTTGGAAAGGTGCCAACAATTTTGTCCAGCCCATTTTTGAGGTTTTGTGTGAAATTATGTCCAATTTACCTTTTTCTCTCTGTTTTTTTGTGTTGTTCCTATAGACCCAAAGGAAATAATCATGTGTATAACAAAACGTGCAATTGCAATCATTTTCTGGGAGAAATAATTCATTTTCTGGAACAATTTCAAGGGTGCCAACACTTTCGGCCATGACTGTATGTCCCCAATCCGCTTTGCAAGGCACAAAAAATAGCTATTATTATACTTACCAAAGGCACAATCTGGTCTAATGGGCGACAGTAGTCTTGATCCAGTGCCTCCTCTCTTCTTACAATCACCATCCTCCTCCCCTGCTTCATGTGGATGACATGTCTTACGTCATCCACACAGTATCCTCTGTTGTGCTCCTGCGCAGGGCAGAGCAAAATACCGTAGTGTGCATGCACCTGCTTTAACCTATGGGGCATCAGTGTTCTTTGGCTTTTCCTTGCATATGTAGAAGTTGCTGAAACAAGACCAGTGACGCCCATCAAACCAGACTGCACCGTCTCTAAGTATAATAAAAGCTATTTTATGTGCCTTGCAGAGTGGATTGGAGATATACAGTATATGCAGCATTCTAGTATATTATAACAGAGGGCATGGAGGTACTGGCAGAACTTTTTATGGAGAAAACCTGGTTACAGGTTCCCTTTAAAAATTACATAATAACCATGGTGGTGCGGAGCCAGGTAGGCGTTCACAGGTGATGGCCAGTTCATGTTGGTGACATGAAGACCAGTAGAAGAGTGACCTGACACGAAAAATCTGTCATCTGTAAATGCCGCCCCTTTCCACCACTATGGTTATCATGTTGCTCTTGGTTAGATAATAATAAAGCAATGAGGTTTGGCGAATACCACCGTATTCACTTCTAATTTATTAAACCATCGTATGGTATCAATGCATGATGTCAATAAAAATATTAGCATGGCCACGCAAAAACCAAGTCCTCATGCTGCTCCATCGACAGAATAAATAAAATGCTGACACAAAACAAATTTTTCCTTTGCAAAATTCTGATTTTTTTTACCACTAAAATATAAAAAATAGCCTTATCAGGTTTTTTTTTTTGCCATAATCGTACCCATCTAAAGAGCCATGTTGCCAGGTCATTTTTAATGCATAATTAATACAATGGTGGAATTGTTTTTCAAGCCACTTGGAATTGTTTTATTTTTTTTCAGTAAAAAAGAGTCAATACTACAGCTCATGCCACAAAAACTAGCTCTCATACAGGTGTGTCAATGTAAAAACGGAAAATGGCCCAGTCATGGAGGGGTTAGATATTGGGTAATTTTCATTTCACTAAGAGCGCAGTCTGATGGCTGTATAAATTGGACCGAGATTGAACCGCAATGCTCAGACTGGCCGCAGCTTTCACAACCTGAGCATCACATCTGAATATGACAAGAATATATGAAGCTGTAATGCTCAGGTTAGGAGAACCACCCGCCAGTCCGTGCATTGCAGTTCAATCTCAGTCGTCTGATTGCGCCCTTACGAGGATTTTTTTCACCATACCAAGGAAGGATAATTTTTGGGTTGTTGGGGGCCCCACCACTAGATCCCTCTAGAACTGGGGTAGGAGTCCTCTGTTACTACTTACCTGTATCAAGCTCCATGGGAGCTACGTATAGAGACAGCTGAGTGCTTCCACCTTAATACATTCATCCATAGGTCCCATGAAGAAATGTCTTTGAATAAATGGTAAGCGAAGTAAAAAGGAATTTCATAATCTTCAACCAGCTTTCCATATTCATGGTATGTAAATAGTTACTTGATTTATAATCTTTGTTCAAGGTTTGGAAAAATGAGTTCACCAGTATTTCATCTGGAACACATGGGGTCTGCGAGATGAAGAGGTCTAACTACAATAACATTTATCTACCCCGTACAATTGGTAATTCAATTAGCTGTTATTGTAAAGTAAATTGTAGAAATGTGTGTAACAAACCAAATACCTGAGCTTAGAAAAATGTCATTCTTAAAATTCCTTTTCTTTTCACTATTAGTACAACACACAGTAAGTTCCATTTTTTTCACAAAAAATCACATTTAAAATAGTTGTAATTAATACAATTAATAGAAGCTTCACATTTTTTGTTGTTTTATTTGGAAATGAACCATTTACTTTTATTTCTGTTCCTGTAATGTGGCCTTATTTAAAGAAGACGAGTCCATATTACAATCAGTAGTTCCAATGAATAACATGTCTGACCTGCCAGTGCCCCTTCAGATAAAATTGTCAAACCACAAAGTAATTATGCAGTTGTATGCTATAAAAAGAATAAAAACTAAGACATAAAAAAATTATCTCTGACAAACTTTGTAGGGGCTTTAACCACAGATTTATCAGATTTAACAACAAATATATTATTCTCACCTGTTAAATTCCCCACCACATTCCCTCTGGATGTGCACACGCCGATTCTGCTACATGAGGCAGCTTTTCCTATGCAGCATGGATGTGGGAGCATGGTGTAGTCAGCATGAAGATGTGTCAACAGCACCATGTAACTGCTGCTGCCAATCACTGGCTTCAGGGTTAATAGTAACACAGTTGGCACTTAACCGCTAAGGCTGATTGGCTGCGGCAGTAATGTGCTGCTGGTGAGCATATCATCACTGCAGCCCAAGTAACAAAGACTAGGACAGTGTGCCAAGTATAGCGTATTTTGTTACTTTATGGAATTTCCTGGTCTGTAGGTTTTTTTTTTCAAAACATTTTGGATCATGGGCATATACATAAAAATCATGGGCTCCATAGCAGAAGTTCTAATTGGGCCCCCTCCCCCCAAACAAAATAAATAAAAAAAATATTTGTCGGGGTCACAGAAGAGCAGATCTCACAGCTTTCCAGCCTTTACATAGTAGTTTTCCTCCTGCTGCAGTCCTAGATTCCTCTGTCATTGCCCCCATAAAATATGATGTCAACAAAAGTGCCTCCCCCAAACACTGTATGATACCCCATGGTGAATTTCTCCACATGCACAGTATAATGACCCCACTGTACCCTACCTCAACTCCTAAGGCAAAGTATGGTGACCCCAACACAGGAGGATCTCTCAACTATGACCCCCACGCAGCTCTCCATGCATTATAATGGGCCTACATACAGTATAATGGCCCCACACTGTATATGGCCCGCACTAGCCCTGTAAACAGTATAATGGCTCCCACACAGCCCTCCAAACAGTAAAATGGCCCCCATACAAACCTTCACACTGTATGATTGCTTGCATACATTATAATGCGCCCCACATAGCCTTCCAAATATTATAATGCCACCGCATAGCCCTCCAATGCACTCCACATGGTCCTCCACACAGCATAATGCACTCCCCTTGGTCCTCTAGACAATATAATGCACTTCCCATGGTCCTCCACAGAGTATAAAGCACTCCCCATGGTCCTCCACAGAATATAATGCGCCCTCCATGGTCCTCCATACATAAAATGCTCTCCCCCTGGTCCTCCACAGAGTATAATGCACTCCCCATGGTACTCCACACAGTATAAAGCACTCCCCATGGTCCTCCATAGAATAAAATGCACTCTCCATGGTCCTCCACAGAATATAATGCACCCTCCATGGTCCTCCATACATAAAATGCTCTCCCCCTTGTCCTCCACAGAGTATAATGCACTCCCCATGGTACTCCACACAGTATAAAGCACTCCCCATGGTCCTCCATAGAATATAATGCACCCTCCATGGTCCTCCATATAATAAAATGCACTCCCCATGGTCCTCCACAGAGCATAATGCACTCCCCACGGTCCTCCACACCGTATAATACACCCCCATTGTCCTCCACACAGTATAATACACTTCCATTGGTCCTCCACACCGTATAATACACCCCCATTGTCCTCCACACAGTATAATACACTTCCATTGGTCCTCTACACAGTATAATACACTTCCCATGGTCCTCCACTGTCACGCAAGGTGAGGGAAGGCACAAGTGTACAATGACGGAAAAGGGGGAAGGAAGCCCAACAACTAGGGAAAGGGGGAGTGGATACCCCTAGGCAGATCTAATATCACCCTGCCTAGCCTATCGTCCCTATATAGGTTCCCCCCTATCGCAGAGCAGGAACCTAATTTCTGAATGTCCTTAGAGCTAGGCCCTAGATAGGGAGGGGATGGGGCGAGCATTAGTCAAGCCCCAATACAAACTATAGACAACAAGGTAAACAAGCAAAGGGGATACACTTAGCTTGGGCAGACACCAGATAGATAACGCCAACTGTCATCCAAAGGCACCAAAAAAGAAACTAGCAGACTGCTAGTGCTCCAAGCCCGCACAGAGGTACATAGAACTATCACCGACGACTCTCTGGAGAAACTGAGAGTTTTTAACTACCAAGCAAGGGTGTGTCAATCAGCAGCAGAGGGTGGAGGTCGCTGCTGGGTCCTAAAGGAAGAAAGATATAACTATACTACAGAGATGAGAGGATCAAGAAGGTGTCTGCAATGCCAAGCGCAGTGACCTTCTGCAGCTGGATCCAGAGCAACAGTCTGTCACACCTCACACACCCGTGACATCCACACAGTAAAATTCAGCCCCCGTACAGAATAAAGCAGCCCCCATAAGGTAAAAAGCAGCCCCCATAGGGTAAAATGCAGCCCTATAGGGTAAATGCAGCCTCCATAGGATAAAATGCAGCCCCCATAGGGTAAAATGCCACCCCCATAGGGTAAAATGCAGCCCCAGTAATATGGGCACCACATACTGACTGATTTTAAAAATAAATAAATACAATACTTACCACTCCTCATTCCCCGCTGCATCGGTCTCTTCAGCGCGTCTCCTCTCATCACCCCAGCAGCTCCACTATCTCACACTGAGTGGTGCGATAAAGTGACGTCATCGCACCTGCTGTGTCAGACGCAGAGGAGAAATAGTGGGAGAGGGAGTGTTACATGACGCTCCATCATTGCTTTCAACTTTATCGGCATCTGCCGATACAGTTGAATGTGAGGCAGGGGGAGGTGCTGGCTGGCCAAAGGGGGGCCCAATGCGGGCACTGAGACCGGGACCACCTGGCTCATGGGCCCCATAGCAGTCGCTTCTCCCGCCGCCATTGGCGGTACGCCACTGTATTGGACAACCTCTTGAAATTTCTGACATATATGCATGCAGGGGTGGATTAAGAGTAGCTAGGGCCCTGGGCAGTTTAGAAGGCGCGGGCGCCCCCTCGGGCCCCCCCCCCCTCACACCTGATGTATCACATGTCACATGATCCCCTGTGATAGATCATGTGATAGTTCACGTGAAATTAATTTGGCACAATATTAATTATAATAATTTTTTTTAGGCTGTGTGCCCACAGCGGCAATTCCACTGCAGAAACACTTAAAAAACGCTTGATTGAAGGTCTGCCATGTTCCCCAATGATAATCCGCATGTGCTGTGCACATGCTGCGGAAATTTCCGCTGCGGATTATCATTGCGGAAAAATCCGTAGCATTACCAATCATATTCCAGAAGCGCAGCGTTTTCGCCGCCATTGACTTGCATTGGAACTCATGGAATCCGCATCACTGCATCTGTACATGCAGAATCCATGCGTTTCAATGTGCGGATGGTACCTGGGTCTGGAGGACAGGAGACTCTCCTCCGGACCCGGTACCATAGAACCTGTAAAAAAAGAATAAAATAAAAAATAAATATTAAACTTACCTTCTAATGGCCCCCGGTGTCTTTATTCGATGCGTCCTGGCTTGCCGGCAGATCGCGATGGTCTGAAAAGGACCTGCCGTGACATCATTTAGTCATGTGACGGGTCACGCGACCGCTGACGTCGGCAGGCCATCAGAAGGTAAGTATATATTTTTTACCATTCTTTTACGATCCAAGTTGTCAAGCACTTTCCAAGTGATGCTAAAATCGCTTGTCAACCTGCATGCAGAAATGCATGTGAAGAACGCTTCACTTCCGCTTGTACCTGGCAGGAAAAATGCATGTACAATCCGCATGCGTTTTTTCTGCCAGGGAGATGCAGAAATGCTGAAAAAAAATCCGGAGCATTTCGGCATCGTGGGCACATAGCCTTACATTAATTGTATGACTCAATATGGAGCACACGTAGCAATCTTTACACAGCAGGGGGCCGCACAGTGCCATCTATACACAGCAGGGGGCCGCACGGTGCCATCTATACACAGCAGGGGGCCGCACGGTGCCATCTATACACAGCAGGGGGCCGCACGTAGCCATCTATACACAGCAGGAGGCCGCACGGCGCAATCTATACACAGCAGGAGGCCGCACGGTGCCATCTATACACAGCAGGGGGCCGCATGTAGCCATCTATACACAGCGGGAGGCCGCACGGCGCCATCTATACACAGCGGGAGGCCGCACGGCGCCATCTATACACAGCGGGAGGCCGCACGACGCCATCTATACACAGCGGGAGGCCACACGGCTCCATCTATACACAGCGGGAGGTCGCACGGCACCATTTATACACAAGGGGAGGCCGCATGGCGCCATCTATACACAGCGGGAGGCCGCACGGCGCCATCTATACACAGCAGGAGGCCGCACGGCTCCATCTATACACAGCGGGGGGCCGCACGGCGCCATCTATACAAAGCAGGAGGCCGCATGGCGCCATCTATACACAGCGGGAGGCCGCACGGCGCCATCTATACACAGCGGGAGGCCACACGGCTCCATCTATACACAGCGGGAGGCCGCACGGCGCCATCTATACACAGCGGGAGGCCACACGGCTCCATCTATACACAGCGGGAGGCCGCACGGCACCATCTATACACAGCGGGAGGCCGCACGGCACCATTTATACACAGGGGGAGGCCGCACGGCGCCATCTATACACAGCAGGAGGCCGCACGGCTCCATCTATACACAGCGGGGGGCCGCACGGCGCCATCTATACAAAGCGGGAGGCCGCATGGCGCCATCTATACACAGCGGGAGGCCGCACGGCGCCATCTATACACAGCGGGAGGCCACACGGCTCCATCTATACACAGCGGGAGGCCGCACGGCGCCATCTATACACAGCAGGAGGCCGCACGGCGCCATTTATACACAGCGGGAGGCCGCACGGCGCCATCTATACACAGCGGGAGGCCGCACGGCGCCATCTATACACAGCGGGAGGCCGCACGGCTCCATCTATACAAAGCGGGAGGCCGCATGGCGCCATCTATACACCGCTGGAGGCCGCACGGCTCCCCCCCCAGAGACAGCGGGAAGCCGCACGGCGCCATTTATACTCAGCAGGAGGCTGCACGCAGTCACGCACACACACAAACATATACAGACATACACATACAGTGGTGGCCAAAAGTATTGGCACCCCTGCAATTCTGTCAGATAATACCCAGTTTCTTCCTGAAAATGATTGCAATCACAAATTCTTTGGTATTATTATCTTCATTTAATTTGCTTGCAAGGAAAAAACACAAAAGAGAATGAAGCTAAAATCAAATCATTGATCATTTCACACAAAACTCCAAAAATGGGCCAGACATATGTATTGGCACCCTCAGCCTAATACTTGGTTGCACAACCTTTAGCCAAAATAACTGCTAACAACCACTTCCGGTAACCATCAATGAGTTTCTTACAATGCTCTGCTGGAATTGTAGACCATTCTTCTTTGGCAAACTGCTCCAGGTCCCTGATATTTGAAGGGTGCTTTCTCCAAACTGCCATTTTGAGATCTCTCCACAGGTGTTCTATGGGATTCAGGTCTGGACTCATTGCTGGCCACCTTAGAAGTCTCCAGTGCTTTCTCTCAAACCATTTTATAGTGCTTTTGGAAGTGTGTTTTGGGTCATTGTCCTGCTGGAAGACCCATGACCTCTGAGGGAGACCCAGCTTTCTCACACTGGACCCTACATTATGCTGCAAAATTTGTTGGTGGTCTTCAGACTTCATAATGCCATGCACACGGTCAAGCAGTCCAGTGCCAGAGGCAGCAAAGCAACCCCAAAACATCAGGGAACCTCCGCCATATTTGACTGTAGGTACCGTGTTCTTTTGCCAAAAAGCTCTACTTTTGTCTCATCTGACCAGAGAACATTCTTCCAAAACGTTTTAGGCTTTCTCAGGTAAGTTTTGGCAAACTCCAGCCTGGCTTTTTTATGTCTCGGGGTAAGAAGTGGGGTCTTCCTGGGTATCCTACCATACAGTCCCTTTTCATTCAGACGCCGACGGATAGTACGGGTTGACAGTGTTGTACCCTCGGACTGCAGGGCAGCTTGAACTTGTTTGGATGTTAGTCGAGGTTCTTTATCCACCATCCGCACAATCTTGCGTTGAAATCTCTCGTCAATTTTTCTTTTCCGTCCACATCTAGGGAGGTTAGCCACAGTGCCATGGGCTTTAAACTTCTTGATGACACTGCGCACGGAAGACACAGGAACATTCAGGTCTTTGGAGATGGACTTGTAGCCTTGAGATTGCTCATGCTTCCTCACAATTTGGTTTCTCAAGTCCTCAGACAGTTCTTTGGTCTTCTTTCTTTTCTCCATGCTCAATGTGGTACACACAAGGACACAGGACAGAGGTTGAGTCAACTTTAATCCATGTTAACTGGCTGCAAGTGTGATTTAGTTATTGCCAACACCAGTTAGGTGCCACAGGTAAGTTACAGGTGCTGTTAATTGCATGAATTAGAGAAGCATCACATGATTTTTCACACAGTGCCAATACTTTTGTCCACACCCTTTTTTAGGTTTGGTGTTGAATTGTATCCAATTTGGCTTTAGAACAATTCTTTTTGTGTTTTTTTCATTGAAGACAAATTAAATGAAGATAATAATACCAAAGAATTTGTGATTGCAATCATTTTCAGGAAGAAACTGAGTATTATCTGACAGAATTGCAGGGGTGCCAATACTTTTGGCCACCACTGTACATACACGCATAAACAGATTTGAAACACAAAAATACATATAAACAGACATCACACAATTATGTCTGCCTGCACACACACACACACACACACTCACTCAATCACACACAAACGCACACTCACTCTCACTCACTTTCACACACTCTCACACACTCACCATCCCCCGGCTCGGCTCCAGTCCTCCTGCTCCTCTCCGATGCAGGCTGCAGCAGTGCAGGCAGAGCGCGCACTGCGTGACGTCACAGCTAGGAGACACGGCCGCGCACATGGCCGTGTCTCCTAGCTGTGACGCGGCCGGGCCAGCACAGGGAAGTTAACTGCTGCAGTGCTGGCCCGGCCGAAGAAGTAGCGGCCGTGCACCGCTGCTGGGGGAGCGGTCCGGGGGCCCCCCCGCCACTGTCTGCCTGTATGCCGCGCCCCTGTGTATGCTGGCCCTGCCTGACGTCATGTGGCAGGGCGGTCCCAGCATCATTCAAACTGCCCGCCCCGTTGGATCTGCAGCTGGCCGGATGGGAGCGGCTGCATGATGCAGCATGTCTCTGAGTGGCTGCTTTGAACTCTGGGACCGCCCTGGTTGATGTCATGTGGTAGGGCGGTCCCAAAGTTGAAAGCAGCCACTCACAGACACGCTGGCTGCATCACGCAGCCCTGTATATGCACTAGCGCCGGCGGGAAAATTAAATGATGTTGGGACCGCCCTGCCACATGACGTCAGTGACTATATACAGTGGGTGAAATAAGTATTGAACAAGTATTGAATAAGTATTGAACATGACACCAATTTCTTGGTCTTTGTGACCTGTCTTGCAGTGGTGATATGCCAACTACAGCAAGTAACCGCTTCTGAAAATCATTGACCTCAGCACTGATACTAGAGCAGTTGACACTGCCCGCTAAGGTCAGTGATTGTCTTCAGCAATAACGTACCTGTGGCGAGCATGTCAAATAATAGACATATATATACCGTAAATATATAATAAATAATGTTGAGGCCAGTGATTGGCAGAAGTGGTTGCCTGGTGTAGGAGGCATATCACCACTGCAAGAAAGGTCACAAAGACCAACAGGAGCACCAGGGTGTGTGTGTTGTGACAGAGTCACTGGTGTGATATATGAGGGGAGGTATGTATCACTCAGGTTGCTCTCCTGTGTGAACTGAAACCTACTGAATTTCTGACAGCATGTTATATGCTGGGGGGTTAACTCTTTTAAAGGGTGTGGTTTTATGTGAATGACATAGAGATGGGAGGGACGTCATTCACCATACCTCCCCTCAGGGTGTGGCTGAACATGGTTTAAATGTTCAGTCCTGGGTTTTTTTCTGGGTTGTGGTCTGGAGAGGCAAAATCTCCAGACTGGAAAAGCTTCAGCTCAGGACAGAGCTGAAGGCTGGGACTACACCATGTGTGGGTGAGTTCCACCTACATATGGACTGTGCTATCATTTATCTTTTGCTCTGCCATTTTGCCAGTAAGGCCGTGTTTTATTTTTGCAGGAGTTGCAGAGTTTTATGCCATATAATAAAGTCTGCAGCGAAAACCCAGTTCCTGAGTCTACTTCCGGAAGTGGTCGAGCGAGTCGTCTTATCACAGTGTATATACAGGTGCTTCTCACAAAATTAGAATATCATCAAGAAGTTCATTTATTTCAGTTCTTCAATACAAAAAGTGAAACTCATATGTTATATAGAGTCATTACAAACAGAGTGATCTATCTCAAGTGTTTATTTCTGTTAATGTTGATGATTATGGCTTACAGCCAATGAAAACACAAAAGTCATTATCTCAGTAAATTAGAATAATTAACAAAAATCACCTGCAAAGGCTTCCTAAGCATTTAAAAAGGTCCTTAGTCTGTTTTAGTAGGCTCCACAATCATGGGGAAGACTGCTGACTTGACAGATGTCCAGAAGGCAGTCACTGACACACTCCACATGGAGGGTAAGCCACAAAAGGTCATTGCTAAAGAAGGCTGTTCACACAGTGCTGTATCCAAGCATATTAATGGAAAGTTGAGTGGAAGGAAAAAGTGTGGTAAAAAAAGGTACACAAGCACCCAGGATAACCGCAGCCTTGAAAGGATTGTTAAGAAAAGGCCATTCAAATACTTGGGGGATATTCACAAGGAGTGGACTGCTGCTGGAGTCATTGCTTCAAGAGCCACCACATACAGATGTATCCAGGACATGGGCTACAAGTGTCGCATTCCTTGTGTCAAGCCACTCATGACCAATAGACAATGCCAGAAGCGTCTTACCTGGGCCAAGGAGAAAAAGACCTGGACTGTTGCAAAGTGGTCAAAGGTGTTGTTTTCAGATGAAAGTAAATTTTGCATTTCATTTGGAAATCAAAGTCCCAGAGTCTGGAGGAAGAGTGAAGAGGCCACAATCCAAGCTGCTTGAGGTCTAGTGTGAAGTTTCCACAATCAGTGATGGTTTGGGGAGCCATGTCATCTGCTGGTGTAGGTCCACTGTGTTTTATCAAGACCAAAGTCAGCGCAGCCGTCTACCAGGAAATTTTAGAACACTTCATGCTTTCCTCTGCCGACAAGCTTTTTGGAGATGGAAATTTCATTCTCCAGTAGGACTTGGCACCTGTCCACACTGCCAAAAGTACCAATACCTGGTTTAAAAACAACAGTATCACTGTGCTTTATTGGCCAGCAAATTGACCTGGCCTTAACACCATAGAGAATATATGGGGTATTGTCAAGAGCAAGATGAGAGACACCAGACCCAACAATGCAGACGAGCTGAAGGCTGCTATCAAAGCAACCTGGGCTCCCATAACACCTCAGCAGTGCCACAGGCTGATCACCTTCATGCCACGCCACATTGATGCAGTAATTGATGCAAAAGGAGCCCCGACCAAGTATTGAGTGCATTTACTGAACATACATTTCAGTAGGACAACATTTTAGATTTTAATATCATTTTTCAAGCTGTTGTTATAAAGTATTCTAATTTACTGAGATAATGACTTTTGTGTTTTCATTGGCTGTAAGCCATAATCATCAACATTAACAGAAATAAACACTTGAAATAGATCACTATTTGTAATGACTCTATATAATATATGAGTTTCACTTTTTGTATTGAAGAACTGAAATAAATTAACTTTTGATGCTATTCTAATTTTGTAAGAAGCACCAGTATATACCCATTTAACTATAATTTCACTTGGTACAATACAAAAATCTTCAGAGCAGAAATGCATGTTGCGATGCAAACATGGCACCTTTTATTTGATCAACACAACTGCTGCAAAACCATGTTTTCTTTGGTTGACATCTATTTAATGTAACATTTTCTGAATATGAAATTAACAAAGATCAAAGTCTGTCTTCAAGTATAGTTTGTATGTGGCTACATGTGGTTCAAATCTGGTACTGGCATCAAGTGTATTGTAGAAGCAAAACCACAATGTTCGGGTCGTATTTCTAAACAAATAATTGTATTTCACTATGTCATGCTGAACTTTATTTGATCTTTATATGTATAAAGGCTTCACATGAGAAAATAATGTTTTGAATTAAGAACACCACTAAAGTTTATTATGGAAAACATAATTAATAAAGTAACAGTTACCAGTCATGACAGGTATTATGTATTTTGCTGTCAAAAAATGTAATGTTCATTAGTGGTAGCAATGCCTATTAATATTTTATTACACTTAACATACTGCATTGCAGTTCAGACTCAGTTCATTTTGCTATAACATAATATGAAATATTTGATTTTTAAACTGTGGTTTATGTCTTATAGGGTTCAGTAATTAGAAACAGGCATGGATATTTCTATTCACCACTGCAATATATTGCATCCATTAAGTCTAGTAAGATATATGTATAGTTTTTACCTTGTTGGCATATATACTACTTCTCGATAGATTTTCAAGTAAGAACAAATTAACAATTGGTTCCTGTAAGAAATTAACTGCAGAATTGGAGTTCCCTGAATGATGGTGGATCTGTCTACAGGTAGGACTAGTATATTCCTACATAAAATGCATGTATATAAGGATGCATATTTTATTCCCTTCAAATTAGTAAATAAAACTCTTAGCCTTGGTAGATATTTCAAAATACAAGGAATTGTCTCCTCTCTGTAATCTTATTGAGAATCAGAACAACTCCTATTAGAGGTTGTATACTTCAACATATTACCATATTTTTCAGACCATAAGACACACTTTTTTCCCCCCAAATTTGAGAGGAAAATTTGAGGGACATCTTATGGTCTGAATGTAGCTTACCGGGGAGTTGTGGTGGAGGTGGAGCGGGATCGCAGGAACCCTCCCTCAGGAACCCGGCAGCGAGAGAAGCAGTGCGATGCTGCAGGCCCGGTATCAGTGGTCAGGCACAGCTTTCCCGGTAGCCATTTTCCTGAAGCCGTGGGCCACAGGCGTAGACTGGAATGACGGTCCAGCCGAGATCTCAAACGCGCAAGCGCCACCTCCGGGGGCCATCTTCCTAAAGCCGTGGGCCTCAGGAAAATAGCCGTCGAGATCCCAGTCTGCGCATGCACCAGCTCAGGTGGCCATTTCCCTGTTGACCAAGGCTTCAGGAATATGGCCACAGGAAAAGCAATGTACGTTGCTCTGCCTGACAACCGACACAGGCCCTGCAGCATCTCACTGCTTTTGCCGCCGCCGGGTTCCTGAGGGAGGGACCCTGCTTCCTGCGATCCCAGTTCACCACCACCGTAACCCCCCGCTGCAGGGGCACCCCATTCTCTCACCCAGGGACCGCAGCATTGCTCCACTAATGCCACCACCGGCTTCCTGAGGGACCACGCTTCCATAACTGAAGTCGGATAGAATTTTTTCATTTTCCTAATTTAATATATTTGACAAAGGTTTTATATTTTAGTTTCTTTTTACTTTATAACATTTTCCAGGAAAGATAGGTTCTTTCGAAGTTTGTTTCCAAAGAGATGCTTGCAGACTGATTGTTGGGGCATTATGGCCATAGCCTGTAGTAACCCACAACTCTTTTAAGTGGTGTCATCCAAACATACATAAACAATATGTCCTAAATGTGTGAAAAGTGTAAATGTCACCCATGAACCTCCCCATTTTTTTGAATTCAGGGGTTCAGTATCCCTGTTTTGTCTTTAAGCCTAGCAGAATCCATCTGCAAATGTGAAGAGAGGTAGAGATAATTCTGCCATGCACTTGTGCTTCACAATCATTATCTATGAATGGATCAAACATTATGATGCAGTTTTCTAACCCAACCCAAGTGTATCATTGCTCTATTGTTCCTTATGTGTCATCATTGACCTGTAATGCTTCTAGGCTTGGAACAGTCACAGTCCTTCCCTCGGTCCTTGTGACCTTCAGAAATGAAAGAAAGCATTGAACGCCACACATCTTTGCACTGCTGCTCATATATGTTTCCTACACACATTTTAACTTTTCCATGACATGTGTATATAAACCAGCAGTCCATTAAGATCGGTCAGAAGACAGTTCCTTTCAATGTTCTGTTATACTTATTGTTAGATTTATGGTTTAACGTTTGTTTGGTGTCTGCTTAGGAGTTAACCATCCATCGAATTAGTCAGGACAGATCACCCAGAGAAGTATGTTGTGCCTCCAACACTATGTCATGAAAAAGAAAAAAACATTCTCCTTGATGAGAATTCCCTAAATGTGTCCAGTCGGCCCTAAAAGTTTAAGTCTGAGTCTTTCACTTTTACTTGGCCTATTACTCCATTTAGAAGAAGAATACAAATGGTTTTCAAGCTAAGTTGACAAGAACACAATAACAGTTCAACTCCCCCTTGACCCTTGTGATGTACATCATTCTGTCAGCGTATAAACAAACATGTGATAGGCTACAGCTTAACAGATGCGCTAGATATCATGTTAAAATCTATCACAAAGTTCACCCCAGTGACAGCTAAGGAGGACTGTGAGGAATATTGGCAAAACTTAAGAACCGTCGGTATTGATGCAATTCATACAGCTCTAAAGGACGTAATCTACACATCATCCAGATGGCGTAGTCATACCATAGCACGTAGTTCCAAAACAAACTATTTGAAAGAAGGGATTGTCCTGATCATTTACATTAATATTGTTATTATTAATAGCATTAACAATAATTAATATGTTTGCTACTTTTTAATCTAGGATGTTACAGCGCATAGTTAACTCATAGACAATTCTTGATGTTCTATTAGTTGTAATATTATAATAAATACATATTTGTAAAGTTTTTGTAGAGAAGAGACCTAAATGAAAAAGAAACCTGTTGAATTTAATCAGTCAGGAGTCTCATGCACCACTAGTATAGATCCATGCAAGTCTTGGTGCAAAATTTCACCCAATTGACAAAGTACAAAAACCCCAATTCATCAAGATTGGTGATTTTCCCACCTGTCTTGATGAGGGGACATGGTGGAGTCAGACACTCATGATTCAAGAAGAGGTGCCTCTTCATGAATCAGGAACGTCTGACGAGTGGTGTGCTCCTCTGCGCGCCACGCCAAAAATCTTACACGAGTACCTAGGTGGAGTAAGATTTCTGGTGTAAGTAACGCCACAGCTCATCATGAATAAGATGAAATGTAGCATCACACCCTCGCCGCACCACGTCATGCCCCATATCCACTCGACTCTTTCCATTTTGGTGTAGCTCAATGAATTCTGCCGTAAATTGCTTTAAAAAGACGCCAAATTTTTGCACAAATTGCACAAATATTTTGAGACCTTTCAAAGCAATTTATGTCAGAATTCTGGCGAAATTGCTTTGTTGAATCAGGGCCTAAGAGTTCAGTAATCCAAGTCACTGAAAATCAAATATAAAACACAACTTTTATATATTCCATCAGGTAAAAAATGTGCCAACAAATTTCATCCTCAATGGGTCTTTTTCAAGGGACAATAATAAAAGTACTTAATATAAATAATTAGTATTTTTCTGACCTGTTAAAAAAATAAGCCCATTGTGGACAAAACATCACTGTACATATTTTACCTGATGGAATAAATAAAAATGGAGTTATTACTTGAATTCTTAAATAATGAGAGTTTAGTTTAAAAAATCATGAGTTATATCTTTTACTCCATATTGGACGTTCCCAGGAGCTGATAATGACATCGTCATAAGGAATTATTATGTGAATTAATATTGATCAGTTTATAATAAAAAGTCCTGAAATATTTCTTAGAGAATTGTTGTGCTGATGCACTCACAAAGTTTATTTAACATGTTCTGAAAAGTAACCCCAAAATTTATTTGCATTTTATATAGCAATATGTTAGCCCATGGGGAGTGTGAATACTGATTTTACAAGACACAAATATTTTTGGCATTTCCAAGCATGTTTCTAAACATTTTCTTCTGTAATTCTTTAGTCAATGAACCATGTGTCTCGAGGGACTTGTAATTCCAGCCTTTTATCAGTATGTTCCCTAAGCCTGGCTTCATGTTTGTCTCTTTTTATCAATGTACTGTATATCTTAGTGAAGTTTTTGACTTTTCTTTACAGATAGCTGGTATGTAATATTAGGGTGTTAGCAAATACTTTGCAGATCGGAAGACACATGGAGGTCAGAGGAGGAGAAATTAAACTCTGAAGTTCTTGCTACGCCTGTGTAAAATAAACTGCTCCCAGCAGCTTGACATGCTCTCTCTTGCCATGTTTGGAGAATGATTTCCAAAATAAATCTTTACCAAGATCAATAGACTTTAATACTTAAGACTTTTTGCCTCTTTGGTTATTTATTCCAGGGTAATTTAATTACCGCAACGAGATGCATAAAATTAGAAATGAAACTACATCAACACTAACCGACAGCAATAAAATCAGCCATTCACTATTATACGAGAAGTCTACATTTTAGCAGTTAGTGTTATTGACTGAGCACATGTAGTGCCTTCATTTTATATGTTACATTAACACTTACTGACCTCGGCACTGCTGCTTGCAGTTAGATTTGTTTAGTACTCACTATCTGCATGCTCATCTATACAGACTGTCTGTATGTAGAGTGAACTGTACAGTATATAGGTAAAATGGACATAATTGTACACCCAATCCTGCCAGAACAGCCAATTGTGGTGGATTGAGTGTCTTCATTCACAAGTACCTAGCCAATGAGGGTCACCATGGGCCAAAGTTTTGAACCTGTATACACCTAAAGACTAACGGAGAAACCAACACGCTTATGTATTACCCAAAGTTTACATCACAACAACAGTAGCTAAAAATTAGGCATGGAGCGAATCGATTCACATGACCCGGTCCAACAGCCAGGTTAGTAATCTGTGGCCACTGGACAGAAGCCCAGTGAGCCAACTCCTATTGCCAGGCTCTTTTGAGTAGCCGGCCTGACACAATGTTACATGTGCATCCCGCCGCAAAAAAGGCCAAGTAATCAAAAGAGGAGTCAGGAATACCGGCGATTCCCAGGGCTCGTATCCGACAGCCACAGATTACCGATCCGGCCGCTGGACTGGGTCCTGCAGATCAATTTCCACCATCTTTAATTGCAATGCATATGAAGAACATGGCGATGTCTACCTATTTAAGATGAGTTCTCATCACACCTTATCAATTGGCATCTTACTGCTGGAAATCATCATTCTGTGAATGGGGCCATTCTGTAGTTCCTTACACAACCAATGGCAGGGGATACTTTGAAAGGGAAGCAGCACTTTGGCCCCTCCATTCTAACAATCAGAAAATACCACCAATGAAAAAATGATAGCATATTTTAGCAAAATGTTATCACTTTGAATGATAGAAATATCCTTTGAACTTGGTTAATGGTGGTCCACCATTAGCCAAGCAGGATATAGACCTACAGGGTAACCAGCTATCCCAGTAACCAGAAGTAGTTTTCTTCTATCTGGAGGGGAATGAGTTGGCACAAAGTGAATTCTAAAGAATTAGTGGTTAAATAGGTCACAGCTTTTTGGTGCTCCTTCCCTAAGCTATCAATAAGCAAGGCACAATATTAATGTTTTTTAAAGATCTTTCAGAAACAATAACATGCACCCGTCCTTCTACATGAGTGGTGTACAAACTATGACACTTCCAAGTTTCTTCTGCGTATTTTCTTTATGGTTTCTAGCATGTTCCTTATTAGACCAGGACCAATCCAAGCTGTTCTAATGTATTTGGAGTCATTCTCCTAGGGTAATAGTGTCAACATATTTCAGTTTGAAGAGTCATCTTCTGGGCAAAGGACAGGCTCCTCAAAAAGTGCTGAGTAGATCATCTAGGTTCATTATCACAAATCTAAATAAGCCTTGGAGAACTATAGACAAGAATAGTGAACTTCAGGGCACATCATAAATAAAGTGAAATTAAAGCACTAAAAAAAACAAGCTGTGAGAAGAAACTCTTTAAAAGACTAGAACTTAACATTTTTAAAGAAAGGCGCTCTAAAGACATCCTCCATATCGCACAAACTGAACCTCCAAAGTGGAAAAATAAAAGGCCTTTAAATAGGTGCCTCTTAGCAATGGAAAACACTTCAAAACGCAAATACATAATTATGTTATTACAAGGAAATGACCTCATAAATATTAAAATGTATCACATTATATAACATAAATATCATTCAGGTCATATTTTTTTGAAGGCTTTCACTTATGTAGTTTGACCTCCCTGCCAGCAATTTCGTCTGATCCCAAATGTCACAGCTGCGTGTGGCAGCGGCGATGATATATGTGCTTTCTTTGGACTAGTATAAAGAGATATGTGATATCCACACATGTATATTAATAAGCCAAGCGTGCTGACGTTGGGCGTGCCTCTGCAAGGTTGGCCACAAAAAAGGAAAAAAGTGAAGTAAAAATAAGAAGGATCAGGCTGTATTATATTGCATTCTGTACACAGTCAACATTTATACAGTGGAACTCCTTTAATCTGACATATATTCATCCAGAACGTTGGATAACCTGACACTTGTGTCCACAGATCTGCAATTCAAATTTCACAAAAGAATATTAGTTACAAAGACTAATTTAGGATATTTATTAACAATGAAAAATACAATCCTATATTTGTGTTAACATACCATTTTTTTTTTTCCATCTTGAAGGTTTTCTAGATACAAGTGAACATCTAGTCACCAGAATATCTGATAGTCTGGCAGCAGTAAAGTCCTATTGTAGGCCCTGTTCATATGTGTGCTACAGTATCTGTCATAAATATTAACCATATTTGTCATATGACGGACATCACTGATGCCAGAAAAAAAAAATTGATCTAATCTTCCTGTAAAAAGCAGCAAAATTTGCGACAAAGGCCCCTACCACCAGCTCAGATGTGAACACAGCCGAAAGGAATTTTATAGTGCGTATAATACAAACAATTCAAATATAAGTCTTTTGAAATAGACTGTAAGTATAGTAAGTAACATTACTAATAAAGGAATTGTCTGGAACATCAGAAGCAGATCACATCTACAAAGCCGCCCTGCTGAGAAAGGCATAACATCGGACCAGATGCGGCTTTTATTGTACAATCTGCATTAGGAATACTATGCAATGATTCACTTTCATGATTGTCAATGGGTCACTCTTTGTCCTTATATGTGATATCTTATTACAATTCAGCTTATTTATTCATTACAAGCAAGGTATTATTGTGACTCTGGAACTGTAGCTTCCCTGCGATCTTCCGCGAGTGGCATTGTTTCATTCAACTCGTGTGACAGATCTAAGTGGTACTTAAGCACAAGTTAGCAGCTCTTGAGTCTCTTGGACGGGACTCTTAACCCTGGGTCAACAATATGCTGGAAAGAAGCAGGAGCTCATTTGTACAGAGACTCGGAGTTCATTCACTGCTGTTTCATAAGTGCCACTTTCCTTTAAAAAAAAAAAAAGCAGGGTTTTTCCGCCTTCCCCAGGTCCAGCGCTGAGACTCCACTGCTGCTGGTGTCTGTTATTTTCTGTGGCACTGATGTCACGTCGACAGTAAAGCAGCCAATCAACGGCCTCAGCAGCTCGTGCTGTCGACTCAGGCAGAGCCACTGAGCTCACTTATTGGCCGCCATGACATCAACACTGCAGACAATAACTGACGCTGAGATAAGCGGCAGAGAATCAGCGCTGGACCTTGGGTGGGGGATAAAAGCCGAGCAGGGGGGCACAAGTTTTCCAAAATTGGCAAAACCATTTAAATTAAATATAAACTAAGAGGAACAATCACAATCTATACATATTTGTGTAAAAAATATGCATGACCTATTTTACAGTATATGGGGTTATATTAAAAAATCACCTTGTCACTGGTTTTCTTCATTCTGAAATTAATTATTCCAAATCCAGTGCTGAAGAATCTGTTGGTTCTGTGTAAATAGTGAACCATATTTCTATGTATGTAAGGTAATGTAAATATTGGACCATATTTCTATGTTTGTAAGGTAATGTAAATATTGGACCATATTTCTATGTAAGAGAATGTAAATATTGGACCATATTTCTATGTATGTAAGAGAATGTAAATATCAGACCATATTTATATGTAAGAGAATGTAAATATTGGACCATATTTCTATGTGTGTAAGGTAATGTAAATATTGGACCATATTTCTATGTATGTAAGGTAATGTAAATATTGGACCATATTTATATGTATGTAAGGTAATGTAAATATTGGACCATATTTCTATGTATGTAAGAGAATGTAAATATTGGACCATATTTATATGTAAGAGAATGTAAATATTGGACCATATTTCTATGTATATAAGAGAATGTAAATATCAGACCATATTTCTATGTATGTAAGGTAATGTAAATATTGGACCATATTTCTATGTATGTAAGAGAATGTAAATATTGGACCATATTTCTATGTATGTAAGGTAATGTAAATATTGGACCATATTTCTATGTGTGTAAGAGAATGTAAATATTGGACCATATTTATATGTAAGAGAATGTAAATATTGGACCATATTTCTATGTATATAAGAGAATGTAAATATCAGACCATATTTCTATGTATGTAAGGTAATGTAAATATTGGACCATATTTCTATGTATGTAAGAGAATGTAAATATTGGACCATATTTCTATGTATGTAAGGTAATGTAAATATGGACCATATTTCTATGTATGTAAGGTAATGTAAATATTGGACCATATTTCTATGTATGTAAGGTAATGTAAATATTGGACCATATTTCTATGTATGTAAGGTAATGTAAATATTGGACCATATTTCTATGTATGTAAGGTAATGTAAATATTGGACCATATTTCTATGTATGTAAGGTAATGTAAATATCGGACCATATTTCGAAGTATGTAAGGTAATGTAAATATTGGACCATATTTCTATGTATGTAAGGTAATGTAAATATTGGACCATATTTATATGTAAGAGAATGTAAATATTGGACCATATTTCTATGTGTGTAAGGTAATGTAAATATTGGACCATATTTCTATGTATGTAAGGTAATGTAAATATTGGACCATATTTATATGTATGTAAGGTAATGTAAATATTGGACCATATTTCTATGTATGTAAGAGAATGTAAATATTGGACCATATTTATATGTAAGAGAATGTAAATATTGGACCATATTTCTATGTATATAAGAGAATGTAAATATCAGACCATATTTCTATGTATGTAAGGTAATGTAAATATTGGACCATATTTCTATGTATGTAAGAGAATGTAAATATTGGACCATATTTCTATGTATGTAAGGTAATGTAAATATTGGACCATATTTCTATGTGTGTAAGAGAATGTAAATATTGGACCATATTTATATGTAAGAGAATGTAAATATTGGACCATATTTCTATGTATATAAGAGAATGTAAATATCAGACCATATTTCTATGTATGTAAGGTAATGTAAATATTGGACCATATTTCTATGTATGTAAGAGAATGTAAATATTGGACCATATTTCTATGTATGTAAGGTAATGTAAATATGGACCATATTTCTATGTATGTAAGGTAATGTAAATATTGGACCATATTTCTATGTATGTAAGGTAATGTAAATATTGGACCATATTTCTATGTATGTAAGGTAATGTAAATATTGGACCATATTTCTATGTATGTAAGGTAATGTAAATATTGGACCATATTTCTATGTATGTAAGGTAATGTAAATATTGGACCATATTTCTATGTATGTAAGGTAATGTAAATATCGGACCATATTTCGAAGTATGTAAGGTAATGTAAATATTGGACCATATTTCTATGTATGTAAGGTAATGTAAATATTGGACCATATTTATATGTAAGAGAATGTAAATATTGGACCATATTTCTATGTATGTAAGAGAATGTAAATATCGGACCATATTTCTATGTATGTAAGGTAATGTAAATATTGGACCATATTTATATGTATGTAAGGTAATGTAAATATTGGACCATATTTATATGTATGTAAGGTAATGTAAATATTGGACCATATTTATATGTAAGAGAATGTAAATATCGGACCATATTTCTATGTATGTAAGGTAATGTAAATATTGGACCATATTTCTATGTATGTAAGAGAATGTAAATATTGAACCATATTTCTATGTATGTAAGGTAATGTAAATATTGGACCATATTTCTATGTATGTAAGAGAATGTAAATATGGGACCATATTTCTATGTGTGTAAGAGAATGTAAATATTGGACCATATTTCTATGTATATAAGTCAATTACAGACAGCTACAGTCTTCTCTTGGTAAAAACAATAGCAATCATTTCAAGATATTCAACAGATCCAGTGATTACATCACATACTATAGCGGGTTCACCCTGCATTTCAGTTCTATGGTCACTGTACAGTGGTGCTAGAAAGTTTCTGCCTAAATGTGACCTAAAACTACATCAGATTTTCACACAAGTCCGAAAAGTAGAGAAAGGGAACAAAGTCTAACTAATAACTAAAAAAAAAATTTGACTTTAACTTTTAAAATGAGGAAAATTATCAAATATAACATGTCTGTGAGTGGCAAAAGTATGTGAACCTTGTTTCAGTATGTGGCATGACCCCTTTTGAAGCCAAAACTGCATCTAAACGTTTCCAGCAATTGTTGATTAGTTGTACACATCTGCTTGGAGGAATTTTTTAGCCCATTCCTCCCTAAAAATGAGCTTCCACTTTTTTCTCCTATAAACTCCTAACAAATTTTATTTTAACACTGGGCATGGATCAACGGGCATAAATATAACAGACCATCTTGTGCAATATATAATAAAATAACTATGTTAAAAGTCTGAAATCTCACTCCTTGGCAATAGATGGCAGCATATTCCTTTTACTGGACTCAGATAACAACTGTGAGATAATCTACTATATTTTTCCCTGTTAGTAATAAAAGTTAATTTAATGTTGAACGATACTCCTGTCATTCATTTTGAGGAAGACTATCTGTCGGGAACGGGCTTTTGAAACCAATAGCTGATAGGAGATCAGAGTGACTTGTCTTCCCCTGGTGACTGCTCGGAAACTGAGTCCAATTAAAAGTACACACTAAGCACGTTTGGCTTAAATAAAGTTCTTTGAGAGAAATGAAGGCCTTATGTTCTCTGCTGTCATTGCGTTTGTTAGGAATATCATCACAATGTGGAAGCAGTTAGACGTAGATTCAGAATTTAGATAGATTTAATCATCGCTGGACAGGATATTTATATCGGATGATTTATTAACTGTTTTTCAACAAGAAGACACTTTCATCCATGCAAGAGATCGTCGTCCTAGTGATTACTTGGAGTATAAGTTTGTTCTGTTTATTTGTATCGCTACATCACTAGAACATCACCATAGATTACATTTTTTAAAGGTACACAATGCATAGGATCTGATCTAAAAATAAGAAAGGAACAGGATGCTCACTCCATTACTGTTTGGCGAGGGGGAGTAATTATAAGGCCACGTTCACACGTTCAGTATTTGGTCAGTATTTTACATCAGTATTTGTAAACAAAAACCAGAAGTTGAACAATCAGAGGAAAGTATAATAGAAACACGTCACCACTTCTGTATTTATCACCCACTCCTGGTTTTGGATTACACATACTGATGGAAAATACTGACCAAATACTGAACGTGTGAACGTGGCCTAAAGATTACAAAGATATAAGTCGCACCCAGACCTTGGCGCTTAAAAAAGGTCAAATGTCCCTCTGCCACATAAGAAAGACACCTGGTTTGAATATTACAGATTTTGCATCAATGTCCCTCAAGATTCAAGTTATGACTCTATCTATAAGATTTATGAATGTGGTACAATAAGGGTCACAACTCCTGAGCAAAAAGGTCATAGTTTTTAGTAAACTGCCAAACTTCTATGAATTATGATCTTAAAAAAGAGTGATAGTTTTGGAGCTCAACTAAATGACATCGCTCTTCATAGGAAACCTTTAATTCGAGTCATTGATTTAATCTTCTCAAATTTGAAAAAAGTTGAAAAATCAAATAAAAACAAAACTAATATTCACAGATTCATCCTTCCTATAAATATAACATTAGTCCACAAATTCTGGGTCACCCCTTTTTTAGAGAAATGTGTAAGTTTAAGTTTGTTGAATTAATGGCGCTATATAAGTGAGTAAAATAAATAATTAAAAAAATTACTATTTTGAACATTCTTATGCTAACTGATAGGATGGCAACCTTCAGATATCACCATTCAGGTTTGTTTGTTTTTCCTGCAGACCAGCAAAGAGAAATCAGCATGTCAATCAATGGCCACCAGTGCTTTTATCCCATCCTCAAGCACTTCTGGTGTACAAGTCCCCTCTTAGCATACATTGATAGCAGACTGCATGGGGAAGTAGATAAATGGACAGGAGCCAAACTTCAGCTTGCCTTGAAAGATAACTTAAAGAGCATGTTCTGGTCATTTATTGACAATTATCCTATCACTCCTGTCACAGAATGTGAGGCGAACAAAGAGGCAGGAACTTGATTTACCACCAAAATGACAGCTGTAATATGTGGCCTTGAAGCCAAAGAGTAAAACGCATGAATTCATTATGTAAAATGAAATGTATGGATGTGGATGAAATCTAACACAATATACAAGAGATTTATATAGAATTTACGGTAAATCATAAAATAAAGTGAAAGGTTTTATATTTAAAAATATATATATATATATATATATATATATATATATATATATAGCTATATCTATTTATATATAAAATTGTCGTTGATTACTACACTGTGTGCAGAATTATTAGGCTAATAAGTATTTTGATCACATGATACTTTTTATACATGTTGTCCTACTCCAAGGCTTGAGAGCCAACTACCAATTAAGTAAATCTGGTGATGTGCATCTCTGTAATGAGGAGAGGTGTTGACTAATGACATCAACACCCTATATAAGGTGTGCTTAATTATTAGGCAACTTCCTTTCCTTTGCCAAAATGGGTCAGAAGAGAGATTTGACGGGCTCTGAAAAGTCCAAAATTGTGAGATGTCTTGCAGAGGGATGCAGCAGTCTTGAAATTTCCAAACTTTTGAAGCGTGATCACCGATCAATCAAGCATTTCATGGCAAATAGCCAACAGGGTCGCAAGAAGGGTATTTGCCAAAATAGGCGCAAAATAACTGCCCACTAATTGAGGAAAATCAAGCGTGAAGCTGCCAAGATGCCATTCGCCACCAGTTTTGCCATATTTCAGAGCCGCAACGTTACTGAAGTATCAAAAAGCACAAGGTGTGCAATACTCAGGGACATGGCCAAGGTAAGGAAGGCTGAAAAACGAGCACCTTTGAACAAGAAACATAAGATAAAACGTCAAGAATGGGCCAAGAAATATATTAAGACTGATTTTTCAAAGGTTTTATGGACTGATGAAATGAGAGTGACTCTTGATGGGCCAGATGTATGGGCCAGAGGCTGGATCAGTAAAGGGCAGAGAGCTCCACTCCGACTCAGACGCCAGCAAGGTGGAGGTGGGGTACTGGTATGGGCTGGTATCATCAAAGATGAACTTGTGGAACCTTTTCGGGTTGAGGATGGAGTGAAGGTCAACTCCCAGACCTACTGCCAGTTTCTGGAAGACAACTTCTTCAAGCAGTGGTACAGGAAGAAGTCGGTATCGTTCAAGAAAAACATGATTTTCATGCAGGACAATGCTCCATCGCATGCATCCAACTACTCCACAGTGTGGCTGGCCAGTGAAGGTCTAAAAGAAGAAAAAATAATGACATGGCCCCCTTGTTCACCTGATCTGAACCCCATAGAGAACCTGTGGTCCATCATAAAATGTGAGATCTACTGGGAGGGAAAACAGTACACCTCTCGGAACCGTGTCTGGGATGCTGTGATGGCTGCTACACGCAATGTTGATCGAAAACAGATCAAGCAACTGACAGAATCTATGGATGGAAGGCTGTTGAGTGTTATCATAAAGAAAGGTGGCTATATTGATCACTAATTTTTTTGGTTTTTGTTTTTGCATGTCAGAAATGTTTATCTCTAAAGTTTGTGCACTAATGTTGGCTTACCTGGTGAAAATAAACACGTGAGATGGAATTATATTTGGTTTTTATTAAGTTGCCTAATAATTCTGCACAGTAATAGTTACCTGCACAAACAAATATCCTCCTAAGATAGCCAAATCTAAAAAAAAAACACTCCAACTTCCAAAAATATTAAGCTTGGATATTTATGAGTCTTTTGGGTTGATTGAGAACATAGATGTTGATCAATAATAAAAATAATCCTCTAAAATACAACTTGCCTAATAATTCTGAACACAGTGTATTGTTATCATTTCCGAATATAATTTGAATTAACCCCTTTAAAGCCCAAGACGTACTAATACGTATCTGAACCCTGGGACTTAAGAGCCAGATACGTATTAGTACGTCATGGCAATCGCGCCCGCACACAGGCTGTGCGGGCACGATCGCCGCCGGGTGTCAGCTGATTGTCACAGGTGTCAGCTGATTGTCGAAGTCGATCGCAGCATTGCAGTGGCAAGGGGAGGTGATCGCGATACTCACTTTTCCTGGCAGCATCCAACGCTGTCTGCCGCGGCTTCCCGGATGTTGCCATGCATCTGCAGCGCTGACAGTCTGTATAGCACAGGGATGGTGCTCCATCCCTATGCTATACAGGCGATCAGAATAAAAAAAAGTGAAAGTCCCATAGTGGGACAAAGAATAAAAGTAAAAAAAAAGTGTTAAAAAATGGGGAAAAAATTGTAAAAATATAAAAAATAAAAAATAAAAAAATAATCCACCAAAAATAAAAATATAATGTACCCATCAATAAATATTATTATGAAAAAAAACAAAAAAAAAAACAATAAAAGTACACATATTTGTTATTTCCGCATCCGGAATGACCTGACCTAAAAAACTGTCCCACTAGTTAACCCCTTTAGTGAATACGGTAAAAAAAACGAAGCAAAAAACAATGCTTTATCATCATACCGCCAAACAAAAAATGGAATAACACGCGATCGAAAAGATGAATAGAAATAAAAATGGTACCGCTGAAAACATCATCTTGTCCCGCAAAAAACAAGCCACCATACAGCTCCATCAGCCGAAAAATAAAAAAGTTATAGCTCTCAGAATAAAGCGATGCAAAAAAATATTTTTTTGGTATAAAATAGCTTTTATTGTGTAAAAGCGCCAAAACATAGAAAAACGATATAAATGTGGTACCGCTGTAAACGTACTGACCCAAAGAATAAAGCTACCTTATCAATTTTACCACAAGCGGAACAGAATAAAAATTTTTTAAAAAAAACAGTTCCTGAATTGTTGTTTTTTGTTTATTCTGCCTCCCAAAAATCGTAATAGAAAGCGATCAAAAAATGTCATGTGCCTGAAAATGGCACCAATAAAAACATCAACTCATCCCGCAAAAAAACAAGCCATCACATGACTCTGTCGGCCAAAATAAGGAAAAATTATAGCTCTCAAAATATGGCGATGCAAAAACTAGATTTTACAAAAAAATGCATCTTTTAGTGTGTGACAGCTGTCAATCAAAAAAACCCGATATGATTCTGGTATCACTGTAATCGCACCGACCCAAAGAATAAAGTTGTCTTATCACTTATACCGCACGAGGAATGGCGTAAAAAATAAACTCTAGGGTTAGGGTTGTGCTAGGGTTAGGGTTGGGGTTAGGGTTAGGGTTGGGCTAGGGTTGGGCTAGGGTTAGGGATGGGGTTGGGGTTAGGGTTGGGCTAGGGTTAGGGTTAGAGTTGGGATAGGGTTAGGGTTAGACTAGGGTTAGGGTTGGGGTTAGGGTTGGGCTAGGGTTAGGGTTGGGCTAGGGTTAGGGTTGGGGTTAGGGTTGAGCTAGGGTTAGGGTTGGGCTAGGGTTAGGGTTGGGATTAGGGTTTGGCTAGGGTTAGGGTTGTGATTTGTTTCAAAAGTAAAAAAAAAAAAGATGACGATATGTCGACTAGTATTGAGCGCAAGTGCTCGCTACTTGAGTTTGCATTGGGTGCTCGGGTATGCACTGAGTATCGCGGGTGCTCAAGTGACTTGCTCGAGTATCCGCCCCATATGCTTCGCGGCCAAAAAAAACAAAGTTTTTGGGGTCCATTTTCTCCTCTTACCCTTGTGAAAATAAAAAAATTGGGGCTAAAACATAATTTTTGTGGAAAAAGTTTGATTTTTTTATTTTCACGGCTCAATGTTATAAACTTCTGTAAAGCACTTGGGGGTTCAAGGTGCTCACCACACATCTAGATAAGTTCTCTGAGGGGTCAAGTTTCCAAAATGGCGTCACTTGTGGGGGGTTTCCACTGTTTAGGCACATCAGGGGCACATCCGCTAATTATTCAAGCAAATTTTACATTCAAAAAGTCAAATGGTGCTCCTTCCCTTCCAAACCCTGCCGTATGCCCAAGCAGTGGTTTTCCCCCACATATGGGGTATCGGTTTACTCAGGAGAGATTGCACAACAAGTTGCATTGTGCAATTTATCCTGTTACCCTTATGAAAATGCAAAATTGGGGGCTGAAAAACATTTTTGTGGGAAAGATGTGAAAATTTTATTTTCACGGCTCAATGTTATAAACTTCTGTGAAGCACCTGGGGATTCAAGGTGCTCACCACACATCTAGATAAGTTCCCTGAGGGGTCTAGTTTCCAAAATGGTGTCACTTGTGGGTGTTTTCCACTGTTTAGGCACATCCGGGGCTCTCCAAACGCAACATGGCTTCCGCTAATTATTCAAGCAAATTTTACAATCAAAAAGTCAAATGGCGCTCCTTCCCTTCCGAACCCTTTTGCGCCCAAACAGTGGGTTTTCCCGACATATGGGGTATCTGAGTGCTCATGGGAAGTTGCACAACACATTTTGGGGTCCATTTTTTCTGTTACCCCTGCGAAAAGAAAAAAAATTGGGTCTAAAGTAACATTTTTGTGAAAAAAGTTAATTGTTAATTTTTTTCTTCCACATTCCAAAAATTCCTGTGAAGCACCTGAAGGGTTAATAAAGTTCTTGAATGTGGTTTTGAGCACCTTGAGGGGTGCAGTTTTTAGAATGGTGTCATTTTTGGGTATTTTCTGTCATAAAGACCCCTCAAAGTGACTTCAAATGTGATGTGGTCCCTAAAAAAATGGTTTTGTAAATTTTGTTGGAAAAAAGAGAAATTGCTGGTCAACTTTTAACCCTTATAGCTCCCTAACAAAAAAAAATGTTGGTTCCAAAATTGTGCTGATGTAAAGTAGACATGTGGGAAATGTTATTTATTAACTATTTTGTGTGACATATCTCTGATTTAAGGGCATAAAAATTCAAATTTTGAAAATTGCAAAATTTTCTAAATTTTCACCAAATTTCTGTTTTTTTCACAAATAATGTGGAATATGGAAGAAATTTTACCACAATCATGAAGTATAATATGTCACGAAAAAACAGTCTCAGAATCAGGGGGATCCATTGAAGCGTTCCAGAGTAATTACCTCATAAAGTGACAGTGGTCAGAATTGTAAAAATTGGTCTGGTCATTAACGTGAAAACCACCTTGGGGGGTAAAGGGGTTTATATAATTGAATGTAATTGGCCTTTTTGGAAGCAAAAATGTGTTATATTAGATTTAGCCTAAACCATAAATTGTTAGCTCCTAAATAAATGCTGGTATTAAAAAAAATCTAAACACTGAAATATATATATATAATGGCATTTAATTGTAAGTGAAAATAATTCTGTGCCTTTAAGCATTTGATTTGAGTGTCTTCTGGTCTGTCAGCCAGCATTCCTTAAATCTCAAGCTCTGTAACCTGACATTTATTGTGCACTGATTGGCCTCTGTCAGTAGTACGGGTTGTAAATTCCCTTTGAAAATCTGTGTGTTAACAGCTTTCAGACAGGCAGCCTAGCTGACAATGGTTTAATCCTCTGCACTTAGTAAGTAAATCAGATCAGTTGCTTCTATTTAGATGTCACTAAAAATAGTTTACTTGAAGGTAATACAAGAGTAGAACCCAAGATTAAAAATATATATTAATTCTATATTACATTTTTGTGTTTGTTTTCCATACATTTTACATTTTAGAACAATATAACATGACTAATGTATAGAAAATGTACCTGCAGGCAGGGCTATACTTACCATTATGCACTGGAGGTCCAATTCCTAAGGAGTCGGGTTGTGGAGGATGGAGCTGGCAGAACAGAATTTGTTTTTAATAACTATATATACAGTGCTGCTCACCATTATTGGCACCCCTACTAAAGTTATATCTTCAGGATTTTTTACTTTGTGGTCCAAAGTAATACAACAATAAAACATTTTTTTTTCAACTTCCATGTTGCAATTTCAAAGAAAAAACAGAATAAACAGCATGTGCAGCAATAAAGGCACCACTAATTAATACTTAAGTGTACACCCTTTGACATTGATGACAGCCTCAAAACATTTCTTGTAGCCATCTATAAGCTTCTTGCACTTCTCAGCTGGAGTTTCCTCCATCTCTTCCTTTGCAGTTGTTCAAGCTCTTAAAAGTTTGAAGGGTTCTTTTTCCCAATGGCAGATTTCAGCTCACCCCAAAGATTTTCACTGGGATTGAGGACAGGACTAATTGCTGGCCATTTTAAAATAATCCATTTTTTCTTTTTCAACCATTCCTGTGTACTTTTGAATGTGTGCTTTGGATCATTGTCTTGCTGGACGTCTCATGATCTTCGACTCAAACCAAGTTTTCTTACACTGGGTAGGACATTTCACTCTAAAATCTCTTGATAATTCTCTGATTTCATGATTCCTGTGATATGGTCAAGGCCTCCAGTACCAGATGGAGCAAACAAACCCCACACCATTATGGATCCTCCACTATACTTAACTGTTGGTAAGGTGTTATTTTCCTTATAAGCTTCATTGCACCATCTGTAAACAAACTGTTGCTTTACATTGCCAAAATACTCTGTCCACAGAACATTTTCCCAGAAATATTGTGGTTTATCAAGGTACTCCTTGGCAAAGATCAGTCGTTCCTTTTTATGTCTTTTCTTCAGCAATGGTTTCTTCCTTGGCCTTTGGCCATAAAGCTCTGCTTGGTTTATTGTGCTGCATATGTTGCTTGTTGAAACCATGACCCCATACTGTTCCAGGTTGGCCTTCAGGTCTTTGGATGATAGATATGGTAATTTTTGCACCAACCTTCGAAGACATTTCTTGTAAATTTTCCTGTTTCCCCATGCCAGGGAGGTTCTTGACGATTCCATGCTTGGCAAACTTCTTAATAACATTGCACACTGTAGAAACTGGGATGCCAAGGTCTTTGGAGATGGCCTTATACCTTTGGAAGTCTTGTGTTTGCTAATAATAGCAGTTCTGATGTCCTCAGCTCCTTTGTCTTCACCATTGTGACAAAGGAACAGGGCCTATGATGTGGCTCTTTAAAACACTGAAATCATCATTCATTGGCTAATTCCTGTCACATGGGCACTTACAATCACAGGAGAATCTATTTTGTGATTTAGCACAGGCGAGTCAAAATGTGTTTCCATACTAAATTAATGTAAAGGGTGCCAATACCAGTGACACAGCAAGCTTTAGGTTTTTCTATTTTTACCTCCCATTGTTTTTTGTTTTAAATTATTGTTTATCATTTGATCTTTTATATTTAACACGAGTGCTCTATACAAAAAAAACTGTTCTCTTGATTCATTTTTTTCAGGAGATATTTCACATTATGTACTTAAACTTCATGGGAGCCAATAACGATGAGCAGGACTGCATACATATGCATATATTTTTTTTTTCATCTCCCCTCTTTCCGCTGCTGGACCACATAACCAAACTGGCATCTTTGCTGAGGGGAGGAGTGGTAGGAGGCACCTGCCATTCATTTGTATTTGCATCTATAAGACGCAAATACAAATGAAGCTATGAGCGAGCAGGCACTTCTGGAGCACTGATCTGCTCACTTATCTTCCAAGTGGTGGTGTGCCCACGCTGCTGATGATATTGCAGTGTGATGATGTCACCTCATCATGCTGCAGATTTCATTGCAGAGCATTGCAGAGGAAGAGAAGGTACCAGAGTCAGCAGCAGGTAAGCACCCGTAGAGCTGAAGATGCAGGGGGGCTTTTACTATAGACCAGAGTAGGGACTTACAGCGTGAAGTGTAGTCTGAGGGACAGTATGGAGGGAAGAAGGTATGAAGAAGTGGCAACATGGTGTGCTTAATATGGAGAAGGGGCAGCATGTTGGCTCAGTATGGAAAAAGGGTAGCACTCAAGGCATTATGGGGGTTAGTATGGAGAAAGGGCAACATAGGGGGCTAAGCATGAAGAAGGGACAACATGGGGATCTCAGGTTGGATAGAAGGTAGCATTGGAGGTCTGTATTAAGAAGGGGCTTCATGGGGTGCTCAGTATAGAGAAGGGGTAGAATGGAGGCAAAGTATGGAGAAGGGGCAGCATGGGGGACCTCAGTATTGAGAGAGGGTAACATGGGGGGCTCAGCATTAAAAAGGGGCAGCATGGGGGCTCAGTATAGAGAAGAGGCAGAATGAGGGCTCAGTGTGGAGGAGAAGGGCAGTGTGGTGGCTCAGTAAGGGGTCTGGCAAAGTGAGATGTAGTGTGAGAGACAGTATGGAGGTGGAACAGTGTGAAAAAGTGGCATCATGAATGGAGAGTATGGAGAAAGGGCAGCATGGGGGGCTTAATATGGAGAAGAGGCAGCTTGAGGGGGCTCAATATGGAAAAGAAGCAGTATGGGGCTTATTATGGAGCAGGTGCAGAATGTGAGGGATCATTAAGGAGAAGGACAGCAAGAGAGCTAAGTATCAAGAGGAGGCAGCTTGAGGGGCTCAGTATAGATATGAGGGGGCAACATGGGTTGGCTCAGTGTAGATATGAGGCAGCATATGGTTCTCAGTATGGAGAAGGGCAGCATGGGAGTTTCAGCATAGACAAGGGACGGTATGGGAGGGACAATGTGAAGGGGTAGCCAGTCTGGAGAGAGCATGGGGGGTGGGGATTGGCTGTTTAGATAAACCATTAATCAGTGTTTTTATCAGCCAGTGTAAATGCACCTTAAAGAGTAACAAAAAGTTTGGGAGATTTTTGTACTATATATGTTTTAGGCCCTGTAATTGTAAGCTTTTTGGGTCAGGACCCCCACCAATCACTCAAAAGACCTCTTCTCTTCAAGTGTGTAGCTCAGGAGACAGGAGATCATATACATAGCGCAAAGCGGATGCAGTAGAAAGCCATAGGCTCCTTTAACCTGAGGAGTGATCTGTTGGGGTATCAGGACTCAGACGCCACCGATCTACTGAGAATTAAAAATCATAAAACATAAAAGATGTCTCCCAAATGATAAGCTACTTTTTAAATGTTTCATGCTACTATAAGCATTTAATCAGTGCGGTGGTTCCTGTGTAGTCTGCAGTCTGATAGTAACTGATAGCAACAACTCTTATCATCTACTTATCATTGTTACCATTGTTAAGGACATACTGGGAGTTGCAGGTTCATGCGATATAATTGTATATGCCAAGGACTCACCTGATATTGCAATTGATTGCAGTACCAAGCTTAATGCTCTATGTATTAATGGTGGTACTTTTGTTATATTCTTATACTAATGGTAGTGTCAGGAATGGTTGCCCGTACCTGAGCGGGCCCCTCACGCTTCTGGGCGGGCTCCGGCTTTCTGTCACCTGTTGCCCTTCACTGGCTATGAGGGGCGGGGTGTCACGTTTGGGGGCGGAGCTTGCGAGGGTGCTCGCTCAGTCCAGATGTCGCATTCTAGGAGATACACTCTAGCACCGCTGGGAAGAGGGATGCCGCTGCTCCCAGTGATTATGCTGTGCGAGGACTCCGGGACACCGGGTCCCCTTGTGTTAGCTGCTGCCAGCGGGTACGGGACAGTGAGATGGTGCGAGGTTCCCTCCAGTCTTCTCTCTCCTCCTACGTTGTCTTGTGGTCTGGGGGTGGAGATTGGGCGGTGCCCCAGCGTGGTCAGGTGACTGATGGGAGGTAGATTTAAACCTGCCATCTCCTCTCCTGTGACCAACACACTGCTCTTGCTGGCTAGCAGTGGGTCATTCCACCATCACCCAGCATTACAGGCAGTTCTTGCATTGTTTTCTTGTACTGATAATGGTTCTGGTGCCATATTCATGTACAGATGATGGTTCAGGTGATGCATTCATGTACTGATTATGGTTCTGGTGATGTAGAAATATAGTGATGATGGTTCTGGTGCATGTATTCATGTACTTAGTACATGAATACAACATTAGAGCTATAATATCAGTGGATCTGGTGCTGTACTCATGTACTGATGGAGGTTCTGGTTCTGAATTCATGTATAGATTATTGTTCTGCTGATGTATTCATGTACTGATGGTGGTTTTGGCCCTATATTCATGTATTGATTAAGGTTCTGTTGATATATTCATGTACTGATGGTGGTTCCACTTGATAATAGATCATTATATAGTCAGTGTGCTGTCTGTTGCACACATGAGACAACACAAAGACTGAAAATACAGCCATGTGAACAAGGTCATATATGTCAGCCGAAAAAGTATTTCACTAAAGCCCCCATATACTTTAAATAGCTGTCCGATCATTGACGGGCAACTATCTCACTTGACTCAAGGTGGTCCTACATTGACTCAAGGGGGCTGAATGCAAATGCACGTAACAATTTTCAAATTTATATTTTTAAAATATTTAGAAAACCATATATATACAGTATAATTTCCTTTACACTTCACAAATGCTTGCTACTTAGTGTTGGTATATCACATAAAATACCAAGAAAATACATTTATGTTTGTGTGTGTAACGTGAAGAAAGTTCAAGAATATTAATCCTTTTTCAAAGTGTGTGCCCGCTGTTAAAGGGCATGAATATTCAATCTCTCTCCACGCCCATGGGCGTGGGGAGGGGTCAATATTCATGCCCTTTAATAAGCGGGCACACGCGATAGCCCGGCAGCAGCGGGAGCCGCAGCGCGGCTACACTGTGTGCCGGCTATGAAGGAGAGTGAAGTCACTGCTCCCCGCGCACAGTCCTGGTGTGGGGAGCAGTGACTTCCCGCAGCTGATCTCTCCATGTGAGCCGCACATGGCAGTGACGTCATGCGCGGCTCACATAGAGAGATCAGTGCGGGCAGACAGGATGCAGCATTGGAGGAGAGAGAAGAAAGGTGAGTATGAGTGTTTATTTTTGTGTAGCCTGATGGGGATTAGGGGGACCATGCATACTAGGATAAGGATGAGGGGGTCATACATACCAGGGTAAGGATGAGGGGGCCATACATACCTGGGTAAGGATGAGGGGACCATACATACCAGGGTAACGCTGAGGGAGCCATACATAACAGGATAAAGATGATGGGGCCATACATAACAAGATAAAGATGAGGGGGCCATACATACCAGGATAACACTGAGGAGGGCATACATAACAGATTAAAGATGAGGGGGCCATACATACCAGGATAAGGATGAGGGGTGCCATGCATACCAGGATAGGGATTAGGGGTGCCATGCATACCAGGATAGGGATTAGGGGTGCCATGCATACCAGGATGGGGATTAGGGGTGCCATGCATACCAGGAAGGGGATGAGGAGTGCCATGCATAGGGATGAGGGGTGCCATGCATACCAGGATAGAGATGAGGGGTGCCATGCATACCAGGACAGGGATGAGGGGTACCATGCATACCAGGATAGGGATGAGGGGTGCCATGCATAACAGGATGGAGGGGTTCCATGCATACCAGGATGGAGGGATGCCAGGCATACCAGGATGGGGATGGGGACCACGTATAAAAGGAAGGGGGGGGCATATATACCAGGATAGGGGATATTGTCAGAATTGGGGGATATTACCCCTATACCAGTGTCAGCAGAAGACCCCTCCCCCTTAAAAGTGCATCATGAACACATTTTTTCCTTACATTTTTTTTTTAATTTTCCTCCTCTAAAACCTAGGTGCGTCTTATGGTCTGGTGCGTCTTATAGTCCGAAAAATATGGTAATATAAATATTCAGTTACTTTTCACTTACTAGTCATTACTAGAGCTGCTAGAATCAAATAAATTTGAATTCAAGCGAAATTTTAGAAAATTTGCATATCCCAGCAAATTCAATCAATTTGCAATTCAATTTTTGCAAATTGCAAAAAAAAAAAAAAAATAGCAACCTACTTTTTTTGCATCAAGAGGGACTATCATAGTCTGTATAAAAGCCAATGCAGGGCATGCAGCCTTTTAGGATAGTGAGAGGATGTCAGAGCTCAAAGCTCAGCAAAAGAGATAGGAAGAGAAAACCTTAAAACATTGGACCAATACTTCAGACAGTAATGTGTTGTATTACTGCAGTAGTGAAGAAGATGAGAGTAGTAGTCTGGGAATAATAGAGAGACTTGATTCATAGGGGCAAAGGGAGGTGCAAGCAGACTCGATGTGTTGGATCAATGATATGATGTAGCTGGCATTGGTCCTGGTGTATTTATATTACAATTACACTTTTTTTTTTATTTCTTGTGGATTAATTTTGTGAGGGGAATAATTGCTTTTTAAACATATAAAGGAAAATACCCTAAAATCCCGATATTTAACTGCGACTGTCTACATCATAAAGTGTGTGTAGCAAACAATTTATTTTTTCATATCTTTTCTACTAGTTAAATTTTGTATTTGTACACACCACACCAATACAATGTCCTATTACAGGTCCTGGTTTTTTGGTTGTGTACCTACTTAGAATTTTTTATTTTGTCAAGGTGGGAAGAGGATTGAATTTTGTTGAAAAAATAAAAAAGAAACATTTAAAAAATGTAGACATTTAACTGTGCATATCTGTTTTTGCACAACCTTGAACGCCACATCTATACTTCGTTCTGTTGCCACATTTTGCTTTCTGTATATGTACTACCTAGTATTCTTATCACATCATTTTTTGCAAGGATTGAAACGTTCGAATTCCAACCATTGAAACCAGGTATTATCAAATTTTGTGTAGGAGTCCTGGATGGAGGAAGTCACGTCCTCTATATACATAATCTCGTTAACTTTTGCCATAGGTGGACATGTAGATTTCTTCCAAAATAGAAGGAATACAAGCTCTAGCTGCCATAACCAGGAATCATAGCATGGAGCGTTTGTAGGCAGCCAATGGTGTCTCACAGTGATGTAGGAGACCCATTTCACCAGTGAATCCAGTAACTTACTTAAGACATCAGTCACTCCGGACCGGAATGGGAGGAATATGTTACGTTCTCAAAAGATAAGCAAAAATATACCCTCAGCCACACCACCCCTCCAACATGCGGGATCAGAAGACGGGATGGGACTCTGTACCATCTGACAAGTAGGGGGGAGTTCAACATGAAGTAAACCTTAGAAAGGGTATGCCTAATTGGACCCGTACCTAGACAAGACAATTCAAATTGCATTTTAATTTGCAAGAAATTTGATTTAGGAGGTAGCTTGTCTAGGAAGTGTTTTAATTGCAAACATCTCCAATGACCCAATGAAACCGGCTCTACTAGACCTAAAAGAATTTGAAAGAGGGCGAGTCATTGCTGCTACCAAAAGTCTCTGCTCGGTCTTTACCTGCATTGATCCAAGTCTTTAAAAAAATAAGATCAGGATGGCTCAGTATTGGTAATAATTCAGAGTACTGTGGGATTGTAATATTGCCCACCACTACATTACTGCAACAATTTTGAGTGGGCCCTATTGTCGGATGTAATTTCAAATAGTTGGGAACCGGAGTAGCAGTCCTCGAGAGGGCACGCAGTGGAAAGGGGCACAAACTTTTGCTGCCCAGGATTGAGCGGTTAAGTCTGGGAGTCTTCTTAGCCCAAATGAAATGGGCAGCACGGTGGTTCCGTGATTAGCATGCTGGCTCAGTGGTTAGCACTGCAGTCTTGCAGTCCTGGGGTTCAAATCCCACCAAGGACAACATCTGCAAAGAGTTTGTATGTTCTCCCCATGTTTGTGTGGGTTTCCTCCGGGTTCTCTGGTTTTCTCCCACACTCCAAAGGTATACTGATAGGGAATTTAGATTGTGAGATCCAATGGAGACAGCGATAATAATGTCTGTAAAGCGCTGTGGAATATGTTGGCGCTATATAAAAATGAAAGATTATTATTATTATTATTATTATTGGGTTCAAAACACTGTCGGTTTGAGTCAATGTTCTGCAAAGAACAGACTGCCTGATCAAATTTGACTAAAAGGGATAATTTTTGGATTGTTTTTTTAATTTTAATAAACATGAAAAGTCTTTCAGTGTGTTGTGCTATTAAATGGGTTACTGGTTACTACCAGATTTCTATGGTGAGTAGTAAGGTCACTTTGACATTATTAAAATTAGCTTGTGTTAAAGAGATTGAAAAGGATTGAATAAAGTCCTAGGAGATCTTAGAGTGTTAAACATATCTTTTTGGAAAAATTTGCTGATCATCTCTAGTCATTACTGCTAAAGGTGCTTCTACAGCCAACATTGGACTAATCCTAATACCAGGAAAGACATCGCTATCTTTGATGGAGCAAAAATGGGTTTGAATTTTATTTTGAAATGATCCTGTGGATTAAGCCTACATCATTATCATCTGTTGGCTTACTGCTGTTACTGTTACTATTACTGTTGCTTTTACGTTTTACTTACAATTTTTATTACTCTGCATTTTTTTCTTAGCTCCATTTACAAAATAGTTTCCTTTACCACATTTAGGGTCTTTTTGTGTATTTGAGTAATACATTTTTGTCTGGGTCAAGAAAGACACAGACGGATCACTGACTTTGGCCAAAACCATTGAAATCCAATTTTTACAGTCTGACCCAGAGGCCTGCCAAGCCACCTTCAAGTAAAAATTTTCACACGCTATTCAAGAAGCTAAAAACTAAAGAGTGAAGTGGGAACAAGCGGTCGTACAGCAAATGTCTGTGAACATTCAGAGTAAATATAATGATCATTTTAAATTGAAAACAGAACTTTCAAGAAGTGGAAAATCCTAGATGACAGATTGCTCAGGAATATAATTATAACTTTTACAAATGTTTGGCACACATTTCCGTGTGTATTTGAATAATGTGAAATGAAACACTTATACTGTGTGTACAGCAAGAACTCCATAAACAGCTCACACAGTTATGTGATGTTGGGTGGAGCAGACATCCATTTCCCTAGTAGTTAATCTAGTGCATTTTTACCTTAAAGGGGTTGTCCACTTCTCAAAAAAAATTCTTTAAAGGGCTATTTGCAAGTCGTCTCTGATATTTCAAATTGTTTTTTGAACCATTATACAGCAGAAAGTAGAAAAGTGAATGAAATGAGGACAGAAAGCCTCAAGCAATTATAAACATTAACAAATTAGATAGTGACAATGAGTGCAGACAATACATATATATACACATATATATACTGTATACAGTGGTGGCCAAAAGTATTGGCACCCCTGCAATTCTGTCAGATAATACTCAGTTTCTTCCTGAAAATGATTGCAATCACAAATTCTTTGGTATTATTATCTTCATTTAATTTGCTTGCAAGGAAAAAACACAAAAGAGAATGAAGCAAAAATCAAATCATTGATCATTTCACACAAAACTCCAAAAGAGGTCCGGACAAAAGTATTGGCACCCTCAGCCTAATACTTGGTTGCACAACCTTTAGCCAAAATAACTGCGAGCAACCGCTTCCGGTAACCATCAATGAGTTTCTTACAATGCTCGGCTGGAATTGTACACCATTCTTCTTTGGCAAACTGCTCCAGGTCCCTGATATTTGAAGGGTGCCTTCTCCAAACTGCCATTTTGAGATCTCTCCACAGATGTTCTATGGGATTTAGGTCTGGACTCATTGCTGGCCACCTTAGAAGTCTCCAGTGCTTTCTCTAAAACCATTTTATAGTGCTTTTGGAAGTGTGTGTTTGGGTCATTGTCCTGCTGGAAGACCCATGACCTCTGAGGGAGACCCAGTTTCTCACACTGGGCCCTACATTATGCTGCAAAATTTGTTGATAGTCTTCAGACTTCATAATGCCATGCACACGGTCAAGCAGTCCAGTGCCAGAGGCAGCAAAGCAACCCCAAAACATCAGGGAACCTCCGCCATGTTTGACTGTAGGGACCGTGTTCTTTTCTTTGAATGCCTCTTTTTTTCCTGTACACTCTGTGTTGATGCTTTTTCCCAAAAAGCTCTACTTTTGTCTCATCTGACCAGAGAACATTCTTCCAAAACGTTTTAGGCTTTCTCAGGTAAGTTTTGGCAAACTCCAGCCTGGCTTTTTTATGTCTCGGGGTAAGAAGTGGGGTCTTCCTGGGTATCCTACCATACAGTCCCTTTTCATTCAGACGCCGACGGATAGTACGGGTTGACACTGTTGTACCCTCGGACTGCAGGGCAGCTTGAACTTGTTTGGATGTTAGTCGAGGTTCTTTATCCACCATCCGCACAATCTTGCGTTGAAATCTCTCGTCAATTTTTCTTTTCCGTCCACATCTACGGAGGTTAGCCACAGTGCCATGGGCTTTAAACTTCTTGATGACACTGTGCACGGAAGACACAGGAACATTCAGGTCTTTGGAGATGGACTTGTAGCCTTGCGATTGCTCATGCTTCCTCACAATTTGGTTTCTCAAGTCCTCAGACAGTTCTTTGGTCTTCTTTCTTTTCTCCATGCTCAATGTGGTACACACAAGGACACAGGACAGAGGTTGAGTCAACTTTAATCCATGTCAACTGGCTGCAAGTGTGATTTAGTTATTGCCAACACCTGTTAGGTGCCACAGGTAAGTTACAGGTGCTGTTAATTACACGAATTAGACAAGCATCACATGATTTTTCAAACAGTGCCAATACTTTTGTCCACCCCCTTTTTTAGGTTTGGTGTGGAATTATATCCAATTTGGCTTTAGGACAATTCTTTTTATGTTTTTTTCATTGAAGACAAATTAAATGAAGATAATAATACCAAAGAATATGTGATTGCAATCATTTTCAGGAAGAAACTGAGTATTATCTGACAGAATTGCAGGGGTGCCAATACTTTTGGCCACCACTGTATATATATATATAAGAAAGAAGAAGAAAATAAGCCCGTGTCCCTGAAAGGCATCTTTGTTTTGTCGACATATGAGGATTTAACTTTGACATATGATAGGGTGAGAACAACAACTCTGCGACCCAAAAATCAATTATTATGCATACCTCCTACACCAGGCTCTTTATTCTCCACAGTCAGAGCATAGGAAGTCATCAAAGATGAAAATGAAAGAACAAGGTAGAGGTGAGAGAGAAAGGAAGAGAAAAGAAGAAAAGACTAGGTAGCGAGAAGAAGGTATCTTAGGAGTTAACTCATCAGCCTAGAATGTAGCTACTGCAGGCTGTGGTGGCCAATCCCCAATGAACACTATGTAACACAAAGGCTATGTGCCCATGGTGCAGAAATGCTCCGGATTTTTTCCTGAGCATTTCTGCATCTCCCTGGCAGAAAAAACGCTTGTGGATTGTACATGCGTTTTTCCTACCAGGGACATGCAGATCTGAAGCGTTCTTCACATGCATTTCCGCATGCGTGTTGACAAGCGCTTTCCAAGCAATTTTAGCATCACTTGGAAAGTGCTTGACAACTTGGTCACACTATATAAATCCATGCAAACGGCATGGATTTATATAGTGTGACCTTAAAGAATGGTAAAAAATAAAAAATAAATCTATACTGTAACATACCTGGCGGCGTCCTTGCATGGTGGTCCATCTCCCACTGTGCAAGAGGGCGCACTTGATCTCCTGTCCAGAATGTCTCTCTGGCTTCCCTCCATGCTGTCTGTTTGTGTCTGTTTCTGCTGCTTAAGGGCGGCGCCCGATCACTTCCTGCCTTTTGTACCTGCTGTGGGTCACACCCCTTGTGCGTCCTCAGCCTATTGCTGTCTGTCACTTGGTATATAGCTCAGCAGCTCCCTTCTATCCCTGCCTGAGCATAGTGTTTCCTTCAGTGTGTGCTTGCACTCTGAAGGTGCCAGGTCCCGTCTCTTGTCTCCTGCTTTTTGTATCAGTTCCCGTGTCTGAACTGAGTCCTGTATGTCTCCTGCTTTGCGGTATCAGCTCCCGTGTCTGAACTGTGTCCTGTATGTCTCCTGCTTTGCGGTATCAGCTCCCGTGTCTGAACTGAGTCCTGTATGTCTCCTGCTTTGCGGTATCAGCTCCCGTGTCTGAACTGTGTCCTGTATGTCTTTTGCGGTATCAGCTCCCGTGTCTGAACTGAGTCCTGTATGTCTCCTGCTTTGCGGTTTCAGCTCCCGTGTCTGAACTGACTCCTTTCTGTGTTCTCTTGTCTGTCCTGTCTGAACACGCTCCTAGCCTGTTCCTCTCGCCTTCTAGTGGCCGATTTCCTAGACCCGCTCCTGTGTCTGGTCTGTCCTGTCTGAACACGCTCCTTGCCTGTTCGTTCCGCCTTCTAGTGGCCGATTTCCTAGACCCGCTCCTGTGTCTGGTCTGTCCTGTCTGAACACGCTCCTTGCCTGTTCGTTCCGCCTCTCTGGGGGCCGTATTCCCAGACCCGCTCCTGTATCCCTCTGCAGTGTCGGTCTCCTCCGTACACTCAGTTCCAGTCTGAACTCTCTCCTGTCCTTTACCTGTTTTGCCTCTATGTCCGTTCCCTTCCTTTTTCTGCAGAGTCTGAACTCGTACCTAACTCCTGCTTGTTGTCTCTGCAAGTACTGTGTGAGTATCTGGCTCTGTCTTTCCCTTCCTGTCTGTTCCGTGTGAACAGAGCCCTGTCCTCCCTGCTCAGCCTTGTCTGCACTCTAGCTGTGCTTGCCTGTAACCCTCTGCCTGTATTGTTCCTGAGTCCCGGTGTGTACTGGGTCCTATCCCGCCTGTGTTCCTACCTGCTAGTGCCTCCCTGTCTGCACTCTAGCTGTGCTTGTCTTTACCCCCCTGCCTGCATACCCGCCTGCCTGCATACCAGTCGTGCCTGCCTATACCCACCAGTCTGTGTGCCAGCCTACCAGCCTGTTCCTGTATTCCCCTGTGTGGGTCAACAGCCGTGTCCGGGGTCTGTCCTGGAGTAGCACCTGGTCCCTCTGCTCGGTTCCTCCTTGGTGCACTGGCGTCGTATGCCGTCGTGCGACCCTGGTCGGATCGGGTGAATACCTAGTCACGCCCCTCCAGGCATTCACTCTCCGGCACGGTCCAGTGGAATCACTACCAATCACACGCACACGCCGCTTAGCCCGGGCGTGTGCATAACAGCATGCTCAGGCCATGGTTCCCGTTGAGCCCCACGGCCTTCGCTCTTTGAGAAGTTTTTCCAGCGAATACATGCATTAAAATAAATAAATAAATTTTTTTCCCCCTTTAGCTGAGTTCCAGGCGAATTACGCACCCGTCCAGATGGATCTATCAGCTCTCGTTCCTGCGGATCCGCCACGTTACTATGGGGATCCAAGACAGTGTCGTGCATTTGTGGAGCAATGCATGCTACACTTTAAGGCCTACCCTCTCTATTTTCCTTCCGATTGGGCTAAAGTGGCCTTTATGATTGACTACCTAGCGGGTGATGCCTTGAAATGGGTCACCCCCCTATGGGAAGCATGGGATCCTGTCATCCTTGACCTGCAGGCCTTCCTGGTGGCCTTTCGTATGGTCTTCGAGGACCCTAACTCTGAAGCCCCTGCTGAAGCTTCACTTCCCAATATCCCGGAGCAGCCCCGACGGGTAATGTGTGTGGGTAGCGCAATAGTCCTCCAGCCCAATGAGACTACTGCCCACCCAGAATCCTCACAGGGTGACTACGCTTTCCGGAATACTTCTCTCAACCTCAAGAGGCAGTCCAGACGTGCTAGACTTAGAGGCAAGCCGTCACGCCAGGGTCTGTCCTCCCTGAGACCTCCTGACCCCAACCTTGAAGTCCCTACTGAAGCTTCATCTCCCTGTATCCCGGAGAAACCCCAATGGGTAATGTGCGTGGGTAGTGCACCAGTTCTCCTGGCTGAAGAGACTTCTGCCCATCCAGACTCCACACAGGAGAACTTCCTGCACCCGGCATCAGATGCTTCTCTCTCTTTAACCGGTGTGCATGTCCAAGGATGCTCCAAAGCTGTGGTTACCTCAGAGTCTGTGCACCTCTACTACCTGGCGGAGGATCCCCTGTTGCCTCCTGAACCCTCCGGGATACCACTCGATGACAAATGGAGAGAGACTTCTCTACACCCGATACACAATACTTTGTCCGCTTCGTCCTGTGAGCCTGACAATGGGTACCCCAAAGTGGTAGTTACCTCCGAGTCTCTACACCCCTCCGACCAGGCGGAGGATCTCCAGTTGTCTCCTGAACCCTTCGGGGTGCTACCTGGTAGCGAAAGGACAGAGACTCTCCTATACTCTGTACCTGATACCTCGCTCGCTTCGTCCAGTGAGTCCAACTTAGTGTACTCCGAAGCAGAGGTTACTCCTGAGTCTCTACACCCCTCCGACCAGGCGGAGGACCTCCAGTTGTGTTCAGAATCCTTCGGGGTGCCACCTGGTGGTGAATGGACAGAGACTTTCCTATATCCTGGATCTGATACCTCGCTTGCTTCGTCCAGTGAGTCCGACCTAGTGTACTCTGAAGCAGAGGTTACCCGTGAGTCTCTACACCCCTCTGACCAGGCGGAGGACCGCCAGCTGTCTCCAGAACCCTTCGGGGTGCCACCTGGTGGTGAATGGACAGAGACTTTCCTATACTCGGTACCCGATACCTCGCCTGCTTCCTCCAGTGAGTCCGACCTAGTGTACTCTGAAGCAGAGGTTACCCGTGAGTCTCTACACCCCTCTGACCAGGCGGAGGACCGCCAGCTGTCTCCAGAACCCTTCGGGGTGCCACCTGGTGGTGAATGGACAGAGACTTTCCTATACTCGGTACCCGATACCTCGCCTGCTTCCTCCAGTGAGTCCGACCTAGTGTACTCTGAAGCAGTTGTTTTCTCTGAGCCTCTGCACTCTTCTGACCCGGCGGAGGACCTCCAGTTGTTTCCTGAATCCTCCGGGATACCACCAGATAACAAAGAGACAGTGACTTTTCCTCATTATGTACCTGATAACCCGTCTATTGCTTCCTGTGAGCTTGACAAGATGTACCTCGAAGCAGAGATTACCCTTAAGTCTCTGTCCCCCTCCAACCCAGTGAACGACTGGCCCTCGAATTCCCTGCGGAAGATTCTGGCAGGCCTGAAGAAGAGGGGGCGTAAGGGGGGAGGTACTGTAACATACCTGGCGGCGTCCTTGCATGGTGGTCCATCTCCCACTGTGCAAGAGGGCGCACTTGATCTCCTGTCCAGAATGTCTCTCTGGCTTCCCTCCATGCTGTCTGTTTGTGTCTGTTTCTGCTGCTTAAGGGCGGCGCCCGATCACTTCCTGCCTTTTGTACCTGCTGTGGGTCACACCCCTTGTGCGTCCTCAGCCTATTGCTGTCTGTCACTTGGTATATAGCTCAGCAGCTCCCTTCTATCCCTGCCTGAGCATAGTGTTTCCTTCAGTGTGTGCTTGCACTCTGAAGGTGCCAGGTCCCGTCTCTTGTCTCCTGCTTTTTGTATCAGTTCCCGTGTCTGAACTGAGTCCTGTATGTCTCCTGCTTTGCGGTATCAGCTCCCGTGTCTGAACTGTGTCCTGTATGTCTCCTGCTTTGCGGTATCAGCTCCCGTGTCTGAACTGAGTCCTGTATGTCTCCTGCTTTGCGGTATCAGCTCCCGTGTCTGAACTGTGTCCTGTATGTCTTTTGCGGTATCAGCTCCCGTGTCTGAACTGTGTCCTGTATGTCTCCTGCTTTGCGGTATCAGCTCCCGTGTCTGAACTGAGTCCTGTATGTCTCCTGCTTTGCGGTATCAGCTCCCGTGTCTGAACTGTGTCCTGTATGTCTTTTGCGGTATCAGCTCCCGTGTCTGAACTGTGTCCTGTATGTCTTTTGCGGTATCAGCTCCCGTGTCTGAACTGACTCCTTTCTGTGTTCTCTTGTCTGTCCTGTCTGAACACGCTCCTAGCCTGTTCCTCTCGCCTTCTAGTGGCCGATTTCCTAGACCCGCTCCTGTGTCTGGTCTGTCCTGTCTGAACACGCTCCTTGCCTGTTCGTTCCGCCTTCTAGTGGCCGATTTCCTAGACCCGCTCCTGTGTCTGGTCTGTCCTGTCTGAACACGCTCCTTGCCTGTTCGTTCCGCCTCTCTGGGGGCCGTATTCCCAGACCCGCTCCTGTATCCCTCTGCAGTGTCGGTCTCCTCCGTACACTCAGTTCCAGTCTGAACTCTCTCCTGTCCTTTACCTGTTTTGCCTCTATGTCCGTTCCCTTCCTTTTTCTGCAGAGTCTGAACTCGTACCTAACTCCTGCTTGTTGTCTCTGCAAGTACTGTGTGAGTATCTGGCTCTGTCTTTCCCTTCCTGTCTGTTCCGTGTGAACAGAGCCCTGTCCTCCCTGCTCAGCCTTGTCTGCACTCTAGCTGTGCTTGCCTGTAACCCTCTGCCTGTATTGTTCCTGAGTCCCGGTGTGTACTGGGTCCTATCCCGCCTGTGTTCCTACCTGCTAGTGCCTCCCTGTCTGCACTCTAGCTGTGCTTGTCTTTACCCCCCTGCCTGCATACCCGCCTGCCTGCATACCAGTCGTGCCTGCCTATACCCACCAGTCTGTGTGCCAGCCTACCAGCCTGTTCCTGTATTCCCCTGTGTGGGTCAACAGCCGTGTCCGGGGTCTGTCCTGGAGTAGCACCTGGTCCCTCTGCTCGGTTCCTCCTTGGTGCACTGGCGTCGTATGCCGTCGTGCGACCCTGGTCGGATCGGGTGAATACCTAGTCACGCCCCTCCAGGCATTCACTCTCCGGCACGGTCCAGTGGAATCACTACCAATCACACGCACACGCCGCTTAGCCCGGGCGTGTGCATAACATATACTTACCTTCTGATGGCTCCCGGAGTCTTTATTCCATCCTTCCTGGCTTGCCGGCAGCTCGTGGTACACTGAAGGACCTGCCGTCACATGACTAAATGACGTCAGCGCAGGTCCTTCAGTCCACCGCGATCTGCCAGCAAGCGAAGACAGTGGGCCATCAGAAGGTAAATATAATATTTATTTTTTATTTTATTCTTTTTTTTACAGGTTCTATGGTACCCGGGTCCAGAGGAGAGTCTCCTGTCCTCCAGACCCGGGTACCATCTGCACATTGAAATGCATGGAATGCGCATCTACAGATGCAGTGATGCGTAATCCATTCGCTCCAATGCACGTCAATGGCGGCGAAAACGCAGCGCTTCCGCAAAATAATTGGTAGTGTTGCGGTTTTTTCTGCAGTGATAACCCGCAGCAGAAATTTCCGCAGCATGTGCACAGCACATACTTATTATCGTTGGAGAACATGGCAGGCCTTCTACCAAGCGTTTTTTAAGCGTTTCTGCAGCGGAATTGCGGCTGCAAAAACGCTTAAAAAACGAATCTTGGGCACACAGCCATAAGCTCTCATTGCTGGAGTATGAAATCAGATAGAAAAAGCAAGTCAATTGCCAACTTGCTGATTTTCTTGCTGTCTAACTAGAAAACAATTTAATAACATGAGAGTACTCCTTTAAATGTGTTTGTAATAGAAATATATTTAGCTTTCTAATTGTGATTCTTTTCATTTCCAAAGGTAACACAATCTTCAGCTATCCGTGCTGTCTTGGGTCCTACTAAGCACTGCTGAAGTTCGGGGAGTGCCCCTTCCTCAATATGCTAACACACAGAAGAACACAGTGGTGTCCTGTGTAGATTTAAATGCTCTCCTGTGTAAAAGAAAGGACACCGAACACAGTAATTACAGACCAGGGATCAGAAATGGTCCCTGACATTTGGCTGACCTTGCTGGGTGCTAATCCTGACCCTCCAAAGAACCCTCTGAGACCGGCTTAAGTCTACAATCACGTTTCCAAGAATTAGGCTATGTGCACACGATGAATATTTGCAGCAGATTTTTCTGCAGCAGAAAACAGAATGTTGGCAGAAAAAAACACTGCTTAAAATACTTACAATTATGACACATTTTTGCTTGTTTTGTTTTTTTCACAATTTATTTGAATGAGTGAAAAACGCTGTAAAAGTACTGAAAGAGTTGACTCGCTGCAAACTTGAAAAAATGCTTTGGTTGTTCAAATCCGCAAGGAAAAAATATGCAGCATGTGCATGAGATTCAGAAATCTAATTTACTTTGCTGGTACTTTAAAATGTAGCATTTTTTCAGCAGAAAAAAAAATGTCGGGGGGAAAAAAGGTAGTGTGTGAACAAACCCTTACCCTACAATTTTATCAATAAATTTCATATTATTAGCAGAATGTATCAGCAAGCATATACTAGCATTTTCCTATTTGAGCAATTATCATTTTCTTTTTATTAGCCCCGGGCTAGAGGTTCACTTTATTGTATCATTGTAGGTATAATTTACATGAAAATGTTATAAACTAATATTTAGCATAAAGCCCAGATACATTCATTTTTTTTACGATTTGCAAAACTCTTCAATTAGAGAAAGTTGTTTTTCTTTTTAAACTTCCGGGTTTTCCCCCATCGCAATGTTAGCCTGCAGCGCATGCATTCCTGAAGTCTAGTCCTATAAAACCGTGATGTTAACCAGAAAGGGGAAACCATGTGCGAGGAGATTAATTTATCTCCTGGGAATAAAGACACATTAATAACTGAGATAATGTTTTCCTACATGCTGGAATCAAATGTGCCTTTTCAATTCTTTATTAGCAAACACATGAGGGGAAAATTATCTGACACTCATCCATAATACCTAATTGCTGAGAAAGTTTCTGACTTCAATTGCACAAACATTATAGAAGAATCGTTCCCATTACTTCAAAATGAAAATGACCGGGAATTTTCATAAGGCATAAAAGTATGGTTGGCATACATGTTACGTACCCAGGGAGAATGTTTGCTTTGTTCGCCTCACACTGTTTTTCCTTAGAACAAATCAGAGATGTATTGTGCTAGCGAATAACACATGAATTTTTGAATCTGCGAGAAATGGAACATTAACAAACGTGAATAATATTTTTGGCCAAGTGAAGCGCTGATATCACACGCTCCCGGACCCACTCTGTTTCTTTTTCGCCCTTTTCATTTCATCTGTTCCAAAATGACCTTTTTGTTTTATGAAGTTTACGTCCCCTCTCCATTTTGCAGCTTAGATCATTGATCAGTAATTTGTACGCCTGTACCTATAATCCAAGTGTTAAAATGAGTCATTTAGACTCATCAATTATTTCGCCAAATGTATTATCCCTACTTTATGTAGATGATTTTATGATTTTTTATAAGAATTAGAAAAAATAAAAATAGCTTCTACGTAACAAAATAGTAAAAATAAAAATCTATCAGTCTATAAAATAATTGGCAGCATATTTCTCTTAAGGAGACCTGTAAATCTAAAATAAAACCAAATACTAGTCTATCACCATTTCTTTTATATTGGTTTAAGCAATGTCACAGAGCACTTGGTGTCACCCAGCTTTTCTAAATAGTTTTTCAGAGGGATATTAAGTCATCATGTAAGAGACCATGCGGTGTCCCTAAAAAGCTGAAGAAAATATTAAAGGATGTAACAAAAAAGTTGCTAATTTCCGATATCTGTCCTATTCATACTGTGCTATAATAATGGCAAATGACCAATTTAAAATAATGTGGATGGCACAATTTATTACAGAATTAATTTTATTTTTATTTGGGAAGTACGGTGCTTTGCAGCACTGGGGTCCTGGGTTCAAATCCCACCAAGGACAACATCTGCAAGGAGTTTGTATGTTCTCCCTGTGTTTGTGTGGGTTTCCTATGGGTTCTCCGGTTTCCTCCCACACTCCAAAGACATACTGATAGGGAATCTAGATTGTGAGCCCCAATGGGGACAGTGCCCATAATGTCTGTAAAGAGCTGCGGAATATGATGGCGCTATATAAGTGAGCATAAAAAATAAATATTTTTGAAATTAGGCCATTCATTTCTTCATACAGTTTATAAGCAAATAACAAAATAATAAAATAAAGCATATGTATGATGCATGGAAGGGTAAATTTGCTATATATTCACCCATCAAAAATATCTTCCCAGGTACATTTTTCTTTTATGCTGACACTGAGAAAATGTAAAACTTGTCAGATACTAGTGATTGTTAACCAAGACGTGTGCAAAGATCACGTTCATTCGGCACTTCACACACATTCAGATTTCAGCTCCTCTGCATTTTTTATGTCTTTTTTAATTCTACCAGCAGAACTCATTGCGAAGTGTTTTTTTGCGCGCTTTGATGTGACTGCTGCTTTTATACATAAGCCACATTTGCTGCAATAAAAAGTGTAATAAGATGAAAAATGGCCTCTGGGGTCCTTGTATGAGTTGTATAAATCAGAGGGTGGAATTATTAGCTCATGCAACCCTATAGTCACTCCCACTAATGTTACTGTAACTACTGGGACTATGGGGGCAGCCATATATTTTAACAATTGCAGCATTCATTTGTAAAATAAACAGAGAAAAAGAAATGGCTCAGATATTAACCCTATCAGCCAACTTTTTTTTTTTTTTACACATTTCACTGAGACGTTATTATAACCGTTTCTAACAGCGAGTTTTCTTGTTAGATACGTGGCGTAATAAAACACTTTCCAAACTGCAGAGACGGAGTAATGCCCAACTAAAGATGAGCGGCACGGTCAGCACACACACAGGCGATTGCTTGTATACAAAGTCTAATAAACATCCCTGTTTTATGGAACACAAAGCTTCGCGATTAACTCAGCGGTGGCCATGTATAGCCAAGCTGTAAATTGGGAAATACCAGAAAAGTTTCATCATGAGCTACGGCACTTTTTAAGCAATATGCTAATTAGGGATCCAGACATTATAAAGTATAGAAAAGTATTGGAAACAGTTTTTATAATCGAGCTCATGTTTCTGACCTTATATCTTGTGGTTGCGGGAAATCTGCGCCATCTTTGTTTCCAGACTTGGCATTAAACATGACCCCCAGAGCATTTATTTTAAAATAGAACTTCCAACATAATTTAGAGTCTTTCACATTCACTGGCAGGAAAGTAAAGTATCCAACTTAAAGGTTTCCAAATCAACAGAAATTAAGTCGTTAGCAACTGTTTCTGTAATGCAAAAAACACGCAAGTAGAAAATGGACTAAATGGTCAATAAAAGTGACTCTGTATTGAAAAGGTTATTTAGGGAACAGATGAGCAATGCATATTCCCACAGCGAGTCAAGCAATGCACTAACCAATACATAATGCCTTTCATGTTGTGTATATGCGTGCACGTGCAGAAATGTATATATGTGCATATGCAGTGGAGGGAATAAATCTTTACCATTTTCCAATAGCTTTCCTTGTCATAAATACATGTTCAGAATGGGCATTTCAATTATAGGCATTGCTAAAACTACATATATACAAGTAAAAACCTATCTCTGTAGTCAAATGGCAACATTAGAGTGATGAATAAATGTAGTATTGTCACTAATTGACACCTTTCCAACAAGCGACATCATCACAATCCTACTGTGCTAAAGCTGTGGCACATAAACCCAAGAGCATCATGTGCAATGCCAGGAAGCGGCTGGAGTGGTGCACATCACAGCGCCACCGCTCTCTGAAGCAGTGGAAAGATATTGTCTAGAGTAATGACTTTTGCTTTGCCAGCAGGCCGTCTGACAGATGGATTTGTGTGGGTTTCATGCCCAAATGTATGGAGCCAACTGTAGACTTATGTAGAAAGGGAACTGGTGCTATTTTTTGATAATGTGGGTTGGGCCGCTTACTTCCAATAAATGCAAATCTCATGGTATATGCCACCATGATTTTCAAGAGAACTAAATCCTCCAGTTTAGTGTCAGTTCAGAAATAGATCATCATGTTTCAGCATTAACGACAACCACGGATCGGCACCCAGCATTTATTATTATCTATCCTGTGGAAACTGCATTTAGTGAGACATTTCCTTTAACCCCTTCCTGATATTTGCCGTACAACTACGGTGCTTGTCGGAGCAGGCTCAGAAGATCCCTCACTAGACCCAGCAGATGCTCAGCTCCAATCACTGATGTTAATCCCTTAAATGCCTCTGTCTTTCTTTGGCTGTGGCATTTAAAGTGTTCGGTCCCGGGGTCACACCATTCTGGGCATCAATGGTCCACTCCCTGCAACTCAATCATCATGGCTTCCGTGTTGCTACTCCTGTAAAGCCCATAAATCTGTGATATTAGTTATAAACTGCAATATGATTAAAGGTGAAAGAAAGAGACTAAAAAAAAAGTGTAGAGTAAAAAATAGGTTTTAAACATATTTTTAAAAATGAAAAAAGCATGCTTTTAATGAAATTAAAAACATGAAATAATAAACATTTTCAATAATGCTGCATAAAATCTATCAAAATACTAAATTATTTAAATGTGTCATTTAAATATACAACTCGCTTCGCAAAAAATAAGCCTCCATATGACTATGTGGGCGGGAAAATTAAAAACAAGTTATGATTCTTGGAAGAAGGGGCAAACAAAATAAAAATGCAAAAATAAAAGTTGTCTGTGGCAGGTTAAGCAAAAAATTATTACAAACTCAGTAGGGGTATTTCTTGATCAATATAATCTTTATATAATGCTTGAATGAACATTAAACACATGTTAACATGTTAAAACATACAAAAACTAATGAGGGTGTCCTTACTTTTTAACATGCTGCAAACCGTAAAATATAACACATTAGAATGAGATGTTTATTACAAATAGCATCTACATTAATTAAAATCTGATATTTTAGATTATCAAATTAATGGGATTATTTAGCTGTTAGGAGATGATGATAGATTTGTTTAAAGGGAAGGGCGTCAATAAGTGTTATACAGCGTATTTCTTCTGAACCAGAGAGCTCTCGTAAAAGGCAGCACAAAGCAATAAACAACATGTTAGCATGTTGATAAGAAGATAGATTTCCAGTGAGCGGTCTGCGAGTTCAATGCCTGACTCCAGGGAACAAAGAGAGAAGCTGTCTCTTCAACTCTGCAAACTAGCTTAATTCTGTATCCTGAGATCTGAACTTTGTACCTCTCAATTGATTCAATAACAGGGAAAACTGTCCCTTTTATGCCCTGTACGTCAGAAAGATAGGATGGCTTCAATGTATTATATGTCCACCTAAATGCTGCTTTATACTATCATGGATTATTCTGCTGTTACACTCAATCTGGAAGCCACAATGTGATAAAAAGCACTAGACGAAGATACATAAAAGACAAATTTACATTTTACTCTTTCAATACATATGAAATATGATGATACATTTTTGATAACTTTTGTATTATAGAGCCCGTGGGGTTTTAGAAGCTCCGTTACATGTGCTGATGATCTCTGAACTTGTGCTCAGTCTAAAGACCCCAATAGATGAGGCAAAATTTATTTGTCTATTATGCACCCATAAAAATTATAGTTGATCAGCAGAACATCAGAACATCCCCTTCTATAAACAGGTAATGTGCTGCCAACAACAATGAATAAGGGGCAAAGCGAACGACCTCAAGAACAATCAGTACGAGCCACTAACGAGCATTGAAAATTAAAATAAACATTGGCCTCTAAGATTACGACACTCATGGGCCATGTAAAATGACCCTAAGACAGGGAACATGACTGAATATGTCTACAACTGAAGAACATAAGATTTGTCCAGTCAACTACAAGGTGAGGATTGCACGTAGGAGCAGAGAGAAGAGGCTGGTGATGAGTGTATTAGGCCTGAACCATGACAGGATGAATTATAAGTAGCAGGAGAGAAATCGGGTCACCCACTAGATGGTCTGGAGGCACAGAACATCTTGGTGCTTTAAATGGTAGTTCAAGGAGAGAGAGGAAGGAATGAAAATCCAGCTTCCAAAATCATCCATAAAAAATCCAAAACCTTTATTCAAAAAGTAAAGAACAACAATTCCAGTGACACCATCTAAATGACAAGGCGTTATCATTTATGTGGTGCAACTGTGATTTTTTTTTAATGACTTTCATACCTTCCACGCTCTCTCCTTGACAGGATGAATGTTTCATGGATGTTGACTGTATTAGTGCCTTTACTTTATGGAGGCACCACCTGATTAGACAGTATGGGGTCATGACGGTTATCTACTATTACGCATGGAAACAATAGGCTTCATCCAGCAATCAACTAGTACCAGTTTATGCATCTCCTTCAGATATCTACATTTTATGCAGTTATAACTGGCTTTAGGGTCACAGATACATTCTTTACTTTCTTTTTATTCAGAGACATTTATTCATGAGAATCATGGACTAAAGGTGCCCATAGACCATCAACAGCTGTCTTCCGAAAGGTCATTAGGGCAACAACAATTCCTCCTGACCTCCTCATACACATGCACATTTGATTTGGCCAAGCAAGCATGTGTTTACAATGGGAGAGGGGAGTAGTCCTCTCTATGAATATTGTATTTTTAATAACATTTTTAAATGATAAACTGGTCCTACCAAATGTAACGCCGGTAAATTGCACGCCTTCTCAGCGCCATGCTGCTCATTGCGGTTACTGCTCTGCTTCTCCTTGTGTCAGGCTATCTCGCTGAGTTGCCTCTAGCAACTCCCAGCACTGCTGCATCTTCCTGCTGTCTCCACCTGGCAATAGGAAAGCGCGACCAGTCTCTGCAGGAATTTAACCCTTCTGTGCCCTGCAGAGTTTAGCTGCTACCTACCTTGCCCTCTCATTCTGTCTGATTTCTCCTCTCCTGACCCGGCTACTTATTCTGATCCTGTGCTTCCCGCACTGACCTCAGACTACGTCTTTGCCTTTGCCCTCTGTATCTCGTATCCCTGCCTTGACCCATTGGTCAGAACACTGTCCTGGAGTGGCACCTGGTGGCTATCCTAATGGCCCAAGTCTATCCTCACCATCAGAGGCTCTAGTGAAGATCAGGTAGCAACTTACTCATGCCCCTCTAGCGTAAGCCCAGCCAGTGGCGCAGTGGGTCCACACCCACCGCCGTCACACCACAATTGGCAGTTTCAACCAACTTTCATTTGTATGATGGCCTTTAGAATTGTAAGCAATTTCATGCTATGCACCATTTTCTTCTATATGGACACTGTATATGATTAGTCTAATTGATGCTTTGCCAGTGACAAAAAAGTTTTTAGAGTTTAAGTATCCCAATGCCATAAAATCAACTTAAAAGTGACTTACTTCCCAGAGGTGCTGAGTGTTCCTCAGAGTTCCTGCTTGAACTTTTTCTGGAGACACAATGACCCCTTGAAAGGGCCCTATCCATGTGCCCTGTTGAATTCTTTGAGCTGCACAGATGCCATATGCCAGCCCTGGCACAGTACTTGTACACAGACACACTTCACGTGGAAGATCCCGTAACCACTCAGGTATCTCAGGAGGAGGGGCCACCGATGCCGTGCTGCTGGTGCCCACAAGACGTCGCAGAGAATGCAAGGGCCCATGCATGGGGCATTCTCCATTCCGATTATCTGCACACATGTCGCACCCTAGTTTGAAAAGATAAAAATATGTAAATATTTTCAAAAGTCAATCATTTCTGTGCTTTTAAGCATGTCATCTAATGGTTAATCTAACAGGGGCCAAGCCTAGGTAATGTGACAACTGGACAATCTGTAGCATTAGTGAGCTGTTTCAAATATGTAACACTAGAATTGGTGCCATATCAGATAAAATCAATGATATAATAGGCTCAATATAACAAAGTGATCTAATGAACATAACAGCTTTATTTTTTACTTTTCACTTGTAACTAAATGGAATTTTTGGTTTTAAGTAGATAACAATCACTGGTCATAAAAATCGTTTCCACAAAACATTTTTTGGATTTCGGAGTACTCCATTTCCTATATACTGTAAAATGGTTCATCTTCAGCAAATGCTGTGTACAACACTATAAAATAAGTTTACTTTATATAACCAGTAGGTGATAAGCAATATGCTGGACTCAACTAACAAGTTATTCTGCCACTGTGGCATTCCTAGCACCTGGAGTGGGTGAAACCATTTTTTGGTTGGGCCACAATAGCACATTCAGCTGTCTCTTTGTCCTCTCATTCCTCTCACAGTGGTTCAGGTGCATAAGGACAGATCTGTGGTGCTATATAACAATTATATTAGGGTTGCCTATGGCCTCTGGAAATAGGGCACTTTTATCCAGTGTCCATGAAAAAAACTGTCATGAGTCTGTGATTTTTTTTTTCAGCTGGGGTGTCTTCTGCACATTATTGTGATTGTAATTAGCATTATTTTACAGATCACAGTAAATGGTTATTGACAAGGGTGGACATATCATTGGTGCAATCTGGGCAGCTGCATAGGGGCCCAAGAGATAAGAGGGCCACTACCACCTAAAAAGCAGGTGGATTTGTGCATAATAATGAGCTACTGGACTGCAAAGGGTCCATATATTTTTCTTTTACAGGAGCCCTCTTTGATCTGTGTCCACAGGTAGTTATTAGGCTGCGTGCCTACGATGCGGATTTAATGTGTTTCCGCGGCTGCATTTCCGCCGCAAAAACGCATTAAAAATGCATGCTAAGTTGTCTGCCGTGGTCCCCAATGATAATCCGCATGTGCTGTGCACATGCTGCGGAAATTTCCGCTGTGGATTATCATTGCAGAAAAATCCGCAGCACAACCTTTGCATACAAGTATACTAGTCACTAGAGATGAGCGAACCCGAACTATAAAGCTCGGGGTTCGTACCGGACATCTAGTGTCGGGTGCTGTACTCCAAACATGTACTTCTCCTGGAAGTTCGTTTTAGTGTTCGGGAATTAAGATGGAGAGAGACTCTGCTTTCTTTGGAAGCCCCCCCCCCAGGGGGTCCGCTCATCCCTATTAGTGACGGATCTGCCTATAGTAGCCAATAATGGAAGGGAAAAAGGCACAAAATATTATTTAATGAGAAATTTGCAAATAAAGGTAGTAAATGCTTATATAATAATTTCTAGAGTAGCCCTAAAACATACAAGATCATCACAATTGATAATAGGTAGGTGAACAAAACCAAAAATGCCCTCCCCAAAAAGAGGTCACCAAGTCAATCAACCAACCAGGAGCCAAATGTCATTTCTAACAGAACCGCCTGGCAAATCAATCAGCCAATAAGGAACCAAAGGTAATTTCTAAAGTTAAGGGCATCTCTCATGGGTAAAGACTTTCAAGAGGTCAACTTTAAAAATGTTAAAAAATAAAAGACATGGTGCACTATAGGGTAATAATGCTAGGAGATAGAAAGGTCAGTGCCCCAATAACAATAGCTGCTCACCTGGTGTAATTGTGCAGATATAGGCACAACACTATTGACTGCGCAGAATAATGACTGCTGCAATCCTCCAGTCATCAAGGGAGGAGTATTCCCCCAAAAATAGCATATGCTATCCAGAAGGATTGGATCACGGAAGTGCCGCCAGGGAAATATTAATTCTGAACCTAGCTGGATATGGTATATAATGGAAATATTTCAGTAGACACTTCCTCTAATGATTGAGCATCAATGAAAGAAATGTGATGGATGTCAATGAAAATGTAGAAATAGAGGACAATGTTTTGAACTCCTAATACACACAACATTGTGAACCAATAGCCCCCAATTGTATCATGGACTAATGTATCCAAACATAATTTGTAATAAGATGTTGAATGCCATGGAAGAAGTTCTAAAACAACTACTGGTGGGTATACTTTCCAATGCATAACTGAGTTCTAGATACAGAAACAAGAGATTTCCAGAGATGAAGTTTCAATTATGTAAAAGTATATGAATTGTATAATGTTTATGCATGACATCAAAAATATTTGTCAAAGCTTTCCTAATTTTCGGCAATTAATAGCATCTCAGCCGTTTTATCTTAACCCAGACTAAATATTTAACGTACTCTCTTACTTGATCTCTGAAAAATGGCGAGCATGTAGTATTATGGCATGATATTATGTAACATAATAAATCTGATGCTGAAAACAGTGTTCAGGATCTAACTGTATTTTATAGACATAAAGGAGTAGATTTCTGTAAAGAATGAGGTTCTACTGAATTTAATTAGGTTCCTACTGTATAAACGCCTGGTTATTGATGGTTTTCCTGGAGACATGTTGTCTACACATGTAATATAAAAGTCATCCATCCCACAAATCTTAGCAGTCAGTGATTCTGTATTTGAGAAGTCTACTTTGTGTCACTACTAGCCCCTCTGCGCTCATATTGCTTTTTAGAAGAATGTAGTAGGAGGTTAATATAGTGATGGATGTAAGAATAAATAAAGTTGATATTGACTAGTAAACTATTGTAGCAGAAGCGGCTGGAAAACACAGACGCACTGACTGAAATCAATGTCTTTGTAAGATTTCCAGAAAACAATAAAACCTGGTGTGAAATAGTAGGGAATTAAAGCAAAGTGGACATCATTAATGAAGTATGCTAATAGAAATCCCTGCAGAAAGAGGAATATAAGCCGAGGAGCTGGCCTTAGTAATTCATGATGACAAGAATGTGCATGAGTATATACTGTAGTTCGGGTCTAGAGTATCCTACATCTATAATTTATTTATTTATTATATTTTGATCACTTATATGGTGCCATGAATTCCACAGAGCTGTACAGACTGAGATTTGTAGGAACAACAGAGTCAAGAATGAACTGAGATCATTGAACATTTTTCAAAATCACAAACGTATTTTTGTTCCATTAAAGACTTATCTTTGCTATTTCTGTAATAAATGTTGCTCACATTTTATTTTGATATTTTCTCTATGCATGCAAGCAACTAATGGAAAGCAAAAAGTAAAAAAAATCGTTCTGCGATTACTCCAGTTTTTTATCTCGTTCCCCATTTTCCTGTGGCACCAGCTGAAGTCAGGGATCTAATCTTTCCATTTTATATGTGAAGGATGAGTTAGCTGAGATTTTCATAATGATGCAAATACAGAATAATAATATTTTTTATTTCTATAGCGCCAACGTATTCTGCAGCACTTTACATTACAGAGGGGAATTGTACAGACAATAAAGACATTACAGAGTAACACATCATTCACCAGATACCAAGAGGAGAGAGGGCCCTGCTCGCAGGCTTACAATCTATGAGGATATAGGGGAGAAACTAAATGGAAAAAGTGCTTGTATTATACGGTCCAGTCATCAATATAATAAGCAGGGTGTTCACATAACGCTGTATGAACCGGTCACCAGCCAGTATCTGAATAAGTACAGACACAGAGGGCTATTAAGTGCATGGAGGCTGTGTGAACAGATGCTACGAGGGATTAGATTTGGGAGAAAATTTTGAAAGGGCAAAACGGGAATAATTACATAAGTCAGTCGATAGGCCAGTCTAAATGAGTGGGTAGTGTCCTGGGTAGTGCCTTCCACAGAAAACATCCCTGGATGATTCTCTACTTAATGGAAAACAAATAAGCCCCTTCCCCTGTAATAGTTATGTCTACTCTTCAAGGAATCAACGAGTCTAATACTTGTTTCCAAATAAAATCTCAGAATTTATTGGAACTTGAACATTAAAAGGCTAAAACTTGGATTCACATATGTCCAGCCTTGCGTTGTTGTTTCTAGCCAGTGTTTAACAAAACTCAATGGAAACTGGTCCAATTGTTGCATATAGTATTGTTCCCATCTATCTACTGCTACAGCTGCTGCTCCAGGCAGATTAAGGCACCGGACCGGTGGCCGGATCACAACCATTGATGAAACGTTGGGATCCAGCCTGGACCAGTGTCTGGGAGTAAGCCTGATAGCAGCTGATACATGTTGGCATCAGTTTTGCAATCTGTTGTGAACTCCTGATTAGGCATAAAATTCAGTCTGATGAGAAGGATATATGTGAACACAGTTTTAGAAAGCTAAATGGAGTAAAGCCCCCGTCACACTAAGCGAGATCACTAGCGAGATTGCTGCTGAGTCACAAGTTTTGTGACGCAACAGCGATCTCAGCAGCGATCTTGCTACGTTTGAAATTTAGCAGCGGCCAGACCCCTGCTGTGAGATCGCTGGTCGTGTCGGAATGGCCTGGACCTTTTTTTGATCGTTGAGGTCCCGCTGGGTAGCATGCATTGGTGTGTTTGACACCTTACCAACGACCTCGTTGGCGACTCTGAACTGAGACACATAGGCGTGCATTTGTGTTGCATCATAATACAGGTCGTTATGGGTCGCCGTATCGTTGCTGCGTCGTTGGGAAGATCTGACTGTTTGACATCTCACCAGCGACCACATAGCGACGCAGCAACGATCCCTGCCAGGTCGTATCGTTGTCGGGGTCGCTGTAGCGTTGCTAAGTGTGACGGTACCTTAAGCGAAATCCAGGTGACTGAAGAAAGCCCAGGGTCACACTGGTAGTCATATATGGAGACAGTTCACTTACAGTGCAATTTTATTAAACAGCAACTGAAAGAGCCCTGCGCACACCTAATATTATTGATTATTATGCTTACTTATATAGCACCATCATATTCCACAGCACCACTGGGGCTCACAATCTAGATTCCCTATCGGTATGTCTTTGGAGTGTGGGAGGAAACAAGAGAACCTGGAGGAAACCCACACAAACATGGGGAGAACATACAAACTCCTTGCAGATGTTGTCCTTGGTGGGATTTGAACCCAGGACCCCAGCGCTGCAAAGCTGCAATGCTAACCACTGAGCTACTGTGCTGCCCACTATAATATATATCACACTGGATATCATATTTTGGTGTTTTAATGTAGTAATATCACTAGTACTAGCTACAGTATTATTTATTATTATTATTATTACTACTACTATATACTTATTTTATTACAGCTATATTATGGTATTCTGGCTGTTTTCTACAAAATATTGGAGTCAGAATCAATAAGAATATGATAACATTTTGCTAGCAAAATAAGAAGCAAAATGTAGAATTTATTTTGCATTGCTCATTCCAGTAAATTCAATTAAGCATAAAACTGAATATTGATTATGCAAATATTCATTAACTATGTATTTTCGGCTTTTCTGTCCTAACTGAGTTGTAGCTTAGGATAAAATATTTATCAATATATATATATATATATATATATATATATATATATATATATATATATATATATATATATATATATATATATATATATATATATATATATATATACCTGGCTATCAGTGTATACTGTACATGCGTATGTGAATTTTTGTTGTTTTGCTTTCATATCATTAATATATGATCCTCATATGCAGAACCATGGCTGTAATTACTTAGAATAATGGCTTCTCCTGACAACTTATATGGCAAATGAAAGCACTTTTGTTCAATCCGGCTCAGGTCAATAGTGATCAAATGTCAGTGTCCTTCCCAGGAGGCATGTCGAGCGGTCCTGGCGAAATCTATTGCTCTTCTCAATGTACTTGTTAGTGACAGGTGTCCACACACAAAAACTGTTATAATTGGGGACTCGCTGACAATCAGAGTAAAAGGCCAACATCAAGGCACAGGAATAGATTGTTCCCTCAGTGCTTTGGTTTTCTTTTCTCATAATTCCACATTGAATACAATAGTTGGTTCTGTGTAATATGAAGACATTAGACAGTGACATGGCTCCTGCATCCACAAGCTGCTTACTTGTATCTGCCTGACAATCAGCTAGGTGCCTTACTGTACCAGCTATACTATGTTTTACACATTGATGAGTACAGCAATGTTTGACAACTATGTCATGAGTTTTTGACCTTAGGGTCAGGATATTAAAGAATAATATCTTAGACATGTCACAATAATGGTGCACTGCTCTATTCACTACATAATGGTTACAAAGTTTGTAAATATCCATTTATATCAATATTTTATATCACTCTATTGTAAAAATAGAATACAACTAAAAGGCATTTCATTGTGTAATTGCAGGCCCTCTGCTGGACGCTATAGTAATGACAGGTTTTCTGCACTCTCATTGCATTTATTATTACATTAGCTGTAGACCTAAAAGTGTGACCACGATCCGACAAAAACTCCAATTCTTTTTTTAATCATAACATTCACCGAGAAGGGGCCAGAAATTAAATAAAATGTTAGACAAAATGATCGTTTGAATTATGAGAAATCTCTTTCATGTCTATTCCACCTATGCATTTTCCTGGGCCTCAGTGAGCTGAGTACAATGATCTAGTGATTAAGAAGCAGAAAAGATCAATTTTTCTGACTGATCTTTCAGTTTGACTCTAAAAATTTTCCAGATTTTTCAAGATTATTGGTGAATTCACATATTTTTTATATATCTTAGTTGATTGAAAGCCAGTTCACATGCCCATATGCCGTCCTTGGGAGATTAGAACAGGTGTAGCAAGAGAAGTCTAAGTGATGCTCGTAGCACATTTTCGTGAAAGGTTATTCAGTATTTTCTTGACAATTAGTAAAGTGACCTGTCCTTAGATGCAGCTTTTTAGTACTGGGATTTGGATATTTGGATAAAAATGACAAAATGTTTTTTTGTGGCATGATCCAATAACTCAGCTGATTTCAGAAAAATAAAGGCCCAATAAATTACACACTACAAAATTCCAATGGGTGGAAACTTTTAGTGACTCCAGCGCCTTCAAAGAAGCACAGGCAGCTCATAACCCAATCATTAAGTATATCAAACTCATAGTACTTACCTCCACGCAACCTCCGATCCTCCCAAGATCTCCTTCTCTACTCCCCTCTTATCTCCTCTTCCCACAATCGCATACAAGATTTCTCCCGTGTATCGCCCCTTCTCTGGAACTCTCTACCCCAAAACATCAGATTCTAACCTACCATGGAAATCTTCAAAAGGAACCTGAAGACCCACCTCTTCCGACAAGCCTACAACCTGGACTAACCCTCGCTCCACCATACTGCTGAACGACCAGCTCTACGCTCACCGACTGTATCCTCACCCATCCCTTGTAGATTGTGAGCACTCACGGGCAGGGTCCTCGCTCCTCCTGTACCAGTCGGTGCCTTGCTTTGTTCAAGATTATTGTAAGTGTTTTTGCTATGTATACCCCCTTTTCACATGTAAAGCGCCATGGAATAAATGGCGATATAATAATAAATAATAATAGTAATAATAATACCTCGGCACTAAAAACTAAGCTATTTATTCCTAAGACTAGAAAATGTAATGCGGCGTTAGATTCATACACTATAAAAAATAAATAGTCCCACATCTACATCATTTGTCCCAGTGGAAAACACTAATTGGGAGTCTGGATACTTTATACTAATGAGTTTTCAATTATTTTTTTGCTTTAACACAAAGGGTATCTTCTATGGCAGCTATATTCAGTCGAATAACTATTGCAGAAAGGAAATATAAAAATATAATAAATAAAGGTAGAGTGCTGCGGAATATGTTGGCGCTATAGAAATAATAATTCTTATTATAAATAAATAATACTAAATTACCAAAACACATACTTTATGGCCACATAACAGAGAAAAACTTTGTGTTGTTATTCAAAATCAACTAGTAACCATTTAAACAAAACCCAAACAACTACAATATAAAATTATGTTGGCCATTAATTAAAGTCCCACTCCGTACCGTACGCTATATTCTCCCAAAAATTATGTTGGCCACAAATTATATCCCATATACAGTAGCTCTGTTTCTAAGCCCTAATATCTGAATGGTATCGAGAGCCCTATGACTATTGAGACATAATTCAGTAAGAATACAATACAGCTTCTGGGGAGGGGAGTACTAGTTCTTTTTAAAGGGATCCAGATGGTGTATGCAAACCTACTACCAGCCAACGCTCAAAAAAGTATGCAAATCAGCTCTCCTCCAGAAGGAAGAAAAAACTATGAGATACATTTCTATCTCCTGGAGGAAAGCTGATTTGCGAAATATATATTTATAAGGGTCTAGGGGGTGCGGTATTACATGCCAGCTTCAACAGGTCTGCCCTTATAACCCCAGGCATGGACATGGCCTTAAAACACTCCCTAAACTCATACCCTTAAAACATAAAATATAGACAGAGGATTGCTGACAATGTATTGAGGACCAACGTTGTAATGTGCCCTACACTCCTACCATGAGGTTAAGGGGTCGATGGGTATTTCTTACCATAGTAACAATATTGATCTATTAAAGCAAAATGTTTAATTTATTAATTGATGAACAAAACACTGAATGCGCCACTGACTTTTTTTACAGACTTATTTTTCTTCGGAGTGATAATCTCCTGAATTATTATCTGTGAGAAGCTCCATTGGCTCCAGGACAGGAAGTTCTACTTGAGATATAAAACTGTGAGAGATATTTTCCTCTCTGATAGATAAAGAGTAGTTAGATGTCTCATGAAAACACCATACACGTGTAGAATATATTATCCAGAATACCATCAACTCTGAGAACTCTAATAAGCGATGCAATAAATATTAACAATCGTACAGTAAAACTGAGTGCAATAATTACATTTACTTGGGACTAGAGATTAGTTACTAAAGCTGGACAAGTTCTTTGTGTTACTGTTATGGGTTACTGAAGCAGCGTCATGAGAAAAATCATATTTATGTTGACATAAATTATATCCATATGCAGGAGCTACAGCATTTTTGGACAAAATCACAGGGATCATGAAAATGTCAATGTTAAGCCTGAAGACCCTTCTTCTGGTCACCAGGAGTTAAAAAATGACTTTATGGCAGTCAATAATGACAGGACTCACAAAGCTGAAGGGTCTGTAGTTTATTCCAGCATATTTAATTTAGGACCAGTGTCATTGTAGCAAAGTTATCTGTTGACTTGTCAAGATACTATTCTCTGCTTTACCGTAGCCATCTGGCATTGAGCAATAATAGCTGTGCTATAAAATTCATATGATTTCACAAATGAAATTTTAATAAGATTTAGCATTAGTTCACAATATTTAGACTGTTAACTCATAGGACTGCAACTCTCTCCTTATGTATCATGTGATGTATGTGCTTTAGCGCTCTAATCTTATTTTTATTAATACATTGTATTGCATTTTCACTGGTTTTTTGGAATATTATACGTCATCATAAAATATAATGACACTCTGTAAATTAATAATTAATAAAATAATAATAATGGAAAGAACAATGGCTCAGTACAGTACAGAACAATGGCTCAGTACAATTCCCTTTCAGCGCTGGGGTCCTGGGTTCAAATCTGACCATGGTAAATACCTACATGGAGTTTGTATGTTCTCCTTGTGTTTGTGTAAGTTTGTTCCCCCCACACTCCAAAGGCACATTCATAGGGAATTTAGATTGTGAGCCCTAATGAGGACAGTGAGTGATGATAGCATGGGTAAAGTGCCACAAATATGTTGGCGCTATATAAGCAAGCAAAATAAATAAATAATAACCATTGTAGAGCACAATTACAAAGCAGCTTCAGCAATGTGTGAAAGCTAGCCTACATGTTCCACAATTACATTTCATGGGTTGGCTTTGTAAGTTTCAGTTACATTATTTTTTTCTTATGCTCACTTATATAGCCACAGAAGTAAATCCAGCTCCCCACCTGCAGTTCCACACTTCTAGAGCACGGACAGCACCTGGGCAGGGTGCAACATCCAATAGAGAAAGCAGAAAAATCCAGCTCGCAGGTGAAGTCCAAAAAACTGCATTTTATTTTCCAAGGTACATGAAGAAAAGATTAAAATTGTGTGTTCACAAAAGAAGAGAATACAGGCATCTTTTAACTTATATAACACCATTAATTCCACAGCACTTTACAGTCCTCATCGTCACTGTCCCCATCGGGGCTCACAATCTAAGTTCCCTATCTCTATGTCTTTGGAGTGTGGAAGGAAACAGAAGAACCTGGAGGAAACCCACGCAAACATGGGGAGAACATGAAAACTCCTTGCAGATGTTGTCCTTGGTGAAATTTGAACCCAGGACCCCAGTGCTCCAAGGCTGCAATGTTAACCACTGAGCCACTATGCTGCCCAAATATATTATCTCTTTTTAATTTATTATTTTTATAGAAATATTATTTATATGTGGATTAGATTGTAGATATTGCATAATATAATAGGTAGCTGATCCTTCCAAACTAAGTTATATTTTACTGTACAAAATTTCATATTTAAAAAGTATAAATGCCATTTACACTAGATAGAAGTTGTAGTAGATCAAAGTAGTAATCTTGGTTGTGGGATTTAACTGAGGCCTTTTGTCTGTAGACAGAGAAATTCCCCTACTTTTCACAATCTATGATTGTTGAAAAAGATCCTAGACATAGAATATTAACACCTATGTTATAGCAGGAATTCTTACAAGACTTATCTCCTGAGAGCTTTGTAACACAATGGCCAACAGCTCGTATAAAAGAATGGAGGTTTGACGTTACTTATAGGCTGGTTTCATCATAGATTATAGACATAAGTAACTATAACCTGGAAAAAATATGTAAATTGTTTTTGAGGAGTTTTGTTTAGTTTCCTTGTCTGACAGAGTGAATTATTAAGCAGCACTTTGCTCTAGTAGTGACTGGATTAAGATTCAGTGAAGCAGAAAGGAATAGATCCCGGTGTTCTTCTCTTCCTTTTATCAATAGTAGGAATGTGGTTATGAGATATATATATTTGTAAATATTTACATTATTTTTAGAACCCATCGTCTTGTAGACAGTTTTGTAATAGATTTGCTTCGACCCTACACACACATTTGCCTTCTCCCAGAACTTGAGAGTAAATGGCCGCACTGCTTGTCCAAACACAATGAGCTGAATACATTCAATTTGGAGCAATAGATTAACCTTTTAAATTATAAACCAGATCATGATAATGAAGAGAGGATTATAATGCTCCGCAAAAATCAATTAATATGAAATTATTAAACACCATAATAAAAATAATAATAATGCAATGAATAAATACACATGATCTATTTTACCCTAAATTCTAGTTCTAGTTCCTAATTACAAGAATGTTCATATGCAAATCTTATATATATGACACTAACAATGGATTATTCCTGGAAAAGGACAAGGTTGATATTCTCAAGGTATTTGTGATGAACGCTAAGTACCGCTTATGTAGATATTCTATTGACAGTTTTAGAAATAAATGTGAAAATGCAAATTTTAAGGTTGGATCCTCAGTTACCATTTCTATATTGGATTTCACTTGGAGTGTACACCTCAGCTAGCTAATTAGGAGTTAAAATAGTAATCCAATTGATTTAACTGCTCAAAGCATCTTCTGTACTGAAAATAATACTGGCAGTGCCCAAGAAATATACTATATCTGACATTATAAATATACTATATCTGACATTATAAATATACTATATCTGACATTATAAATTATTAAGACTGATCAGACCAATCTAAGAAAATTGAGTTTAGGAACATAGATAGATATTGTTATGTAAATTATATTCCATAGTTGAAGGTAGGTTAGCTAAAGGAGCAGTATGTTCATTTCTTACCGCTAACCTTTAAATTATAAAGTGTGATGTCCTTTTCTTGCAAACCCAGATCCATATTGTAAATATGCTCTTATTCAATCACTCCACCTACTGTAGCTTTCACTTAAAAAAATCTCATTGACCTACTGTAATTTCTTATAAAATAAAT